>NW_012267222.1:18046269-18145430 GCF_000151885.1 Dipodomys ordii
CACACACACACCACACCACACACAAACACACCACACACACACACACACCACACACACACACACACACCACACCACACACAAACACACCACACACACCACACACACACACCTCTCTCCCACAGTGGCAATGACCTGGCTCCCCACACTGGCAGACCCGCCTGGGGAATATGGTGCCCGCCGGGCCGGCCCCTGCTGCCTGTAGCCGAGGCCACGGAGGCAGATGGAGCTGAGGCAGGGGCTGTGGTGTGACATCATGACCCGAAACCCACCAGCCACGCCCTTCCTACAACCTGGAAACCCCCAAAGGTCTGAAAACAGAAATTATATATATATATATATATCGCAATCCATGTGGTGGTCAAACCTGACCTTGACCTGAAAGGAAAACCTAGCAAGTGGCAGTGACAAAGAAACCATTTCATTGTGTCCCTACTACTTGCCAGCACCCTCGCTGGGTTTATGTCCCTAAATCTTCACAGGGACGTGGAGGATGTCGGAATTATGGCCTCTCCTCTCCCCCCACCCCATCCATGCTTTCTGGAACAGGCTCTGAGGGGTTGCCGGTGACAGAAGCAGGACTCGGGCCATGATTCTCTGGCCCTGTAGCCAGTGCTGCTGATTATCCCTCTCTCTACCCGCTAGGTAGATCTATGCCTTTCCTCAACTGCTGCAGTCTCCCAAGTTCATATCCCAGAGCCATTCTCCTCCCCCAAGGAGGAGACCAGACCCCCGTCCTGGCCCCCAGCGGGGGTGGGCCAAGATCAGCAGAAGTGGGCCTACTACGCGCTAGTCAAGGGTTGAATCCTGGGCCACAGCCTCTCGGTGTTAGAAGTGCACTTAGTGTCTTAGCCCAGGTGAGGACCCAGTGAACTGGTCTCTGGAGGCAGTTCCAGAACCTTCCCTGAACCACCTGTGGGACACACACACACACACACACACACTGAAGTCCAGCAGCTCCAAGCCACCCCAGCTCTCAGTGTTTCCCTGCAGGTGTGAGCCTCACCCCTTCCCTCCTCCCCTACCCCCCCCCCCGGCTCAGCCCCATGTGCTTTCCCACCCTCCCTCCATCTGGCCTCCCCTGATGGTAATTTCCTGGATCACCTCCGGAATCAATCACGGGTACGCACCCCCAGATGCCCAGAGGTTCCAGGAGAAACTCTGCTAAGACAGCCCCCAGTCCAGCCTGTCCAGGACGTGCTGGACGCGGGTGGAGATCGGAGGTCCCTCTGCGTTCCCCATAGCGCCCGCCCCCACCGTCCAGCCTGACACCCGCGCCTCCTGAGCCAGTGAGCGGCCTAGGATACCCGTGTCACCTTGCCCCGCTGCCGCCAGGGCCCCCCAACGTGGACTGCCCCCCTGTGCTTGGTGTGGATGAACGAGGTAGGGAGGAGCAAAGCCACCAGGCTCAGGGCCCCCACCCAAGGCTCCAGACACACGGCCCAGGGCACAGGAGCAAGGACGTCCCATGGGGCGCCTCTGGTGGCCTCTGCCCCTGAGGCAGGGGGCTGTGGAGCCCTCCCACCACCCCAACATGTTCCCCTCCGAAGGTGTGAGTGGCCCCCGTCAGCCCCAGGGACCAAGGCCACCGAGGATTTCCATGGCAACTCTGCCCAAGCTGCCAATGAGGCTTGGTTGTCTTGCCAACATCCCCGGGCCCTGAGGCTTTTGATTGGCCGTGGGTCTTGGACCACAGAGGACATGGGGAGGGTCCCGGCCGCTCCTCCATTCCCTGTGCCTGGTATCTGTTTGCCCTTTGTTCCTCCTGGAGGAAGCCCACAGCTAGAACCTTCCATGTCTCAAGCCCCCGAGCAGGGCTTCTCTTAGATGACCCTTCCTTCCTTCCCCTACTCCTCTGCACCTCTCTCTCCCTCCCTCCCTTCCTCCTTCCCCCTTCTTCCTTCCTTCTCCAATAACCTTAGAACTTTTCCAGCACTTGAAAAAGAAAGAGACACTGAGGTTCAGAGATGAGGAGACCGATCATACAGCTCCAGCCAGTGGCAGAGCTGGTACTAGAGGATCATACAGCTCCAGCCAGTGGCAGAGCTGGTACTAGAGGATCAGCGGTACCCAGAGCCGTGCCCAGGGTCTGCGCACAGGCCACATGCCAACCGGTCCTGCTCTCCGAGGAAGCCAGGCCTCTGCATGGGAGACGTGTCCTCAGGCCTGTGATCCGCCCCGGCTCACACGGGCAGCCCTGCCCCTCCCCCAGCCTGGCCTCCCACACTCTTGTACGGTCCTGTCTCTAATATGAAATGTTAGAAGAGATGTGTCCTGAAGGGGAGGGGCGAGGGGTCCCAGGGAATATGATGATGGCGTGAAGGCAGCTCTTGGATGAACTTCTACCCTCACATGCCCTGGCCCTTTTGTGGAGGTCTTTTTTGTCCTCTGTGGGAATCTCTGATGAGCCCATGGTTTCAAACCCCTCTTTTGCTCTTGTATCACCTGACTGCATGCCACGAACCTTACCAGATACTTCTCCCCCTACCCCCTAGCAACACCTGAGTGCTGGGCAGGAGTCGGGTGTGGAAGAGAAGAACTGAGGCTCACAGTGTCTCTTGTGTGTGAGATGCCCAAAGGGAGGCTGGAGAGGCAAACCCAGGCTGCCGGGCCCTAAAGTGTGCAGTGCGCAGTGAGGCCGGGCCTTGGGGGAGAATAGCAGTCACCCGACCTGGGGGTGAGTTTTCCCTTCCTTTCTCTTTTATGGATTTGCTCAGAGGCTCTGCTGCCAGATCTGTTTCCTTTCTTTCAATACTTATTAGTGCTTTACCTGCTGTCACACGGGGCCTAGGAGAAGCTTGGGGGCAGGGTGGGGGGAGGGAAGCCAGGCTGGGCCTGGGCACCTGCCAGGCACCCAGGCCTGGACCCCACGGGACTGGGGCTGCAGGAAGCATGGGGGGGGCAGGACACCGCTGCACACCGGCCAGGTTTTCTGGTGAGCATTCATTCACTTCTCAGCATGGGCATCTGTGCTCTTCCCCGTATCACATGTTCCCCCTAAGGATGCTTTTGATTTGCACTGCAGGACCCATGGGGGAAATGGAGGCACAGGCCACCTCGAAGTTCTGCGTGTGCAAGACAAATAGCTAAGATTAGAACTCCACCTGCCTCCTGCACCTCGCATCAGGGAAGAGCAGGCAGGGGGAGGGGGAGGCGTCACTCTAATTCCCAAGCACCCCAGGAGAGATCCAGGAAAGGCTGAGGTTGGGAGCTGCCCTCCCTGCCCCCCCAGCCCCGCCCTGGGCCCTGCACCCTGGCTGGACAGCCTCACTCCATGGGTCACCTTAGGAAGTGGGAGGCTGGGGGCAGGTGTTGTCCAGGGGCCTGGACTGTCTGAAGGGATCTGAAAGAGCCAGCATGGACATGGCAGCCCCTTGGCCTCTCAGGAGCGGGCTGGACGGCTTACAGATCATGTGATGGGATGGTAGACAAGTCTCCTTGTCCTGGTCTAGAACTGGGCTCCCGAAGGGGCTGCCTGGACTCTGCCCCCCCCTTGGGGAACAGTCTGTGCTCTGTGCTGAGAACCTCCAGACTTGTCCCTGGCACACAACGAAGGGCTTGCTGTGTGCCAACTTTGCTTTGCCGGTCACTCACTAGCTCTGCCACACGGCGGGTCGTAGCTTAGCGGTGTCTGGGCTCTGTGAATCAGCCGCCATAGAACGAGGATCTGCCTTCAGCGCCCCCAGGACTGGATGTGAAATCTTTCACGTGGGGAAATGTGCATTATGAGGGAGCTATGTCAGGACAGGTGGAAATTGTGTTGTCATTCTAAGGGCCTTTCATATGCACTTTCTCTGCAGCAGCCATCAGGAAGTCCTTTCATATGTCTGACTTCCATCCTGCCTGCTGTGGTAAAGATTCATGTACCCCAGGAAATAGAGGGATACCACTACTGGTCAGAAGGATGTGGAGTTGAAAAGGAAATGTATGTCTTCTTTAAGAAGTAACTTCTTCCACTTTCAATAGCTGCTCAGAATAGAAAAGAAGAAAAAAAAAGACAGTATAATTTGCTTGACTGCCCCGGCCCCATTGGCTTATCACTGAGGGCCTAGCAACTCCAAGAGGGGAGGATTATGCAAATAGAAAAGCAGCTTTGGAGAAAGTGGGCTAATCCAATATTACCAAGAGGGCTGGGTTTAAGAGGAGATGGAAAGCTGCCGAGATGGGTGAGCTAGGGAGACGGAGCACTCTATATTCCCAGCATGGTCCAGAGCAGAGGGGCTGGCTGGAGGGGGCAGCCTGGCTGGCCTCGGTTTCACGAGACACACACACACAGAGAGAGAGAGAGAGAGAGAGAGAGAGAGAGAGAGAGAGAGAGAGAGTGCGCACGCACTGGTGTCTGCTTCCCTGGCATTTCAGGAAGGGAGGGAGGGAGAAATCTGGCTGGTGCACAGAGCAAATCTTTATTGTGTTACAGTGGCCCCTTGGTACCATTTAAGAGAAGGATCAAAGCCCAGGGTGTGTGAATTCTCCTGCTATAAGCCCATACTGCAGCTATTCTGCACGTTCAGTAGGTCTGGACGTCCCTAACTCTAAGCCCCATGGAGTGGACCACATTAACATCACAACCAAACGTTACTGCTGCGCACATAAACATCGCTCACCCTAAACAGGATGCCACACATGCCCTCTGTATCCAAACATGAAGGTGTTCCACCAACAACCTCCAACTTCCATTCATGAGCTAGGAATATGGTTTAGTGGTAAAGTGCTTGCCTAGCATGCACAAAGCCCTGGGTTTGATTCCTCAGTACCACATACACAGAAAAGGCTGGAAATGGCACTATGGCTCAAGTGGTAGAGTGTTAGCCTTGTGCAAAAGAAGCTCAGGGACAGTGCCCAGGACTGAGTTCAAGCCCCAGGACTGGCAACAAACAAACAAACAAACAAACAAGTATGTGTAGCCTTCCAGCCTTGATCTCGTCAGTACCATGGACAGCTCTCTAGCCGGCCCAGGCCTTCCCCCACTGCCCCACTGTCTGGGTTCCAAGCCTAAGGGATGAGCTCCAGGCTTCTTGTTGGGAAATTGGAAGCCAATGGTACCCACATCCTGTGGGGACCCAGGCAGCACAGACAGACAATCAAACAGGCGGAATGGATCTGCTTGGTAATGCTTCGATGTCGACACAGTGCTGGGCAATGGGGGCACTCGGAGCGGGAGTACTTGGTGGGACAAGGCTGGAGCCTAACCTGAGAGCAAGGGCGAGCTGTGCCAGGGCATCACATCACGCAAGGAGAGGTTCAGACCTGCGCGTTGACAGACCCTCTCGCTGTAGATTGGAGTTACAGGGGCCTAGGTGACAGTCACCTAGACTAAGGCGACAGTGCACCGGCTGCGAGGCTCCTGGGCAGTGCACACTGCTGAGAGAGATTCCGGAAATGGAAGTGACAGGACTTGCTGGGGATGGCCAGGGCGGGGAAGGGAGTTAGAAGCAGGGGCCGAGGATCACCCTGAATGTATGTGAGCGGGTACTGAGAAGTAGGCAGGAAGAAACAGAGTTCAAGGAAAAGCAAGGGAGAGTTACGGGGAGATGGAGATGAGCAGAGCCTCAGCACGGAAGGAGGGCAGAAGACATGACAGAAATCAAGACAACAGACTCGCTATTTGACACCCATGTGTCTGGGCAGCGTGTGTCTCGGCCTGGCCACAACCACAACTACAATCTCACCACAGGCCGAGGCCGGGTCTCTGCTCAAGGCTGTGGGTCCTACCAGGCTTGACCAAAACCACTCTGCGTGGATGAATGAGGAAACCTCCACAGCCTAGAAAAGGCACCAAGATGGGTGGGTGCCGAGCCAGCTGCCAGCACTGCGAGCCGGCTAGAGCTCCAGCTCTAGACAGCCCTGCACCCCAGACAGGACCACCCCTTCCCGAGTCGGCAATTTCTCAGGGTGTGAGTCAGGCTCTGAAATGAACTTCCACCCACCTCTCCACAGAGGAGGGGGCTAGAGACTGAGCAGGCCCAGGCTTGCCATGTCCCTTGGGGTGAGAGTATCGCACCTTGTAAGCCTCGAGCATCTGAGTTGGACAAAGCCTGAAGACAGATGAGCTGGGTGAGCAAATCCTCCATTCTCCAGAAAGGCCTCGTCCACAGTGCGGGACACCCAGTGTGAGGAGGGCGGAGTCCGGGATGCAAAACAAATACAGGGTGGACAGATGGGTGGACGGATTACTGAATGCATGGTAGGTGGGTGGATGGATAGGTAGAGCAGTGGGTGGATGGCTGGTTGGTTGGGAGAGTGTATAGATAGACAGAATGGATGGGTGGCTAGATGGGGGAGTGAAAGAATGATGAGTGAATGGGTAGATGGCTGGTTGGTAAACTGGTTGGTAGAATGGTTGGGTGGGCAGAATGGATAGGTGGATGGTTGGGTGAATGGACAGGTGAGTAGATGGGTAGATGCTTGGGTAGATGCATGGGTGGATAGATGGATGGGTAGATGGATGGGTGGATGGATCGGTACATGGATGGGTAGATAGATGGTAGGTGGATGGATGGGTGGGTGGATGGACGAGTAGAAGGATGATGGGTTAAGACACAAACAACTGAATGGCCACTTTGCCCTTCTAGGCTGTAGGAATGAACAGTCTCTTTAGAAAATTCTAGAAGTGGACAGAGCCACCAGCTAGCCACCCGTATAGTAGCCCATGTGTAGGGATAACTCAGGGAACAGCCCCCTGGGTGGCTGGTGAGGGACTCTAAGCCCGCGAGTCACTCCTGACATGCACTCCTCTGGGAGTGCCACGGCTCCGTCACACCCACTAGCATACAGGGGACAAAGACAGCATGAAGAGTCTCAGCCAGACAGGAGCTGGGGATGAGGACAGGCCAGTTGGGTGAGAAGCCTGGATCTGATGCAGGGGTGCACCAAGCTGGATGTCCTCAGGTCTCCAAAAGCAACCTATCCACCATGTAACCACTGTACTCCCGAACCCTCCCTCCCTCCTCCCCCACTTCTTAGCCTCAACGTTAAGAGCAGAGGTTCCAAGCCCATGTGTCAGGCTCTCGGCCAGGTTCCAACATGCATCTCAGACTCATAGACTGGACGGAAAGGCCCTGAGCCTCAGTCTCTGCATTTGCAAAGGGGTTGCAGGCTGGTTGGGTTTTACGTCCCATCAGAAATGGCGCATAAAGGGCTGGGAAGGTGGCTCAGTGGTAGAGTGCTTGCCTCGCATGCATGAGGCCCTGGGTTCGATTCCTCAGCACCACGTAAGCAGAAAAAACTTGAAGTAGTGCTATGGCTCAAGTGGTAAAGCATTAGCCTTGAGCTGAAGAGCTGAGGGACAGCGCCCAGGCCCAGAGTTCAAGCCCCACAACCAACAAAAAAAAAAGGTGCATAAATTGCCTAGCAGTTTCTGAGACATAGAAAGTGCCCAGCCAGCATCATGGGCTTATGCCCCTGACCTTGCCTCTACCCCTGCAAAGCCTCCGCCCCGGAGTCCTGTCACTCCTCCCCACTGTCGACCCCATCCCCCTCCCCACATCTGATGGAAAGTATCAGCATGCAGAGGAGCCGTTCCATCCACCCCCTCCATTATCTCTTCCTCTCTCTGGCCGCCAGAGCTCCCAGGAGATGGCCCAGCCAGAGCCCCTGGCCTCCCTGGAGCCTTGGGGCAGACAGGCGCCCAGTGGCCATCCACCCTGTCCCTGTCCCTGTCTGGGGGAAGCAGACATGGCAGCTCCAGGGCCTTCACTGCCCACACCTCCCCGCCACCTCTCCCTCTAGACCAAATGCCAGTAATAAAGTCATGCGGAGTGGCCCGGTCCCTTTAATTGGTTCTCTGGCAAAGGAGACATACCCTGCAAGGCATTAAAAGGCTTTAAAATTCTCTTTATTGAGCTACCTCTGAGAGCCTGTGATGGTGGTGGAGATGGTGGGGTCAAGCAGGGGGCTCCCTGCGCCGGGGTCCCACCGCAATGTGAGACCCACGTGGTGGCTGTAGCCAGAGTCCTGGGGGCTGACCTAGTTCCCCAAAGTGTTCTTTTTCTCTCCAACACACACTCGATTTAATTCAGGGTAGAGCAACAGGAACCCATTTGGGATGGCTGTGCGGGGCCCCCCTGGTCTCAGGACACGTGGCCAAGGAGACGTAGCTGCCATCTGTGGCAGAGGAACTCGGGGCTGCTGGGCTTGCTGGCGGAGGGGGACCCTGGGAGAGGCAGTCCTCGGGGGAGGAGAGGATTTCATTAAGCTCATCCTAATTCCCCAGGGAAGCTCTAGAGACCCAGGGAGCCACTGCAGAAGCCACGGGTGGGTGATAGGCTCCCTGGCTTCCATCCAGGCCCCGGCATCTGCTCAAAGGAAGCAAGGACTGAGCCCAAGGGCCCGAGCCTCAGTTTCTCCATCTGAAAAAAAATATATATCTAGTGGTGCTAGTCACAGAGCTGGTGGCATGGGGTGATTGGGGAGATTGGAAAGGAAGCCTGGAAGTGCACAGCAGATGCTGGGGGAACAGAGAATGTGCCGGAACGGGGCATGCACCGAGGGGTGCAGAATCAAGAGGCGGGGCTGCAGGAGGCTCCACAACCCCTCCAGGTCGTGATTCCCACAGGCCACGGACCTCCTGGGGGGTCAGCGCAGAGCTGAGGGCTCCTGACGCCCCCTGCTTCTCTCCCTCTACCCTCTGGCTACTCTGTGGGCTCATCTAGGAAGGAAGCCTGTCATTCCAGGAGCGTGAGTTAGTTAGCTCAGGGACACCTGGGATGGTGGTGAGGCTGTGAAAGCCCCACGAGCTTTGTCACCCCCAGCCCCACGCTGTCTTCCTCTGGGAAAGAAGGTGGAGCAGGCAGCCTCCAGGCTTGGGCAGGCAAGATGGACTGAGCGCTGAGCCCCTCTCCCCCTGCCCCGGGCAGTTCCCCAGCTGCTTAGCTGCTGGGGGCCTTGCTGGGGAGGAGGAGGTGAGAGGGCAGGAGTGACACACAGCACTGGTCCTCTCGTAGAGGAGACTGCTTGTTCAAGTTCACCGTCACCTCCAGGGACTCATCCTCTGCAGAGGCAGACCTGAGCAGCTCAAGAAGCCCACTCGAAGCTAGCACTCCAAGGACTTACGTATTAGCACCATGTTGCCTCGAAGCCTGGGTCAGTGCCTACCTGGTAGAGACCATGTGGGGAATGTGGCTCCATCGACAAGGGAGAAAGGAAAAGCATTGTAGGAAGAGCTGTTGTACAAGCATTAAAACATCTGTGCATGTCTTGGCATCCCCAGGACCACCAGCCAAGGGCAGGCCAAGATCCTCCTCCTCTGGAAGGCTGTGGGCGTGGCCTGACTCTTCTCCTCACACCCTCCCCTGTCCTATCAGAAGGTACCATGTGGTCCCCAGGCCCCCCATTTGTTATGAAAACTACATTTCCCAGCTGCCCTTGCGGTCAGAGCCTTGGACTCATGGCTGGCATTGGCCACTGGAATATGAGGACACATGTCTGTCTTGCTTCTGGGGCCCCTTCAGTGGTCACTGTGCATGCCAAGAGAGCAGAGCCACCGTGTGGAATAAACCTGGATCTCAGAGTCGCCTCGTGGAGTAGCACTGCCCTGCCCTTATCCCACTTCCTGTGAGCAAGAAATAAACCCATGCTGTTCCAGGCCACTGGACCGTGGGGCTCGGCTGTGAAGGCAGCCCCACCTTGGCTGCCCCTGACCCACACATGGCCGGCCCTGTGGTCCAGGCTCTGCAGGAGAGCCAGCAGATTTCTCCGGAGTCAGAGCACTCACAGCTTTCCAACTAAGCAACTCTGCAAAGCTCTAAGTGAGACATCCCGTCTCTTCTCAGGCTCACATGCTCCTGCCTCTTGCTCTCCACATCCCAGGCCTGATCTCCGGGCAGTGTGGGCAGCCTCACCCCCCCCCGGGGTATCCAGTCTAGCATGCTTCTCCTTCTTGTGTCCCTGCCCCCCATCCTCACTCCTACCCTCCATCCTGGAGTTTGAACTCAGGGCCTCTACCTGAGAGCAGGCACTCTACTACTTGGGCCACCCCCGCTTACCCCCCCCCCCGGCTTACCCCCAGCCCTTTTTGCTTTTGTTACCTTTTGAATAGGGTCTCGGATGTATTCTGGGGCTAGCCTAGACCACAGCCATCCTCTTACTTCTGCTTTCTGAGTAGCTGGGATGACAGTCGTGCACCACCACACCCAGCTTATATTAGTGGAGATAGGATCTTAAGAATTTGTCATCCCAAGTGTCCTTGAGCGGCCCTCTTCCCAACCTCAGCCTCCCGAGTAGCTGAGATGACAGGTGTGAGACCCCACGGCTGGCTCTGTGTGAACAGCTTACAAATGCCTTTCCTAACCGGCCTGCCCTTGGCCGGCCTCCCCACCCCCTCCAGCCTACTCCTGGGCAGCCTGCTGAGCCAGGAAGTCCAGTCTCCTTGTCCCTGTCCCAGCTTGAGTTCAATTTGGGGGTGCCCCACTTCTCCTCAGCTTAGGGGTGGGGCGGAGGCTCCTGGCTGAGCTCTCCTTACCCTTCCATCCTTCACTCAGGCTTTTCCTGTCGTTCCATGGGGGGTCAAACCCGGCCACTGGAGTCCCATGCGGTGGTCCCTGCTCCCCCCAACCGGTCCCCATCCCCACGAACGCCATCACATAACGGGCATGCTCTCCCTGCTCCCAAAGGCAGTGTGAGTTCCCCAGGGCCACGCTGGACTGGGTCGTTTGGTTCGGTCTGTTTGCTCGGTCTGTTGCAGGGCCTGGCCCCCTGCGGACACACGGGGACTGTTTGTTAACTCGGTAAATGACAGGGCTGCCGGATGCAGGAGGAACTGGTGCCCTTCAGAGGGCCGGCGCTGGCAAGCCCCCCTCCCTACCTGCTGTGTCCGTGGAGCTCACACTACCAATATTTGTGTCCCCATCCCCAGGGCAGGCACAAAGTGCACATGTTGAATGAGTTTCCGGAGGCCCCAGGAAGGAGGATGTGGCCGGGCTGATTGGGTAGCATTTCCCCCTGGCTCTACCCTCTGACCCTCTAGAAAGCCATAACAGCAAGCCAACTTGTCTTAATGGAAAATCCCAGCGTCGCTTGCTGCACAGGTAATCTATCAATCACACGGAAGAAATTCACCGGTTCCCCAGGGGGAAAACAGCCCCTGCCAGGCTGCCTGGAAGCCCCCTGCCTCCGCTGTGTGACCTCTGGAGACAGACAGAGGGTTCATTCTGGCGGTGTGGACGGGCTGCAATCTCTCCCTTCAAAGTACAGCCAGCCTGCAGTGCCAGGCTCCTGCAGTAGGCACAGCTTGTATGGGGCAGAGGAAAGAACTAGAAGTTGGGGGTGGGGGACACAGCCCAGCCTGAGGGAAATGCATCATCCCAATAAGCCAGTTGCATCCTCTTTCTCTCTCCCTGCCAGGGTAGACATTTCTGCCCCTGGACATTTGCACATGGATGTTTCTTTCAGCTCACAGTTCTATGTAGGGCAACCAGCCCCCTTTGAGCACCAAAGGCTGGCTGGCTGTACTAAAGGAGAGTACTCACACTGAATCCAGCTGCCAGGCCTGGGATCCCAGGTCAGCTTAGGGCTAGATGATCCTCTATTTCCTCTCTGTGCCTCAGTCTCCCCAACTGGTAAAGCCTGCCCACAGGCCTGTTGTGAGCCAATCCATGCCAAGCCTGAGACTGCCTGCCTGTAGTTCAGTCCTCAGAATGCTTGCATGCCTGCTCCTCTGACATTCACGATGGTGAGGATTTCCCAGGCACTGTGCAAAAAAGCCTTTGCAGGTGGGAAGGGGGGAGGAGCTCATCTCCTTGGATCCCTACCTGGCTGACAAGGGACCTCTATGTCTCTGGGCCTCTGGATGAGAGGGTGGAGGGGGGTTCGGGAGGCCTGGACCTGGCACACCTCACAGGCTGCTGCTGGCCTGTCTGCTCTGGCTGCAGCCTTAGGCAGCCTCCGGGGCTCACCTGAGGGTCCAGCTGCTCCATCAGGGGCTCTGGAGGGCTGCGCTGCCCTGGCTCCTTGCCACCATCCAGATGGCAAGTGCAGGCAAAGGGAAGGCCCCAGGCAGGGGCCCCAGGTAGGGCACAGGTGACCCAGAGAAGGAAGAAGAGGAGGAAGAGGAGAAGAGGAGGAGAAAGAGAAGAAGAGGAGGAAGAGGAGGAGGAGAAGGAGGAGGACAGGAGGAGAAGGAGGAGGACAGGAGGAAGAAGAGGAGGAGGAGGAAGAAGAGATATACCTGCCACCCCTCCCCACAGAGTAGGCACCCAGCCTGAAGGAATACACCACACACCACCCACCCACCCCATGCCAGCCGAGATCCCCACGCAATGGCAGAGTCACCTCTCTGGTCATCTCAAGGCCAGGAAAGTGGATAGTGAAGAGCTCTGGACTCCTACGGCTCTGGGTTCGAATCCCAGCTCTGTGACTTTGGGGAAGTGGTATCTTATCTCTCAGCCTGGGCTTTCCTATCTCTGCGGTGGGACTCCCTGCTCCGTTGGAGCATGGCTGGCTCTTCCTGGGTCCCCGTCACAGTGGGTGAACCATGAAAGGACACGTCTGGCCTCCCAGAGCCACAGGCGGCGTCCACACTCAGAACAGATGGAGTCCCCACAGTCTGTGACAGCCGGGCACTGAGCGCTGCACTTCGGGAGCCCCTGAGACAAGTGTGTGACACACAGGCATACCAGGCGGGCAGCCACGCCGGCACACGGCGTCGTGCCGTGAATTACTGTAAGGTATGGCAGACTCAGGGCCGCGTGATCGGAACACAGGACGTCAGGCACTTGGCTCCAGGGTCTGTAGCACAGGCCAGCTGCCATCTTATTTTTTGTCGTCAGTGGTGGGGCTTGAACTCAGGGCCTGGGCACTGTCCCTGAGCTTTTTTTTTTGCCCAAGTCTAGCACCTTACCACTTTGAGCCACAGAGCCACTTCCAATTTTCTAATTGGAGAATGTGAGAATCTCATGGACTTTCCTGCCCTGGCTTTGAACCGCCATCCTCAGATCTCAGCCTCCTGAGTAGCTAGGAGGACAGGTGTGAGCCACCAGTGCCCTGTCTAGCTGCCATCTTTGTGGGGGCCAGAGGAGCCCAATGGGAGGAGAGCCCAGGCAGGTATGCAGGGCTGGCCCTGAGTTCACAGGGTCAGGGGGACTCTGGGTGCCAGCCCCTGGGCTGGGCACAGTGTCAGACAGAGCAGGAAGGTGAAGTCAGAGGCAGGGAGAGGGACTTACATGCCACGGCCCCCAAGCCTCTCTAAGCTAGGGATCTTAGGGAGATCCTGGGTCCTCAGCCCGGGCAGGAACGCCACCTCCAGTCCCACAATAGCACAGCTTCACCGAGAAAACTACACCGGAACATGTGTTTCTTCTCAGAAGTCTCAAGACCAAAAGAGGGGCCATGGTCAGAGCAGCCCCAGGTCTGGTTTCAGGGTGAGGGCCTCTGTCCTTACTATTACCACTACAGAAGACCCTTCCAGTCCCTAGCATCTCTCTGCCTCTGGGTGAAGGCTAGACAACCAGCTAGCTGGGCTCCGTGGCTCACACCTGTAACCTAAGCCACTCAGGCTAGGCTGAGATCTGTGGATCATGGTTTGAAGCCAGCCTTCAGACAAAGCTGTGAGACTCTCATCTCCCATGAAGTAGCCCAAAGCCAGAAGTGGAGGAGGTGTGGCTCAAATGGTAGAGTGCTAATCTTTTTTTTTTTTTGTCGGTTGTGGGGCTTGAACTCTGGGCCTGGGCGCTGTCCCTCAGCTCTTCAGCTCAAGGCTAATGCTCTACCACCTGAACCACAGTGTCACTTCCGTTTTCTGTTATGTGGTGCTGAGGAATTGAACCCAGGGCCTCATGCATACAAGGCAAGCACTCTACCACTGAGCCACCTTCCCAGCCCCTAGAGTGCTAGTCTTGAATGGAAAATCCAAGCAAGAGAGCCAGGCCTGGAGTTTGAGCCCCAGTATTGGTACCAGAAGGGGTGGGCCAGGCATCATCAGGGAATGGCTGGACCTGAGTCACTCATCAGCCTCTGAGCAGCACTGGGATCTCACAGGGCTCCCTCCCTTTGTCACTGCATGGGAGGAGAGGGGGTGGAGCCAGAGCTGGAGTACCTCACCCTGCTCAGCGCCCCGCCCCCAGCGGACCCTTGACACACACAACAGCTCCCTGGGAGATAGATCAGATCTGCAAACTGCAGGAAAAGGAGAAATCAAAGACAAGTGGACAGACGCCCAGACAGAGCTGCGAAGGTCACCAAGTGCTTACTAGACAGAGAAAAAGAAAAACCAGAATGAATCTGATTTGGAAGATACAAGAAAAGACCACACATATGCACACACGTGTGCTCACGAACACACACACACACACACACAGATAAACTGTGCTATATACTTACAGCCCAGAGACCCACAGAAAATCCAATGAAAGATACTCTGCCCTCAATAAGGGAAAATAAATACTCGAGACTTCTTTTAATTTGGGACACGAGATATTTGTTTAAGGAAATTGTAAAAACCCAATGGAGGCTCCATATTAGAAAAACCATCAACATAATTCATTCCATTAGTAAATTAAAGGAGAAAAAACCCATATGATTGCTGCAATGTTTTTTTTAAAGAAGCATTTAATTACTTTCTCTTCATTAAAAACTCGAGGAGAAATTGGAAGAGAATCAACTTTACATGACAAAAGGTATTCCTCAGAAATCAGCAGTAAATATCATGTGTGGTATTGTAATAAATACATTCCTATGGAAAACCAGAAATAAGACAGGGACATATCTTTTTGTATTGTTTCGACAATAATGCTTTTACTTGGTGTTTTCACTCATGCATGGTGGTCCTCTACCACCTAAGCCATGCCTCTAGCCCAACTTTTTGCTGGCTAATTAGAGATAAGAGTCTCAAAGATTTTCTTTTTGGTCTAGGCAGCCTTTGAGTCTCAACCTTCTGCATAGCTAGGATTATAGACATGAATCACTGGCATCTGTCTTCATCATCATGATGGCATTTATTATTATTATTATTATTCTGAGGTTTGAATTCAGAGCCTTGCATTCTCACTCAGCGTGCTTGCTCAGAGATGGCACTCTACTACTTGAGCCGTACCTCCAGCCCAGCTTTATGCTGGTTAACTGGACATTGCATCTCACAGATTTTTCTGTCCCACTTAGCTTTGAACTTATGATCCTCCAAATCTCACCTTCCTGAATAGCTAGGATTGACAGATGTGAACCACTGGCATCCGGTATTTATCATTTATTTTTAGTTATTAGGTTGATGTTGTTACTTTTTGGTATCAGTACTGGGGTTGGAACTCAGGGCCTCCTACTTGTTCCGCATGCCTGTGGCTGCCCCGCTACCACTTCCGCCATGCCTCCAGCTCCAAGGAAACCATTTTCTTAAATAAGAAGTCTGGAGATATTTGACAATGGAATAAGACAAGAAAATGTTTACCTCATGCCCAGCAGTGTCCTAACTCCATTGCATGAGATGAGTACGTTTGTAACACAGAGAGCGTCAGTAACGTGTCCAAAGTCACACTGCTTCTAAGTGGCAAAGGCAGGATTCGGGTTCAAGAAATCAGCACAGATTGAGGATGTTCTATGCTTCATATCTTAGGAGATGCTGTTCCTTGGGTCTTGGGGGAGAAATGTCACTATTATTTGCACATATGTAATGACATTACATATTGCAATTACAAAAAACAAAAGATGGAATTAAAAAGAAATTCTACCAGGACTGAGCAATGGCAGCAAGAGAGGTGTTCACCAAGGACCAACTCGTACCTGTCACCCACCGTTACCCTCCTTCTGGGTGGAGCATCCAGCACGGAGCCCTGGACATGCAGGGTTCTATGCAACTATTTGCAGAGCCACATGAAGACACCGTGGAGAATTGTGTCCTTCAATTTGGGTGGATTTCTCCAGCATCCACCCAGCCCTGAACTCCTGGCACAGTGCTCAGAGAGAGAGACAGAAACAGAGACAGACAGACAGAGACAGAGAGCCATTCCCACTAGTCTCCTGTTCCCTGCCACAATCCCCTGTGCACTGTCCCTCCCTGCCCCATCTTGAGTACACATGTGGGCTGTTTGTAGAGCCTGAACAAGGCTACCAAAGCAACAGGTTGTGTTGGGGCTGGGCCAGGCTGGGAGGAGCCTCCTGGGCTTTTTTCTAAAGGGCCAGATGACCTAGGGGCTGGGGTGGGGGTGGGGTGCCCTGGTCCTGATATACAGGAACCCCTAGCTGTTGTGTGGACACTGGGGCTGGGGGGGGGGCGGGCGGGGAGGAATGGAAACAGGTGTTGTTAGAGGGCGCGGTCTCAGAGTGGCCACCCAGGTTCCAACAACGAATTTGGCAGAGACGCACAGGTCCAGCACGTGTTTTAGAACTGTGCGAGCAAAGGAGGCTATGGCAGCTAGAAGGGAATGCAGGAGATAAGTTACAGGGTGGGCGGTGAGGACAAGGAGGAAGAGGAGAGTTCCAGGAGAAGCTCAGCTGTGCCCCAGCTTTGCCACAAGTGAGCTGCTTCCCAGACATATCTGGGAAGGAGCAGGATAGCACAAGTTCCAGGGCGTGGCAGCCTGGACTTGGCAGCTGCCCCCCCACCCCGTCCCCGCCCCCATGGCCCTCAGCTACTCCTCCCTCCCTCCTCCTGCTCCTTCATGCAATGGCATGGAGTAGAGACAGGCCTACCCTTGGGCCTTTGCACTGCTCTTCCTTGGCTTGCTATGCCCCATCCCCTCCTCCCTTACGAATTGCTCCGCACCAGAGGGGAGGGGTTCTTCCCTGCCTCTCCTCCTCCCCCACCATCTGTCCTAGCTCAGGACAAGCTGGGGCACCATGGCTGAGTTGATTCCAAGCTCTTGATAGGTTCTTCATCTGAGTCTGTTCTCTACCAGAGGGCTGAATCCACAAACTGACACCCCTCCCCAAACCCTCCCACCCCACCCCATCCCACTCCCAAGTCCAGGGTCCAGCCAGGCAGACAAGCTTTCCCCTTCTCCCTCTCCACAGAACAGCCTCGAGCTATTTACTATTCAAGGAGTAAACAGGGTTAAAGGGGGAATATTTAAACCACTTAAGGAAATAAACAGCTTTCCAACATCCTCAATTATTTTGGAGGCACCTGCTCGCGCATAATTAATGTGCCAATTAAAATGATTATTGTAGCCATTAAAAGCAGGTTTCCCCAGAACTGCCACTTGACAATGCTTATTTACACTCGTTTGAGCAACTCCACTGCCTTGCAAAATAATAATAATAATAATAATAATACGACCCAACTTCTTGAGGAGTAGCTTCCCTTACCTCTGGGTGGGATCGCCGAGGTCCACGCTTGGACTGGTGAATTGATCTGGGTCTGGGCAGGGCAGCGGTGTCTGGCGTCTCTCAGAGCATGCACCAAGTGTGGGGTGGGGAGTCTGCCCCGGCCACCTGTCCACTCCCAGTGTTTGACTCTGGGTGGGTGAACCGTGTTGACCGTGTCCCCTTGGCAGGGTGGAAGCCGTGTCCCCCCGCCCTCCCCCGCCCTCCATGTCCTCATCAGTGCTGGCAGCTTCTGCATGGGTCAGTGCCCCTCTGCAGATGAGTGGCTCCGGCCCCTGATGGTGACACTTACCATCCATGCTGCCCTCTCCCCGGCTGTCTCCCAGCTGCAGGAGGTGGACGGCCTGTCAGTTCTGGGGAACGAGCCTGGACAGGCTGGTGTACAAACCCTGCTGCACCTCACCGATCCACGATACCCGGGGCCGGTCCTGTCACTTCCCCAGCTCTAAACTGCACACGGGTCCTGGGATGGGATGGTTCCCATGGTGACCCAGCCAGGGGGGAGGGGTTGACAGGCCTGTACTTGAGTGGTGCATTGTGGGGTTTCTGAGGGACACGGCCAGGGGTGGAGGTGAGTCTCTGATCTGGCCTCTCCACACCAGAGGGGCTCCCCGGTGCATCCCCCAGCCTGCTGAGCATTTGAGACATCCCTCCTGCTGACAGCAGAGAGGCATGACCTTCAGGAGAGCCTGGATAAAAGAGCACGCTGGCCCTGGAGCCACAGCCTGACAGCAGCATGGCCTTGGTCTTCGCCTCAGTTTCCCCAGCTGTGGTCCTTCCCTTTCTCTGCGGCTCTAGGAGGGTCCACCTTACTGGAGGACACAGGAGGCTGAGCCAGAGACATGGGCTGAGGGCCTGGGAGGTCTCCATGGACCCACGGGCTGTTCTACGTGGGTTCAAAGCAGGTGATACGGGTGCAAATGTATGCTGGGAGGCCAGAGGGGTCTTTGGGATCCCACTGAATTCCTTCCTGGCCTTCCTCCTCCTCTCAGCTCCCAGCTTACCAGCTTCTCCTTCAAATGTCCACTCCAGGAGGACAGCATCTCCGGGGCTCACCAGTGGTCTGCTTCTCAGAATACATGCCACCACCACACGCACAAGTCCCCTCCCTTATCCTCACCCCTGCCCCTCTATGCTAGCTGAGGGCTCTGCTCCCAGCCCTGGTCCTGAGGCCACTGCCAGGCATCTACACTTGCCCTGCAGCATCTGACAATTCCACAAAGGAGACACGTGGCCCATCCTACCTAGCCTCTCCTGGCCAGCAGCCCTCAACGCTTGCACACAGGGGCCAGTCTAACAGAGAGAGAGAGAGAGAGAGAAAGTCCTCACCCCCAACACATTCCACCGAGGACTGGAAAGCTAAGAAAGTGAGAAAATTCTTTATACCATAAGTAAAAATTGACTTCTTTGTGCCTTGTAGATATCCATCCATCCATCATAACTTTCCTTCTTCCTTCTTTCCTTCTCTCCTTCCTTCCTTCCTTCCTCCCTCCCTCTCTCCCTTCCTTCCTTCCTTCCTTCCTTCCCTCCCTCCCTCTCTCCCTCCCTCCTCTCCACTCCCTTCTTTTCTAAGCTAGATGCTCAGCACCTGCTAGATATTCAGGAGAGACATACAAACAGAACCACCTCAGTATGCTTTGCTTTGCTTTCTTTTCTTTTGTGCAGGTACACGGGCTGGGCTCATTTGATTTTTTCCTCCCTCTTTCAATGCTAGCATTCTATCACTTGAGCCACATCTCCACTTCCAGCTTGTTTGCTGGTTGACTGGAGATAAGAGTCCCAGAGATTTCTCTCCCCTGGCTTTGAATCTCAGTCCTCCGATGTAGCTAGGTTGACAGGCTTGAGCCACTGGCACCTTAGCTGTTTGCATGCTGAAAGCGAAGTTTGACTAATACAATTAACGCCCTCCGTCCAGACATGAATGATGATCTTCCCTATTGGAAGGTGTGAGAGATGGGAGACTGACCAATCAAAGGAAGGAAGGTGATGGTTCAGTTGTTAGAAAAGAGCCAGGGCCCTGTGTAGAATGCCTTGCTGTGGGATCCTGGAGAAACACCCACCGCCACCCCAGGCTCTCAGCTAGCAGACATCTGTTCTCTTTGGAGCATTTATTTGATGTTTTCTCACACAATACCCATTCCCCTACACACCCCAGAGCTCCATAAAAATATCCTCCTTGTTCTCGTTTTGTTCCCAATGCTGGCACACCGTAAGTGCCCAAGAAACACCTTGCTGCCTAAATGAACAGGTAGGCCCGGGAGTGTTGGGTGGCGTGGTGGCATTCTGACGTTGTCACAAGGGTCTAACTCTGCCGGGGTCAAGGCAATTGAATGGAAGGAAAGTGAAGGCTGAGGAAAGGCCCTGGGGGGGGGGGGACCCACAGCTGAGCTTTGGGCGTCACGCTGGAGCTTGCAGATGGAGCAAGAGAGGGGACAGCCGTGGCAGAAACATGAGTAGGGAGGCGGGGAAGCTCTGTGTCCTAAGAGCTGCAGATGAGCTCATCAGCCATGAGCCCACTTGGGAAAGCCAAAGCTGGCAAGGCCAGAAAGCAGGCGCCTTTGTACTGGTCAGCACAGGTAGATTTCACAGAGACCTGGAAGGCCCTGCCAATGACCTTGAACTCCAGCGACCTTGAACTTGAACCTTAAGGCCGCAGGGATCAGGGATCATTTTCGAAGGGTGTGGGGTGGGGTCTACATGACTGCAGAGCGTTCTTATTGCTCTTCCTTCCCATCCCTCTCCCTCCTTGTCCTGTCAGGAGAAATGGAGGAGGAGGAGGAGGAGGAGGAAGAGGTGGAGGAAGGACCTGAGAGAGTCTGAGGAGGGGGGAGGCTGGGCTGGCTTTTCTTAAACCATCCCTCGTTTCAGCCGTGGTATTTTATTTCTTTGGCGTGCTAGAGTGGAAGTTCACCTTTAATCCTTCTCCGACAAGTTAAGTCAGTTCCCTTGTCATTTAAACCCAGCAGGCCAGGCATGAGCCAGGCAGACACCGCTGGAAATCACACTCTGGGCTTAATATAGCTCTGGACTCGGCCGGCTCACAGACCCAATGGTGGTGTGGGCCAGGATGCCCACCCCGTGAGCCTCATCTCCACACCGCCTTGGTCCAGCAGTGTTCACCTCTTCCTAGCCCAGCATCCTCTGGGGCGCGGGCAGTGGAGGGGGGCGGGGGCACAGAGGGGAGGCGGCTGCACAGCTGGAGAGAGGTTGCATGTGCTCCAGCCTTCCAGCCTCCACCTCAGTTTTACCCGAAGATGCTGACATTCAGAGAGGGAAAGCAGCTCACCCAAGGGCACACAGAGGGACACTGTACCAGGTCTCCCCACTCCTTGCGCTGGCATCCTCCAGGCCCCATGGGAGCTAAGCCACCACCTGGTTTGGCCTTGCTCTGTCAATCTTCTTGTCGTTCACTGCCATCCAATGGTGAAGCCCACCTGCGGTCCAATGGGGGCATCCTGTTATTCGGGAGGCCGCCCTCAAGGACTGGTTCTTGGGTCATGACCTCCCTAGTGGCTTGGATTTCTTCTCCACCCCACAAAGGGCAGGGAAAAGATCTGACTGCCAGTATGGAGAACTTGATCTTAATCCTCAAGAGCAGACAGATTTCCCCAGTCAAAACATCCTCCTTCCTGTGCCAGAGAGGGCAGGGATGTGCTGCCAGCATCTCTCTCCTTCCTTCCCTTCTTATTCTTCTCCCTGCCCAAGAACATCCACACACAAAACCAGGCTGGTGGTGCCCATGGACTGGCCTGATCCCAGACTGCCTTGTGGCCCCCCAAAGCTGACCACAGTACCTCTCCCCCCTCCCTCCCCAACACTGACTGCGGTGCCTTCCCCTCCCATTTTCTGGCTCCCCCCCAAAACTCACGAAGAGCAGACTCCTGTGGTAGCTCTGCTGCCTGGGACGCCCACATCCACCTAGAGCAGGGACCTGGGGGGTAGGGAGGGGGGATAAGTGGGGAGGGTGGGGGGAGGGCAGGGGGAGGGGCGGTGGGGGGAGGGCCAGGATAGGGCAGCGAACCACCGGTGCACATGCTACTGTGGGCCTCGGACTTCTTAGGGGGCTGTGATTGTAGCCTCTGAGGACATGTAGCCCCCACTTCCTGGGATGATGAGCACCCCAGAAGCCCATCCATATGCATTCTGGGGATCCAAAGAGGGGGTCCAGGTAAGGACCAGAGTCTGCCCACAGTACAAAAGCAGATAAATATAACAACTTGGAGAGAGAGACACACACAAAGACAAGGAAGAGAGTATCTGGTGATATGTCTCTAATAGAAGAATGCAGAAAACACAGAGGAAACACAGCAGGGAGTCTCTTGGTTCTGTCTTGAAGTGTGGGTCAGGAGGCTCCTCAGAGGAGAGAGTGAGTCAGATCTGGCCAGGCCAGAAGGAGGGGAGGCAGTAGTGTTCTGGGAATCTGTTTCCCAAGGTGGAAGTGGAAGGGGCTGGTCTGCCAGTGTCTTGATTGTTTGTTCTGTACAAATCCCTGTGAGGCACTGGGGTGGGGGGGGGAGGGAAGCCCACTGTCAAGCCCACTGCCAGATAAGGAAATAGATCTTAGTAACTTCATGAGAGGGGCCGGGCTGGAAGCCACCTCCCAGAGGGAAAGGGATCTACCTGACTTCTGTACTTGCAGCCCTTGCATCCTGCCAACTGGGGAACTGGTAAATAACAGATCATTGGTCTCTGGATGTGGGAGGGCCAGCATCAAGGGGCGATATCCGTTGAGGGTCTCCTTGCTGCAGTGTAAGATGGTGACGGCGTGGTGTGTTCCCCTAAGAGGGAGAGGGGCCAGACTCGTCCTGTGATCACAACCCAGTCCTGGGATGACCACAGGAATCCTTCGAGGCCCAGCCTCCAGGATCTGGTCACCTCTTCTCAATGCTGTTACATTAGGGGTTCTGTTTCCCATGCATAAACCTTAGAGGATACATTCAATTCCCTCCACCGCCCCCACCCCCCACAGGAGCAAACTCCTGAGTGTAATCTCCTTGCTTGAGCTCTTCGCAGAATTCCAGACTCCTCGTTTCAACCTTTCTAGCATGGAGGGCAGAATGCCCAGCACCTGTCCCCTGACCTACTTCTCTTTTGCAAGCTCCCTGTCTCCAAGCAGGGGACTGTCCACTCCAGCCAGCCACCCAAGCCCCAGAGGTGGAACCATCTAAACCCCCCTTGCCACCATCCATACACCCCAGCGAGCACTACAGACATGATGTGTGGGTCAGATCCATAGTGTGTTTCCTCTCCCATCCTTGTCCTTACCCCAGTCACAGTGGCTTCTGGCCGGACAAACCTGAGGTCATCCATCTCCCTGCCCCCACACACCCCTCTCCACCCGCAGCGATTTCCAATCAAGCAAGCCACTTCATGCTGCTTCTAGCTGAAAAATCATCATGGTGCCCCATCACTGCCCAGCCAGCTCCCTGGGGCTCAGGACCCAGCCTTGCATAGTCCCTGCCCACCTCTCCCCACTCTCCTCTACTCACTTTGTCCTCAAACCTTCTTAGTGTTCTCTGTCCATCCAGCCTAGGTCCTTGCTCCACCAGAAAAAGTCCTGCCTCTTCCCCTTGGCACAGAAGCCTCCTGGCTGACTTTGAGATGTCAGCTCACCCAAGGGTCTTCTGTCCCCCTGGACTGTTTTTAAATACATGCTCGATGTGAGCCATTGCCTGGGATCCTTCTTATTAGTTTATGTTTTAAACCTCCTCTCCCCCTGAGCTCAGGAACTTGTCTTCATTCTTGCCTTATTTCTTGATTATACCCACACACCCCCACTCCAGAGGGCAAACCCCTCTAATCAGGGGTTTCCAAACTGCAGGGAGAGGTCATTAGCTGGGCCAATGACATCCAGGTCGATCACTGGGGGACCTGGTTTAAGAAGCAAATGCCCTGGGGCCCTGGTCCTGAGATTCTTAGGCATCAAGTGGAATGGGTCTTGGGCCTCTATTTGCACTCCTCCTCCCTCCCAGCCTTCCCTTCTGGCCTCTGTGGCTGGTGGGATGGGGCTAGGGGAGGGGTGCATCTCACCTGAGGGGACCTGGCGCTTAGGGAGGCAGGCTTGTCTTCCTCTCTGTCTCTCTCCTGCAGATCTTGGAGTGGGAAGACTAAATCAGGTGCAGAGGAGGTAGAAGTGGCTCCCAGGCTGGGCTTTCAGCCAGAGCCCACAAAGTTGGCGCTATCTGCTTTACTGAGATTTGGGCACGGGTCTCTCTTGGCCACCCAGGCTTACCTCCTGCTCTTATACCGTTAGATCAAGAGAGGACGGGGGGAGGGGGGCACTGTTAGGTGGATAGGGAGAAGATGTGGTAGACATAACACATGGCTGAGAACATGCAGCCCACCATGGCCTTTCTTGTTCCCACAATGCCTTAGGCTCTTGCTCCAATGCTTCTTCTTCCCATAATGCCTCAGGCACCCACTCAACCAATGAGAAGAGCTGAGATAGCACACAGACAAGATATCAACCAATCAGGACAAAGCCCAGTATTGTAATAACTGTCCTCCCAGAACTTCCCTGGACTCCTCTCCACTGTCTCTGTCCTGATGGACAGCCCCACTGCTTTCTTTCACGGCTTTCCTTTCCTTTTTCAAATAAACTCACTCTGTTTACCTTAATCACTCTCCCACCTTTTAATTCTTTCATGGGTTAAGGAAAGGAATCCATTCTCCTAATGTTTTGTGGGTGACTATCATTTCTTGTTTGACTTCAAGCAACAACACATCCTCAAGGACTAAAGGCAAGAGAAAGCCAATGCCAGGAACATTTGGGACAAGCTTCCCCCTCTGCCCCCCCCCAGGGAGAATCAAGACCCATTGGCTTAATTAATGATGTGGTGATATTTCCAAGAACCAGAGACCAGTGAGTGGAATAGCGTAACCCGAGGAGGGGGGGGCTGCTGCTGGCTATTCCAGGGGTCCGTGTTGCTGTGATCTCTTGGGAACCCAGGCCTTCCAGATGCAATCCAAAGAATCTGGCCTTGGAGGCCCTCCCCAAACACCTCCCCTCTGTATTCTATAGTTATCTTTCTTGGATTCTCTGAGTTATAAGCAAGAAATCAAGATGGGACAATGGCTGCCATCTATCCAGTTGGTGCTGGAAGGAGACAAACGCTGGTCCTGACAGATGGCAGAGGCTCACTCATCAAGGCGTCCCCAAATACAGATCTTCGTGCCCAGTGGCAGAAGGTCACTACCAAGGTCAAACGACACTGAGGCCTCTCCTACATAGTTCCCAGCCTCCAATCTCAGTCCTTTCTCTAAAGGCTACCATATTGGCTCCCATCCTCCCTTCAGAGCCCCCGGGGGGAAGGAAGCATGCCGGGGTAGGTAGCACATCCACCCAGGTGAGGTTGTGAGATAAGATGACTGGAGAAGCAGGGGCGTTTGTGTCTGCTGGAGACTGCCCTCCCAATCCCCTCCCCTCTTCTTTCTGTGCCTCTCTTTTCTGTGGCCTTGTAACCCAGGCTTGGAACAGCACTTGGGAACAAATAACGCAGAGGGGAGACCAAAACAAAGACAAGATGATAAAAATGGCTGTGAAAGGTTAAATTCCCAGGATGCTCCTGGCTGCTTAATGGATTTCTATGATATAAACAGACCTTTGGCTCTGCCTTCTGGGCAGGTGGCTCACTGCTCCCTCCCCCCATCTCCTCCCCCCATCTAAATGGCTTTACGCAGGGTTTCCCAATGAGAAATGTTCCCTTTCCCCCACACTCTACAGAGGCCCTCAAGTCTTCAAAGCCCCACACATACACAAACACCCATGATGGAGAGTGCGTGCATATGCGTGCACGTGCGTGAGTGCACAACACACACACACACACACACACACTCACCTGAGACAGACACCATGTCTGCGCAGCATGGCCTGTGAAAATGTACACACGCCTTTGTATTTTTCTAGCTCTCTCCCGATTTAAGCAATGTTTACTGAGGTGGCTGTGCAGTAAGGTGTGGAGAATACACTGGGGAAAAGACTGAGCTGTTGTCCTTGAGGGGTTCACAGTGCAGCGGCAGGCATTTTGGTGTAATGAGGTAAACATTTGAACAGGGTCCACCAAAAGGGATTGTAAGAGGGTTATTTCTAGAACTTTCTGAAGAAGTCCTAGAAGACGGTATGACCTGAGATACAGTCTCTTTGGATGACCTCAGTTTCATCATTGGAAAAATAGGATTAAGTTATTTTTAGAACTTACCTCACAGTGCCAACAACGAAATGAAATGTAGTTTAGGATGTATACAGATCCCTTGATTGAGCGTTTGGCTTTTTTGGGGGGAGGGAGAGAGGGGAGTTGTATCATGTTAGCCACTCGGATAAGTAGCTGGGTACTATTGAACAGGCCCCAGTTATGGGCATTAACTAGGTAGGCGGTATTAAGCGAAGATGACTACCTATCCATCATTCGCCCTTTCAGAAGCAAGACCAGACTTGAAACACTGGGGTAGGTTGGTTGTTAGATGGCAGCCTCCCACTGGCCAAGTCTGGAATTGCACCACAACTCTGTACGGGGATTAGATGCATGAACCCCAGAGATGGGAGCCCAGGGAATCCCAGGCAGGGAGATGAGCCCAGAGAGCAATAGGAAGGGGAGTGAATACAGACATCTGTAATTCCCTAGACCTCAGGAATGCTCTGGACAATCCCCGTGCCTTTTCAAAGATGTCTTTCGAGGGAGCTATCTACTTTCTTCTTCCCACCCTCCCCGGCCACATACCCACCCAACCTAATTACGGCAGGTTACAAAATTAACTAGATCCGCCTCCCTGAAATCCATCTCAGGGTCTATTTGCCAGGAAAGATGGTTCAACCATCAGGGTGGCTCCTCTGTCATGCCATCACATGGGAAAATAGAAAAAGAAAAAAAATCCGAGTATCTCAAGCAGGCTGAAGCTGCTATTCAATATGGCAGCTTCATGTGGCCAGTGAGCTTATGAAATGTGGCTGACGCATGAATGGGGAAATGAATCCTAACTGAACCGGAATTGGAACAGCCGTGTGTGACTGAGGGGCAGCCACACTGAGCTACACAGACCCAGGGGCTCTGGTCACATGTCCTTGTTTTCTTGAGTCTGTCCCATAGTTCTGGCATCTTCTCTGAGCTGGCTGAGCTCCTTCATCTGAGCAGACCATGGGGCAGGGTGCCCAAACTCGGGTCCTGGTTCACTGCTGGTCTCTTTCCTCTCTCTCTCTCTCCAGAGCTGCCCAGATAAGGTGTTCTCCATGCTCAGCCAGAGGTCCACTTAACCCCACAAGGGTGTGGTCCCTTTGGCTTCTGACAATTCTATCGGCTCCCCTAATTTTTCCTCAAGAATCCAGCCCATCCTCTGTACCTAGGGTAAGCTCAGGATGGGTCTCTTGCTCAGATAACGTCTTCTGGGCCAGAGGGAGGCTGTGGGCCTTACACCAGGCTGAGCGGGCAGTGGTATCCGCCACAATGGCCCGTTTTTTCCCTCCTGAGGAGACTGGAGGCACAGTCCTGGCTGGGCCTGTGTCATCTATTCATATCCTTCCAAGCCGTCTCTGTAAGCTCATTCAGGGAGTGGGGGAAGGAAGCAGAGAGGGAAGAAACTCTGGCCAGAAAACCAACAGAACTGGGCAGCCTGCTGTTTGGGTGGGGGCAGGCTGGCCAAGGGTGGTGGTGGGGGGGGCCTGCCAAGAGGGCTTGTCTGCTAGAGAAAGAGGCTGGAGCACCCCTTGCTGTTTCCCTAGCTCCCCGGGGAACTCTGCTGAGCCTGGCTCCTGGAGCCCCCACTTTGGTAAGGCCTTATCTCTCTCCCTTCAGCTGGCTCCTGGGGAGAAGATACCAAATGATCAGGACCAGTGAGGGAAGCCAGGGCGGCAGCAGGGAGAAAGCACAGGAGCAGCACAGAGCCACTTCCCCGGAATTCCTTCTGCTCCCCCTTTCCATCATCCGGGTCCCAAGGACAGTCAGCAGTCCACTGAGCCACCACCCTGTCCAGCTACAGAATTAAAAGGGCTCAGGCATTTGGCTTTAGCTGCCAATTTGCATGTGATTTGCATACATCTGCGTGTTCCCCTCCAGGGGCCCTTAGTCAAAGGATGTGAAATGAAATAAAATAAATTAATTAGCGCACGCTACCGTGGCCTGACATGCAGGGCCTGACACCCATAAGAGATGTAACTGGATCTTTAAGCCCATCAGTGCCCCGGGCCAGGCTGGAGGAGGGAGAAGAGAGGAAAGTCTCCATCCTGCCTAGGGCTTCAGCTTCTGTGTAACTACAACCTGGATCCCTGCAGGGGTCCAGCCTGGCCTGGCACTGCCCCTGTGTGGCAGCTGCCTGTGCGAGGAGTTCTAACCACCCTGAGTGTGACAGGATCGTTCGATCTCAAACTGGAGGGAGGGCGGCTGCCAGGGCAGTGCTAGGGCAGCGCAAGGCGGTAGAATCCTGCTGTGTTCCCATCTCCCAGCTCCGGTCTCCTTCTCCCCCATGCAAGGCTCTCAGCGGTCCCTCTGATCCTATCCAGGGACTGTAGCAGGAGAGGGAGGGATGTGGCCTCAGCCTCAGCCTCAGCAGTGAGCTGGAGTTAATTTATCTCTGTCTTTCTGCCAGGTGCTAATGAGATGCTTCCAGTCCCCATCAGCCAAGCAGCTCCAGTCCCAGCCACTCCGCCTCGGAGTGATTGCGGTTCATGCTGCCATACCGCAGACCCTGGCTGTTGCTGGACTTGTGGATCTGTCCAGCGGTGCCCTCCCCTAAGACCAGGACCCTGCAAGGCGCCAGGTGTCAGGTTTACACCTGTGGGACTCCAGCGGAGGGCCGTGAAGCTGATTCCACGCAGCAGAGGCTATGCTGCCAAGATGGAGAGCACTGATGTGGATTAACAGGAGTGTAAGTCCAGGCCAACCCAATAGCCCTAATCAGTAAGCGGCGAATCAAAGACCAGAGCTACATAAGAAAAACAGCAGGAAAGTCTGGTTCCAAGCAAGACTGGACAAGAACAGAGGAGGAGAAGGAAGAAAAAGAGGAGAGGGAAACTGTTCTGGACCAAGGCCATGAGCAGCCTCCTCTGACATTAGAGTTTCTAGGCATGGTATGTGGGTACCAAGAAACCCCAAGAAGCAGAAATGCAGCTCTCAATTCCAGATCACCGAACTGTATCCATCCACTACCACCACCACCCTGCGCCCTTCCCCTCCCCTCCCAAAACAGCCCGTCCTGACTCTCGTCAGCTTGTTTTAAATGCAGGCAGGGCAGACACATAGAATAGAACCAGTGTACTTAGACCTGGGAGTTGTAACCACAGCCTATGAACCAAATCAGCCTACACCCCATTTCTGTACAATCCACAAGCTAAGAACAGGCTTAACGTTTTTTTTTTTTTAGTAGTGGAAATACAAAAGAATAAGAATATGGAGAAGAATATTTTGTAACCCATGAAAATTAGGCAGAATTCAAATTTTGGTGTCCATGCATAACGTGTTAGAGGAACAAGCGTGCCCTTTCATTTACACGCTGTCTGGGGTTGTTTGCATACAACAACAGCCGCATTGAGAAGTTGACAAAGACGCCTCGGTCGGCAGAGAGGAAACATTTACGATCTGGGCCTTCACCGAGAAATGTGGCTCAGCCAGCCCCGCTTTAGAGCACTCTCTGTGGTACGGGGCTCCGTGCACGCTGGGGCGTGCCCTTGGGGAGATCAGCAGCACCAGCTACACCTCTGGAGACAAGGCTGGTCTGTCTTACCCTCATCCACACAGATGCCAGCACCAGTTGCCTCTTATAAGAGCCCAAAGGCTTATAGCCACTCTTATTGCTGGCATCCACCCCACCCCTAGACAGGTGGGTACCTGCTTATCTCAGCTGCTTCCCTACACAGACCCAAACTACAATGCCAGGCTCTGGTCTGGGCCTAGAGGTAGTGAGATTAGGTAGCCGATAGCTCCAAAGGCAATTTTAAGGAAACCAGGGAGCCATCCATCCTGTTTCTTTATCCTGTGCCAAAAACATCGCTCAACGCCTCCTACCACAAACCCTACCATGAGGCCCACGGTGCCCAAAGAAAACTCCACAAACACAGCTCATCAGCAGCTCGAAGATGTTAGAATGAACTAGGGCCTGAGGGTATAGGGGAGGGTTGGGCGAGGTGGGCTTGCTTGAGGGCGGGGACCTGGCGGATGGCACTGGATGACTCAGGGCTGCCAGGGAAGTGTCCAGGGGCTCCGGGGCCTCTGCCCATCAGCCCTGACATGAAGGGACAACCACACGGAGCGCCCACTTACCCGGTACCACACGATCTCACGCATACGACCATCCGTCTTGAAGTTACACTTTAAGGTCACAGCATCTCCCGCCACCACAGGGGGCAGAGGCTCAATGTTGACAGTCAGGTATCCTGTGGGAGACAGGAGAAAGAGAGAGAGAGAGAGAGAGAGAGAGAGGAGGAGGTGAGGGCTGGAGCTGGCCAGGAGGCCTGGAGTGACCCCCTGGATGAACTGTAGGGGCGTCCTCACACTGTCTCTGTGATGAACTCCTACTGGTGACCCTAGTCTCTTGCGTCTCACTCACTTTTGCTGTCTCCCTTCCAGCCACCTTCTTGGCTCCCGTGGGCCCAAACAGGAAGAACTTTGGGGGATCCATTTCCCTGGTGAAGGGGGAAACTGTCCCACCTCTCGTAAGAGCTTGGTGCATGTCCACCCGCAATCTGGCTCACAGTGACTCTACCCATTTGGGGTCCCAGCACACAACTGGTCCACATTGACCCCACCCCTTTGGAGTCCTGACACATGATTGGCCCACGCTGAACCCGCCCTTTTGGAGCCCTGCCACACGACTGTCCATGCACGCTGACCTCACCCCTTTGGAGTCCTAGCTTATGATTGGCCCATACTGACCCCGCCTCTTTGGAATACTGGCACACGATTGGCCTATTAAGTCTTGCCGAAATGCACCTGTATGCATGCATCAACCCAGGGTCTCCAAACAGCTTTTTCTACAAGGTGTCTCCACCCATCCATCAGCATCCTCAGCAGCCCCGTCACCGGGGTCTGGTCACCAAGCCTTCCACCCCAACCTCGTGGCCTCTTACTTCTGGTTAAACTCCTGGGAAAAGCCTCATTGCAAATGCCCTGACATGCACCTGAGGGCTGGTCCATCACTTGGTGATGGGAGAGGAAGAAATGGTAGGCTGGTCACCCAAGAAGAAGCCTCATATTTATGCAAACACCACATCCTGCTTCTTGTCCACAAGCTGCCCCAGGACGGCTGCCCGCTCAGTGTGAGCCGCACCTTGAGGACATCCAGCTGGTGAGACCTCTCCCCCTCTCCTCTGCCTCCCCGAGGCTCACCCCAGAGTCCTGGATGCCCACTTCTGCTCAGTGGGGTGGGCTGGTCACCCAGGCCCATGCGATTGGCTTCCCGTGGCTGCCGTCTGACCATCGACCATCAGTCAAACAGACCAATCTAGTCCGATTGTCTTAATGAGAAAACTAGCCAGGATGGGTTTGAGGATTTCAATTGTGCAGGCAACCCCAGCCGATCGAGCCCAGGGGCCTGACCCCTGCTTGGAACTTAATGACTACAGCACTCCAGGAAGAAAAAACAAGAATTGATCTCCGAAAGGATCAATATGGAAGTTGGAGGCAGATTGGACCCGTGTGGCCCTAGGCTGCAGAGGGAAGGGATAAAGCCTGGGGCTCACCCCCTCCAGCTCCCCGGTGATCTCTCACCCAGGCCGTGGTCAGGGCTCATGGGGAGCCCCACAGTCTGTGTGTGCCGAGAAAGCCACAGCCCTGCCACAGGAAGACCTGCTTGTTCCCACCTGTCCTGGGCAGCAGAGATGACACAGGGACAGCCCTGTCCTCCAACACACATGGGGTGAAGGGAGACAGATGTCACAGTGTGGTCCCCATTCCGAGGATGAGTGTAGACACAGAGGTGTGTGTGTATGGGGGAGCGATCCACAAAACAAACAAGGAATCCACCTTCAGGAGAGGGGACCCCAGGGAGCTGGGGTCTCCAGGGCCAGCCAAGAGTGAAGCGATAGTAATGATGGCATTTCTAGAGCTCTTCCTCTGCCGGGTACCAGGCCAAGTGCCTCACACGCACACACTCATTTGTTTGTGACAATCTTAGGACAGAGGAGAATTGTGTGTGTGTGTGTGTGTGACACTCGTGGGGCTTGAGCTCAGAGCCTTGTGCTTTTGCGTAGCTTTTGCACTCAAGGCTAATGCTCTGCCAGTTGAACCACACAGCTTCACTTCCGGCTTTTTGCTGGTTAACTGGTGATAGTCTCACAGACTTTTCTGCCAGGGTTGGCTTTGAATGTCCATCCTCAGAGCTCAGCCTCCTGAGCAGGCATGAGCCACGGCACCCGATGAGTTGCTGTGTTGGTTCCCACCTCTCTCGGGGAGACATCGAGGGGATTCCACGGCCCCAGGTGGCAGAGCGGGACCCACACCCCGCCCTTCCTTCACCATGGTAGGCGCCAGGCTGTCACCGAGCATGACCGGGCTCACTCTAACCTAAGTCTCAACTCTGTGAGACGTGAGGGCAGACCTGCATCCCTCTCTCAGTCTCTGGTGATACCAGGCTCCACATCACCATTTGGGGACCCCTGAGATGCCTTCTGCACCTCAACGGAAAAGCTTTCAAGCAGAGGCTCCACTTCCCCCCACATGTGTCCCCCAGGGAGCTCACAGCACCCGGCTTTCTTCCTGGAATCTCCTGCTTCTGCCACCCAAGTAGCCAGCCAAGCCCGCAACCTCTGAACAGTATGTCCAGAACTCAACTGCATTTCCCCTCCCCCCATCTCCCGGGCATGGGAGATGCAACAGCATCCAATGCCTGCTTTGCTCCAGTATCCTCTCGTACCACCTCTGTCCCTGCCCACCTCTCAGACTTCACCCCTCCTCATCCTCAACCTGTCCTGTCTCCTTCCTTCTCACAAGGCATGGATACCTGAGCATCCCAAGTACGTCCCTACCTCAGGGCCTTTGCACATGCTCCTTCCACCTCCCAGAAAATCTTCCCTTAGGTATGTGGCCCTATCCCTCCATTTCCATTTACTCACATGTCATCTCTTTGGAAGGCTCTTTTCCATTCTATTTTAGGTTCAGAATAGTTACCATACCACTGTCACCATGCTCTGTCTACCCTGCTTTATTCCTTTCTAAGAATTTACCATCGCCTGTGTCTTTATAATCTGTTGACAACCTCTACCTCTCTACCTCCAACTGAATTGTGAGCGCCATGAGAAATAGACTACATAGACGAAGAGAGAGAGAGAGAGAGAGAGAGAGAGAGAGAGAGAGAGAGAGAGAGATCACGCACACATGCGATAGAGAGTTTGTTGTTGTTGTTTTTGTCAGTTGTGGGGCTTGAACTCTGGGCCTGGGAGCTGTCCCTGAGCTCTTCAGCTCAAGGCGAGCGCTCTACCACTTGAGCCACAGCACCGCTTCCAGTCTTTCGGTGGTTAACTGGAGATAAGAGTCTCACAGACTTTCCTGTCCGGGCTGGCTTTGAACCGCTATCCCCAGATCTCAGCCTCCTGAGTAGCTAAGATTATAGGCGTGAGCCACTGACACCCAGCCATTTGTTGCTTTTTTAGCTTCTCAAATTTCCATTTGGCTCTTTACATCTTCTGTTCCTTTGTGGAGTCTTTCTATTTTGATACGTTTCCATATTATTTTTGATCACTTGGTCTGGTATTTTTGTAATGGCTGCCTGGAAGTCTTGGCCAGATAATTCTGCCATCTGTGTCGCTCTCCTCGCTAGAGTCAGCCTGGCCATCGCTTTTCTTCATGCAAGTGGGGATTTTCATGGCTTTCTTTTTTTGGTGTTGCTGTTGTATGTCCAGTTATTTTTGTCTATATTCTGGACATTTTAAATATTACCCAATAAGACTTGGAGCTTTTGTTTATATCCGTTCTCTGGGTGGAATTTTGAATTATAATCTGCCTGCTAGAGCTTTTCATTGTTTTTTTTTTCCAAACTAGGTAGGTGTGGGTCATTCTGCCTGGGTTTTCTAGCTGAGTTAGTGAGAAGTGAGGAGAAGCTGGTGCTTATGCCCATCTCTCCACAACCAGGAGCCCTTTGTGTACTTTAATTGCGACTTTATCCTGAGACCAGAGAAGGCTCCCTTGGCACTCCTTGGAGCTCAGTAAACACTTCTGGAGTTCACAAAAATACAACATACATGTGACAAATAAGGACCCCTGTCATCCTAACCCCAACCCTCACCTTTGCCACGAAAGTGTCCCACATATAGACGTGAACCCTGAGGATGAGAGATGACCTCGCCTTGACCACAGACGGCCAGGCGTGGTGGACAAGACCCAGATCCACTACCCTGATTGCCTACTCCGGTGATTACAATCAAGCTGAAAATGCAGGCAGGCAGGAAGTACCAGCGCAGAAACACAGGATCTGACACCAGCTCCTGCAGTGGGACACAGCCCGGACACAACGGGGCAGCAGCGTGACAGATGGCGGCCACAGCCACTGTCACATTTTTAAACTTGTGCCGGCCAGAACCCAGGGTCCAGGCTCTGTCCTAACCTTCTCTCAAGGCTGGCGCTCTACCACTTGAGCCACAGCTCCGCCTCCAGCTTGATGGCGATTAATTGGAAGATAAAGCGTCTCATAGGTTTTCCTGCCCACACTGGCTTAGAACCGTGATCCTCAGATCTCAGCCTCTGGGTTTTAATCACTCAGAGCCAGCAGGGACAGCGAGGATGCCCAGGCCCGGAACATGGAGACTGAGAACCTTTGTGAGAGGCCCCAGGCCTGGCTGGCCAGCCCGCCCCTCCTCACCCCGACATTCCTTCCTCCCAGCCTCACTCCCTGAGGGCAGGGACAATGTTCCCCAATAGTATTATAGGAAATACAGGTCCTCATCTTGTGGGACATGGGGAGAGCCGATGCTGGCGGTGGTCAGGTGGGAAGTAAGCCACGCCGGACGGCGTGACCGCCATACATGACCGCTCATGGGCTAACGTGGCCACCTCCCCAATGTCATGAAGATCAGCACCATGTCACAGCACCCACCATGGGCTCTGGGCTGAGCACTTACCAGCGCGACAAATATCATGTCCACCCCCCACCTACTGCGACCACGGCTTCCGAGCAGGGACGGGGCTTCTGCGAAAGGCTCCCTCCTTCAAGGCTGGAGTAACAGGGGCACAGACATTGCCTCACTGCCGATGCTGGGGCAGAGGGCGGAGGGCAGAGGGTCTCCCAGGAAAAGAAAGCCCCGGAGCACAACTAAATGGGCTCAGTTCTGTCTCTCTGTGGGCTCCCACCAACCTGCCTTTTTGCCTCGGCTCTGTCCCCCATCCTCCAGGGTTTGGGTTCTCCAACTCTCTCCCTGGGACTCTGCAAAGAAGCCCTTTCTGCACAACAGAAGTGTCTGCCTCACATACTTCCCACACAGGAAGTCCAGAGATATTGCTAGAAATGCAAATAAGATGACGCCCCCCTAAGCCCCCCCCACCGTTAATGCCGGTCAATTTCCCTGCCCCATTGCTTTCCAATTCAGGATCAAGTGCAGGGTCTGTCATGGCCAACTGCATCCCTGATGATCTTACCTCCCTGGGCCCCTCCAACCCAATCAGTCTCAAACGGCGTATGCGCGCGCGCGCACACACACACACACACACACACACACACACACGCACACACGTGCATGCATACCACCAGTCCTCACAAAGCCCAGTAGGTTCCTCCCCCCCTACCCCTTGGAACACGGTGTGTGACTCTCTGTTTGTCTGTCTGTCCACCACCACCAGAACAGAGGCCTGTGAGGACAGGCCCCGCAGCTGCCTCTCTATGTCGGCTGAGGCCCAGCACAGTGGCCGCCTGGCCAGTGAGCTTCACTAAAGTTGTGATGGACCAAGATCAGGATGCTGGGTGCCTTGAGGCCTGTCCGTGCCCTGCCCAGGCTCACACAGAACACTCTGCCTGGCAGCCCAGCCTCAGCACGGCCCCAGCTGCCCAGTCCTTCCTCGTCTCTTCCTTTGGCCATGGGGATGAAGCCGACCTGCACCCCCAAGTCTGCTCAGAGCCTGCCTCCTCCTCAAGCCATCCATTGACCCTCTGGATCTCAGCACCCTGAACTTGAGCTCCCCCAATATGCCAGCTACCGGGTCTTTGCTCTTCCTTTCTCTCGGCCCTCCAACTCCGAACCCTCAAATCCAGCCCAAATCCATTGAAAACAGCTCCCTTCTTTGTCAAATTATCACCCACAGTAGACCCAGGGGGCTCCTCCAAGGGCAAATACATCTTCTGGAGCCAAAGGGCTCCACAGCTGGCCACGCTCAAGAGTACTCAAAGACATATTGAGCCCAGAGCGGTGGCTCATGCCTGTAATCCCAGCCACCTAGGGGTCTTGATGGAGAGGATCGTGGTTTGAGGTCAGCCCAAGCAAAAAAGTTAGTAAGACCTCCAGCTCAACCAATAAACTGGTCGTGGTTGCTCACACTTGTCAATCTTGGCTACTCGGAAGGCACCAACAGGAGGTCCAAAACAGACTCCAGACAAAAAAGCGAAGCCTAACATGAACAGACAAGGAAGATGAGTAAGTGTTGGGGCTGCAGCTCAAGCAGGATAGCACCTCAAGGTCCCGAGTTCAAATCCCAGGACCACACGAAAAATGTTTTACGAAATGCATAGATGAATAAAGAGGTTCTAGAAACATCTCCAACGGTCTCACCTTGCCTACTCCCAGGCCAGACTCCTGGCTCTCCCCTCCTCTCCCCTGACAGGTCAGGTCAGCGAGCGCTGAGCCAGCAGGGACCTGGGGCCTCTCGCAGTCTTTTCAGGGAGACAGCCCCAAGTTTGGGCTGCCCGGGCCCTCCTGGCCTCCCTCTCGTCCGAAGCCGCCCCGTGTGATCTGCAGCCAGCTCATCAAATCCCCTTCGTCAGAGGCAACGGAGCCTCAGAAGCTCGGCATCTTCATGTATTATTCACCCTGATGCATTATTTATCATTCGTTTGTTTATTTATTATTAATTGGTGTTTCATTATTGATCATGACGTGGTTATATTATGGATCGGGCCTTCCCGTGACCCTCAGCCTGCCCACGGGCCTCAGCCGATTCCCTGCCCTAGCTGATGCTGGCTATTTGTCTTCCCATTTTGTAGAGGGGAGACACTGAGGCCAGAGGAGGCTGGGGCAAGTGCAGACAGCCCTCCGGCCACCAAGATGTCTGGTGGGAACGGTGGTCACCACCAGCAATGGTGGTGACGGCAAGCAGAGCGTGCTGGGCTGACGTCAGGACCCAGGGCAGGGACACCTGCCAATCACAGCCCCACCCAGTCCCTGCGGGCTTCTGTCTGTCTCAGAACCAGCATGTCGGGGTCCAACCTGACAAGACACTCTTCACATCTCTCTGGTCCATGGCACACCCCCGGGCCCCAGCAGCCTGCCGCGAGACACCCCACCCCGCTCCATTCCCTCTCCCTCCCTGGTGCTCAGCCAGCCCCGCTTCCCAGAATTCCTGGCAAGTCGCAGGGTCATGTGACTGCTTGCAGGGCAGTGTGGGGCCCCAGGCTGTCCCCTGTTCCCTCTCCTGTCTCCACCTTCTCAGGGGTGGCTGGGAGGGGGCAGGTCACTGGAGGGAGGAAGCCTGGATGCTGGGTGTGACAGGAGCAGAGAAAGACCTCTACTGCGGGGTCCAAGATTTGGGGTGAGGTGTAGGGCACACAGGAAGTACACCATGGGCTGGCTCCCACCTTCCAGCACAGAGTATCTGAGTATCTGGGGAAAGGAGACTCAGGAGGTAAACAAGTGGAGCCCTCCCCCCCCCCCCCCCCAACTATAGCAACAGACTTCCCACGCCTCTCCAATTTCCCCCCCCCCCCCCCCGTTTCACTGAGACCCAGCAGACCTAGAGCTGATCAAAGCCGTAAGACCAAAACCCGGGCCCCATGACCCTTCTTCCTCACCAGTGTCTTCCCCCTGGCTATCTTTTATCTGACAACTTGCTGCCACATTCCAGAACTTCCTCTGAAGTATTTCTTTATCCCTGGTCAACATGGCAGACAAGAAACACCCAGACCTGGGCACCATGCCACAGGAGACTCACGGGGTGCTGAGACCACAGTGCCATCTCCAGGGCTGGGCCATGCTGCTGGGCAAAGGGCCAGGGTCCTGGGCATCGGTCCTGGTGGGGGCAGACAGTGGCAGGAGACGAGGCTGGTGGGGCCTTCATCCTCATGGACACAGTGGACAGGACTTACTCCTTTGTAGCCTTGACCATCTCATCTGAAAAATGGGTTTGTGGTGTTTATTCCTTTCCAAGATCGCAGAGATGCTTAGATGGGAAAGGAGAGGAGGAGAAGGCTCTGGAACGTGGGAGTGGGGGGGGGCGTCGCTTTTGGATGAGGACAGCGATGAGAATGCATGACCCCGAACCTGGGAATCACACAGCTCCGGCCACCGCAGCCCACAGAGAGTCACGTCCCAGTTCAGAGCCTCATCTCCACCCAGTAAAGGCAGGGGACCTGAGGGGAGCGGAGGCCGAGCTGTCACAGCGGGCACTGTTGGCCTAGTGTGCAGAAGCTTTCCCAAACCCAAGAACCCGGTCTCAGAATCACGAGGCCGAACTCACGAGCCATAGGGAGGTGCATCTGACTTGGAATAAAATTTAAAATATGGATGATCAGTTATTACCGAATATTTTACCAAGAAGAATAGTTATTGCTCAACGAATGCGGTCTCGGCTAGGTTATAAAATGGTCTTAATAAGTAAAGACGAAGCAACTTAATGAAAAAAATTACCATTTAAAATAGGCCACCAGAAAATAACAATGCCTTATAAACAAGGAGTCCTTTAGCAGGGTAGAATTAATTGCTGGGGCTCTGGAGCTAAATGCAGAATAAAGGAATCTTTCTTGTGTGTGTGTGTGTGTGTGTGTGTGTGTGTCTTTTTTTTCCCTCTCCCCCAAAGGCAGCTAGCAGTAGACTAGATTACCTCATTTTGGCACCAAAGCGTCTGGAAATCTGCAAAGGGAAACTCTCCGTAAGGATGTCATTTCCCTGACCCTATTATGTTGAACTTGGCCTGTGCCAAGCTTACATGAAATCACGTGACACTTCCCTAAGGCCGAGCTGGGCTCAAGGCACCTAGGTTGCAAGTATATAGTGATAATTTTCTAAGGCTCACATCCTTGGGCCCAGGCAGCAGCTTGTAGGTGCTGCCAGGAGAGATTTTTACCTCTCCCATCCATCCGGAGTTATAAAGCCTAGCCTGGGGCCCATCTGCAACCCCTAGGGGCCACTCAAAAGCCTTTCATGACATGTTTGATTGTGGCTGGGCAGAGAAAGGCCAAAGCACAGCTGAGGACCAGCTGGCCCGGTCAGCAGCACCCAGGGCCAGGAACCCTGCAATCGGAAGAGGCCAGCAAACTTCTAGAAGGTGCGAGAGTGAACTTGGGGAGGGGGTGGTGGGTGGGGGAGGAGGGCTTGGGAGAGGAGGTGGTGCAGGGCAGGGGGTGTCTCCAAATCTCAGGACTGGCCAGCAAAGGCTGGGAAGAAAGATTGCCAAGTGTCCCTAAAGATTACCCCACGCCTGCCAGGCCCTCCAAAGACTGTCACCTTTCAGGGAGCACTGGGCTTGCCACCAGGGAGCACCTCTCCTTGTGTCTAGAGAAGCTCCCCCCCCCCGCCCCGCAGGACAGCCCTTCCCCACTCTCCAGAATGCGTTTTGATTCTGTGATACAGGAATCGGCAAGCAATGTCCTTTGCTGCCACTCCAACAGAACACATTTATTCTGCCCAGCAAGCGGGTGCTGGCCGCGCATGCAGAGTGACTTTGGGGCTCCCTCCTCTCTGCTCCCGCTCTGCCTGCCTGACAGCAGAAGCAATCTGGCCTTCATATTAATACTTTATTAAGTGCACACGTCCTGCAAGATAAACATCAGCCTATTACGACCGCTCCGTTACAGAGGGCCTGCCTGTCACCGGGACCTGCCAGCCGGGGTTCCCGCCTGTCACCTAACACCCACCTGATGAGGGAGGCCTGAGGATGTGTTGGGGAAGGGGACGGCCCAGGAGCAAGTGGGCTGAGGTGGGGGAGGGGATGTTTAGTCCCCATCCCTCAGGACTCCACCCCACCTGCTTCCACAGGGGACAGAAAGCTTGGGCCTACGCAGGAGCAGTGACAGTCAGGGCCTGACCGGGTCCCAGCACCTGCCCAGTGCAACTTACAATTCCAAGGCCATGGAGGTTGGGGGGCGGGGCGGGGGCAGGGCAGCAGCCACGCCCCACAACCCAGGACAGAAGCAGGAGAGAACACGGGGTGGACCTGCACCCCTCTGCTCCCTAACCTTGCATGGGCAGAGCTTCGGTTCTCTAATCTATTAAGTAGGAATTGGGATGTTTGCCACCCAGGGCGTGAGAAAACACGCAGACAGCGTTAATGCAGCACTCCACGTGTGGTTAAACGATCACGTTCCTTTCCGCAAGTGTGATCTCTAGCAAGAGGCACAAATCTCAATCAAACAATGATGAATTTTTACATATGGGCACACCACTGGGATGAAAATGGAAAACAATTTCCAGCTCCCCAGAAACCCCCCCATTCGCCCCACCGGTCACTACCCCATACCCCTAACATAACCTGCGGTCCTGCCTGCCCGTCATAGGCTGGCCTTACTTTCCCTTGGCCTGGATGAGCAGACCCGTGGGCCGCACGCCAGTGTGTCGGGCTGCCGTGTCTCCCTCCACCCAGCTCACCCCTCACCGCGCATCACACCGATCGGTAGTTTGGGTTTTAATAAATGTTTCCTGGGTTAAGTACTCCATCATGGGAATAACACAATCCGTGTTCCCATTCTACAACGGAGGGATATTTCATTCGCAGCTAGAAGGAATAAAGTCTATTATGGCCATTAAAATGTTCTCCCTGCCAGGCACTGGTGGCTCACACCTGTCATCCTAGCTACTCAGGAGACTGAGATCTGAGGATCGTGGTTCAAGGCCAGCCTGGACAGGAAAGTCTGTGAAACACTTTCCTCCAGTTAACCAGGGAAAAAGCTGGAAGTGGAGGTGTGGCTCAAATGGTAGCATGCTAGCTTTGAGTGAAAAAGCTAGGGAACAGCACCCAGGCCCTGAGTTCCAGCCTTAGTACTAGCACCAAGGAAGGAAGGAAAGGATTTAGGGAAGAAAGGAAAGGAAGAAAGATTTACACGTTACCAACTGATAAACAGTCTTTGTACATTGTTGCTGATGTGTTTGTGTTTGCGCTGAGTAAATTGACTTTCTGTTTGTGTGGTGCCTGCCTCTAACTCTGACCTGTTTTTTGCTCAAAGCTAGCACTCTACTCCTTGAGCACAGCTCCACTTCTGGCTTTTTGGTGCCTCACTGGAGATAAGAGTCTCATAGACTTTCCCGCCCCAGCTGGCCATGAACATCAATCATCAGATCTCAGCCTCCTGAATAGCTAGGATTATCGGGGGAGCCACGGTCTCCTGGCCTCACAAAGACTTTCATCTTCAGGAAACAGTGTTAACTATTTATATAACCTGGTAAGATGTGATAAACAAAGATGATTATTTAAAGCCCATGGAAAGCTTATTTATTCCATTCCCTACTTTTTTTTTAGTGGCACTGGGATTTGAACTCAGGATTGTGTGCTTATGAGGAAGACACCTTACCGCTGGACCAGGCCTTCAGGTCTGTCTCTTGCTGTTTATTCTCAAGATAGGGCCTCATTGCCTGCCTGAGCATGTGCATGGACTTTGATCTGCCTATTTTAGGCTTCTGGGATGGGACACATGCTATTGTATTCAACTTGGCTCTGAGGAGGTAGAGTCCTGTAGATTTTTCTGCCCAACTGGCCTCAAACCTCAATCCTCTTGATCTCAGCCTCCCAAGTAGCTGGGATTACAGGTGTGAGCCACCATCACCCTGTGCTACAAAGGATCTGTGCAGATTCTATGCCAAGTGGTAAGGGGCTTAAGCAGGGGACTGAGGTCTGATTACAGGTCCCAGGGCCCAAAGAACTTTCTCTCTGGGGACACAGGAGGAAGCCAAAGAAACTCAAAGTCTGAGGATCCAACATGCTCTTTGGAGAAGGGACGGTGCTTTGGCGGAGGGAAGGTGGGAGGCCAGTCAAAGGAAGCACAACAACCCCAGTCAGTAGCAAGCCAGGAAGCAGGGACCTCAGTCCTACACCTTGGGACAACCTTTATGTCACAGCCTGGATGGGGGGAGTTGAACTCCACTCGGAGCCCTCCGGTGAGAGCCTGTCAACCAACACGTGAGCAGGAGTAGAGCATTCAAGCCTAGCCCAGCCAGCCTTTGCAGCCACAGAGCTGTGAGACACACACAGGTGCTTTTAGTGACTGCTGGGGTAGTCTTTGTTATGCAGCAGCAATCACAGATGAATACACAGATACCAGGGTTTCGTGAAGCACACTCTTTCTGTAAGCTGTCATCGGAAATGGCAACGTTGTCCCTTTCAGGGACCAGTCTCTGGCACCCTGCCAGTCTCTCCAGCTCACACCATTCCAGCCACACTGGCCCCTCTGCTCTTCCCTAAACAGCCCAAGCGTGTTCCTGTCTCGGGGCCTTTGAACATTTCACTCTGCTCTCCCAGGACGCCCCATTATCCCAGCTCTGCACATGTCTTTCTCAGTTCATGTTGCTCCTCTGCTCAATGTCAGGTCTGCACAGATGTCTTCGTTCCCTGGTCTAAAATTGGCCCCTTACTTCTCTTGCCCTAGAAGTGCTTTATTCATTTTTCTTATGGCAGCATTTCTCAGCCTGGCAGTCCACTTTATCTGTTGTTTATTACTGATGACATATGTCCTTCCACCCGCCAACAGGGATGTCAGCCCCAGCGGGCTCTGCTGTGCTGGTGGCTGAGCCCCATCCAGAGCTCCAGGCAGCATCTCTGGGGCTGGCTGGCAGTGTGTGGTGCCTCAGATGATCGGGACACGGTGCGCAGCATGGCTTCCTACTTCCCGAAACCCACAAATCATCACACACATTCTTCATCGTGAGACACGTCGGCGCTCAGGCCAGGCGTTCCAAAGATCCCTCCCTGGACGAACTGTGTGGCTTTTTCCTGTGAGTCTCTCAGAGTTATCATTCACGACTTCAGGGTCTGATCCTAGGCTATATTCGGATTCGAATTGCTTATTTAAGTCCCAAACCTTCAAAGGCTGGGGCTGAGGTGTCAGCAATGTCTGCAACGGTGGTGTCCATGGCTGCAGGAGGCTCCGTGCACTTCTAGAAGCTGAGCGGAGCTGGTGATCACCTCCTTGATGATGACCCACAGCAGTGTGTGTGTGTGTGTGTGTGTGTGTGTGTGTCTGTGTCTGTTTGCTATGACTTCTACCTGACAGGAGCTCAGGAAATGTATGTGTTTATTGCACCAAGCGACAATGAACACATGTAATTATGAAAGAAACAAGAGCTCCACCTGTGAACTGCCATGCAGAGAAAAATCACTGCTAATCACCTAGAATTCTGTCTGTCCGTGTCGACTTTCCAAAAGGGGCTGCAGCCTCGGAGGTCCACATCCGGGCCCCTGAGCTGGCCCCAGGCCTTGGCCTGCATGAGCTACCAGGGAAATCACCTGTGGAATCAGATGAAATACAACGACAACTCCCCCGCCCCACCCCAGTTTCCTGTTCCACTAGGATTCTGTTCTGACCTGTGTCAGCAGCCGTGATGCTGGCAGGTGAGCCAGCCTGGATTGTTCTATGGTTTGTGATCGAGAAGGCCTGGCAGTCCATGCGCCATGCCTAGCTCTCTCCCCTCACCTGGCCCCCTCCTCCAAGCACAGAGACTCAGGATTCAGGAACTCAGGGGCTGCAGGGCTGGAGGCCAAGTCTGACTTAGGAATGCAGATCACCCCTGGACCAGGAAGACCTGCTGCCCTGCTGTTCGCTCCCTGGCATCCTGGTACCCTGGTGCCCTGGCATTCTCGTGCCCTGCCATACTAGTATCCTGGTACCCTGGTGCCCTGGCATCTTGGCACCCTGGCTCTCCCCCGACTCACTCAGCTCATTGGAAAGAACATGAGTAGCAGTGGCAATGGTGCTCAGGGCGACCGGCTGTGGGCATGGACAGCTGTGTCCACAGCCCTCTGTGGCCTTGTTTTCTCAACTGCTAAACGTTTCCAGAAACATTCTACCTGGGCTTGGAATCCTCTTGTCTGCCCACTGACATGGGGGCAGGGCGGGGGGGGGGGTTGCTGGTTATGACTTCCAGATAAAGAAAACCAGCTTCAGAGCAATGCTCAACCAACTACAGCCCTGGGTCAAATCCCACTCAACCCAATACCTTTTCATCCTTGCAAACGGCTACCTTTATAGTGATCATCTAAATGCCTGTGGAATAGCTCCGATTCTGACTCTTGGCCTATAAAGCCTATGATGTTTAGCATCTGTCCCTTCACAGGAAGAATTCACTGGCTCCAGGCTTTCACGGGTTAATACTGAAGACAAGAGTCTACGTTCCCTCCCCACGCACAATGGTGGAGCCAACAGAAACCCCTCAGAGGCCCTATGTCCCCCACCCCAAGAGCTCATTCCGTCCTGCTGCCCAGTCCCTGGGATGCTGGTGTTGAGGGGTGAGTACGTGGTGTCGTCCCTCTGGTCCCACTTCTGGTATTTGTCCATCTTGAAATAAGAGGAGCAGAAATAGATGAAGAAAGACCACCAGAGCGGAGTGAGGGTCACAGTGAGGGTCACGCACTGGCAGTGGGGATTGCAGCTCCGTACGGCCCTGTGCCACTGGAGCACCAGCCTCCCGTCCTGCCCCCCCGGAGCCCCAGGACCACGGCAGCTGTGACAATGTGGCGGGCAACTCGGCATGAGGGACGTGTGGGAAGGCGTCTGAGAACTGGGCAGAATGGAGGTGGAGGCAACAGTAAAATGTGGGAGGCCATGGTAGCAAACGTGCGGGGGTGGCTCCAAATGGATTTTTTTTCCAGCACTTTCTGAGGGGCTCTCCTGATCCAAACTGCGACGAGCGGTGGGAAAGGAGGCAGGGAGGCTCAGGACAGGGAGGCTGGGAGACCCAGGACAGGGAGGTGTCTGTGGGTGGATTTAATCAAGGCAAGAAGAGAGAAAGTAGCTCCTCCCCTTCCCTCTGGGGTGTAGAAACTGGTGCCCGCACCTTCGCAGCCCCCTGTGGCTGTTTCTCTGAGATCCAGGGATAGAATCTGAGATCCTCCATCAGCACAAAGAAGGCAGCAGAAGACAGGCAGCCGCCTCCACCAGCCAGTCCCGTCCAAAGAACCTGCTGCTGGATAACGTCTCCTGCCCAGCTGGGCGGTCCCCCGCGCATGGGATGGGCTCCCTAGCGTCCACCCAAATGTCTTACCCCACTGACCCCGAACGTTGACCTCTAGGGGGCGCCCTCCTTCCCTCCCAGACATCACAGAGCCCCTGGCACTTCCCACCCCGACTCCCCGTTCATCCTTCCAGCCTCCTCAGTGGGGCATTGGCTAGAGGACTCGCTCTCTATGGAAGAGACTCCATATCTTGTCTTCTGTCAGTACGCCTCTCTCAGGTTTGGGGCTCTGTGTCCTTGAGTAAACACCGGTGCTGTTTACATATCTCCTTGGAATAGATGTGGACTTCAGGGCTCCTTCCTCTGGGATAGATAAGGCAGGTGACACTGTCCCAAGGGCCGTCTGAGGGAGGGGACAGCACGCGGGTGAACTGTGAATCTTGGTTTATAAATGAGGAGACCAAACCCCAGAGAAGGAAAAAGCAGAGGCAGGATTCGAACCCAGACCCGAAGACAGTCCCTCCACTGTCCTCCAAGAACCTTGAGGCTCTTGTCAGGGGGTTTGGGGCCCTGGAGCCCCCTGTCCTGACAAAGCAGTCACCCAGGGATGAATTCCCAGGGTGCCGGGGTTTGAGTGCCTGAACCCTGAACCCCAGACCCCAGGCATCTTATCTGGCACAGTCAGGGTGGGGGTGGGGAGCGGGCTGCTGACACCATGTGGCCACCGGCATTGACGCATGCTCTTGCTGATATCACTCTGTCCTTGTGGACAATAGGGGTGAGTTTGCAAAGTCAGGGTCCTGCAGCGAAGGAGGAAGTGAGGAAGGCTGGGGTTGGGTGAAGGAGGGGGTGCCGGCTCCCCCATGACCACGCCATGGGGGAGGGCCACGCGGCTGAGAAGCAGGTGTGCCAGCACTGAGCGCATCACCAAGCTGGTGACAGGGGTAGGATTTGAACCCAGGGGACTGCACAGATGGGGCATGGAATCCTCTCTTCTCTCTCTCTCCAACCAGAGCAGCTTCCCCTGCCTCATAGGGCTGTGTGTCTGGTTAAAGAGGTTTTGCAAACCTCAGTCTGGTACCTCTGCCTCTTCCTGGCACTGGGGCACCCAGGGTGTAGGCCAAGACCTGAAAGGAAGACTCGGAGGGTCACAGTCAGCTGCCCTGTCCTTCTGGGGGCAGCAAAGCCACTCCCCACCCCCCAGGATCTCATCAGAGGTATCTGACTCCTACCTTTATGTGGGCCCAGGAGGGGGAGATGGACTATGGCCTCTCCGGTGACCCCCTGGGGCCCACGCGCTGCCTGGAGCCTCACTGGGCCCTCTCCACACAGCGCCTCCCTCGCTGGAGCCACCCTCTCTCTCGGCTTGGTGAGTCTTCCCGGGTCAGAGAAGGTTTTGGTTTGCTGCCATCGCATAAAGAAAGCTGCTGACAGACACTGGTCAATGTCACAGCCCATCGAGAGATGGATGGCCTGTGCTTTCAAAGGCCTGGCCACGTGACATCCTCGCTTTCCAACTGGGAAATGAAAAGGAGAGTGGATGATGATGGAGACCTCGGGCAACCCACTCCTGCTAGCTTGGTCTTGGCCGTGGTGGCCACTTCCTGGCCCCCGGGAACCCCCAGGGAGCCCTAAGTGGCACTCCAGGAAGAAGACGCCTGCCCTGGAGAGAATGGCTGCCCAAATGAGGCCTTCCCTGTCCCTGGGCCGGGCGGCGGGGGGAGGGGGACTCTCGGGGGGACTCTGGGACTTCTCCCCGAATCCTAATCTCCCAGGGGGTTCTCACTATGATCAAGAGAAACCTCAGGGGACCCTCATCCCGACCATGAGGTATACAGAATGTTCTAGTCAATCTAGGGAGCTAGATTCTAAAGACCTCAATGCACTTGAAAGCTGAACTCTTAAAGTCTCATCATGCAGCCCGGCACTGGTGGCTCACGCCTGTCATTCTAGCTACTCAGGAGGCTGAGATATGAGGACTGTGGTTCAAAGCCAGCCCAGGTGGGAAAGTGCATGAGAGTCTTGGCTCCAACAAATCACCAGAAAACCGGAAGTTGGAGCCGTGGTTCAAAGTGGGAGAGTGCTAGCCTTGAGCAAGAAAAGTCATGGACAGCACCCAGGCCCTGAGTTCAAGCCTCACGCTTGACAAAACAAACAAACAATCATGTTGCTAGGAACCAGAAAGCTGTATGCACATATTTAGGTCCTACTGTGTGCCAAGTTTTTAAGTGGTCGGGGTTTTTAGGGCTCCCTCTCCCTCCTCATTTGGCAGAGTTATCACTCAAGGTGTAGAGAGATTGGGTGAAGAAGCCGGCTGTGTGGGCATGGCTGGGCAGAGCTAGGATGGGGCCAGTGTCCCCAGGTGACTGGTACAGGGGGAAATTCCCACATTTCCCCATGAAACATTATTGGTTATTTCCCTAGTTGTAAGAGAAGGAAACTAGGGTTCAGAGTGGTTTAACCACTTACCCAGCCATTGAGTGGCTGAGCGAGGATTTTTACCCCAATGCGCTGCTTCTGGAGCCCGGATTCAGGCATCAGCCCTTCTCCACCCTTTCCGTCGGTCTCTCCACAGGTACTTGGAGTGATTTCTCTACCTGGGAGCCCCCGAGACCCGTGGGAGCCAGGCAAACCCAGTGGTTAGGACATCAAACAGAATTGGACTGGGTAAAATCATGGAGCCAGAGCCCTGGAGATGTTCAAGACCTTGTCCAGGGTCACACAGCTGGCTGAGTCTGCCTTCCTCCCAGGTTCTCTACAGGACCCTCAGGGGCCCAGCACTGCCCCCCCAATCGGCGCTCCCTGTTCTCCCCCGATTCAGTCCTCTGCTCCAGGCGTCGCTGCCCTCCGGGTACATACGAGGCTGCTTGCCTGCCTGTGACCTTGGGAGAGGCAGGAGAGGGGTTTTGTAATCTGCGCACAGGAGCGCTTGCGTGCCGACGCGGTGCCGGGCGATTGGTATGCGTGGGACGCGTCACCTCCTTTCAGGAGACAGAGAGGCTGCCTGAAAAGTCATTTTTCAGCATTTGACACAAAGTCTCTTTCACTCACTTGCGAAGCCAGATAACCATCAGCTGCCGGGCCGATTAGAAAAAATATATACTTGGTACCGGGAAGGCAGGAGAAGCGGGGAAGCCAGCCTGTCCATCCTCCAGCTCCCCGGGGCGGGTGGGGGGTGGCGCGGCTCTGCGGCTCTGCCTTGGGGTGGCGGGGAGGAGAAGAGAATCTGCCTTTTCCCCCCAGAAGAGATCAGCACCCCAGGAAAACAGCATCATGGGGGGTGGGCAGCAACCTAGACTCAGGGAGTAGGAGAACCCGCACTCAAGTCCCAGCTCTGCCCTGCCCACCATGATCTTGGTGACTGATTAAGTTGCTTCCCCCACCCCCACCTCTCAGCCTCAGTTTCCCCTCTGTCCAATGGGTACGCCGTGAGGGCTGCCTCCCTCTGAGGTCACGCTGGATCGCCTGGGCCCGAGTCCCTTACAGAGGCTAGCACTGGTGTGGGCTTCGCCAGGGGTCCCTCCAGAACCCCCATCCAAGGAGCCCTCCACGAGGCCTTGGCCTGCAAACACAGACTTGGGCTCCCTAGCTGATACCTGAGGTTTGTTGGGGGCCATGCACTGGACCCCGGTTCTTCCAGACACGCCCAGCTGGGGCTTGGGGGTGTGAAGCCTGACCTCGTCACCCTGCTGAGGTGTGGGTGATGGTTCAGAATCCATTTCCATGCGGACGGGGGGGGGGGGGACTCATGTCTGCCCTGCTGAGAAGACTAAGCCGCTGTCTCCAGGCAATTCTCCAGGAAGCTCATGGACTCCACACGGACCCAGCACAGAGCCCCACCGCCACCCAATCCAGCCTTCACCTCCCCACCATGAGTGATGGGGCTCCACTTGCCTCCCCTCACCCCAACTCCTCCATCCCCCAGAGCTCCTCCCCTCCCTCCTCCCCATCCCTTCACAAAGTCACAGGCTCCCCCGTCCTCCTAGGACTGGGCTCCAGCCTCGAGTCGGCCCCACAGGGGTCAGGCCTTGGCCACAGCCGCACTGTACTGGCCGACCCGCTGCCCACTCGGCCCCTTCCTCACTGCCCGCCCCCGCCCCCAGCCCCCACTGCTGTCCCTGTCCCAGATCATGAACTTGGAGGGGCCCTTCTCTATGTGGGGTGCTCACCCACCGGCCCTGTGGGTGGAGACCTGGCAGGATGAGATGTCCAGATCTGTCCAGCCGTCCTTTCTCACCACCTCCACACCAGGGCACGGCTCCTCCCTCAACGGTGCTCACACAGCCATGCGGGGTAAGAGTGTGGACCTACCTGGGCATCTGTGGGTCTCCTCTGTGATCTTAGTGACTGAGGGTCATGGTTCAAAGTCAGACCAGGCAGGGAAGTCCGTGAGACGCTTATCCTTAATGAACTACCAAAAAGCCAGAAGTAACACTGTGTCTCAAAGCAGTAGAGCACCAGCCTGGAGCTCAGGGACAAAAGCTCAGGGACAGTGCCCAGGTCCTGAGTTCAAGCCCCAGGACTGGCACCACACACACACACACACACACACACACACACACACACTTCCTACACAATTCTCACCAGTGCCTCTGGAGAGGCGATCTCAATTTGGGGATGGATTAAAAAGATAAAAATTAAAAGTCAGAGGAAGAGCAGGCCAGGGAGCCTGTGTAGACAGCTCACTGCTGTGGAGGGAATCTGGACACCGGGCTCCTGCTCATCCCTCCGCGGTCCTTTCCCAGTCCCCCCACTGCAGGTGCAGGGTCTTGATGATGCTTGGTGTGGCCCACTGTGATTGCACTGGTGTGGCCTCTGTCCTCTCTGAGGCCCTGGGACCCCTAACCACAGGCTGGGCCTCTCAGCACAGAGGAAGAGACAGGGACAAAGCCAGCACCTGCAGGGCTCACAGTGGGTCAAGCATGGCTCAAAGGGCCTTAGTACACAAAGTCGCCCAGTGTCCCTATCAGCTCCAGCAAGGGGACCAAGGCCCACTGAGGGGTGATGGAGAGAGGAAGAACAGCTCTCTCCACCAGCAGCCTGGACTGCTCGGCACAGGGTCACTGACCTACACTCACGCCGGGGGCTGTGGGGTGAAGAACTGGAGCCCAGGGCAGGACCAGGAACGGGGGGCAGGGGAGGAAGCAAGCAGCCCACAGGGTTCCCAGAACCGGCGGGTGCCACATGCTAGGGTCAGGCAGGGCCCGAGCCTTCCACCCTGCCCTGCCCTGTCCACACCCGCCCCAGCTCAGGGCCCAGAGCCGCTGGAGGGTGCCAGGACCGCTTCTCATCCTGGGGACAGGTGTCCAGATTGCAGGCAGATCTGAGCCTCTGAACACAGGGGGTGGGGCCAGACAGAGCCCCTGACAGATGCCAAGTTCAAAAGAGAAATCACAGGGACACGGTGACACAAAGGCATGCAAAGTGGCAGGAGAAAAATAGAGGCAGATGGTCCGGCTTCCCCAGCCAGCCAGGCGGCCACAGCTCAGGCCATCAGCTCCCATAGCAATGGTGAGACCCTCCCCGAGGCCCTGTGTGTCCTCTCACCTCCCTCCCTCCCTCCCTCTCTCTTTCTCTCCTCTTCCTCCTCCTGTCCTGGAGTCTCCAGCACACAGCCTGTATATCCCCAGATTTCTTGACCTCCAGGAGCATGAATGACTTCCCTCTGACCCCCATCCTTCCTGCAAGCCCAGGACTCCACAATCCTCGGCCTTAAGGGTCGCGCAGGTTTTCCTGCGCAGGTTTTCCACACCATGATTCCCATGGGCAATACGAGGCTCAGAGAGGGCAAGGAGTCACCGTGAGAGACGCCGCATGGCTAGAGAGTCTGTGGTGCAGGACCGGAATTCCAAGACGCCGCTCTATGAGGCCGAGGCTCTGGTGATCTGGCAGGGAGTCTGATACATAGTAGGTCGCTAACAAGGAAAGGGGGTCCGCTGACGGCATCTTTTACTTTCTTCCAGAATATTCTCTTCTCAGGATTCCTGGAGGGTCCCCCCTCACCCCCTTTCACATTCCCTCCCCCTCTCTCTCTCTGCAGGGATGAGGAGCAGGCACACTGTCCCTGTCTCCCCCAGCATGCGGCTGGCCCCAGCAGGCCTGGCTACAGTGGCCCCCGGCTTTTGCAGGGGCTCGCTGCTGCTGCCAGCCTGAGATCAGATCACAGCTCTCCTGTAATCTCAGGCCGGGATCACTTTGGGGAGCCCGCGTGATAGCAGACGGCCATGTTTTACAAGCCCAAATCCCTGATAAGGGCTGGCCAGTCGCCTGGCTCTGGAGAGATAAGGAAAGGCCCGCTTGCCCTGGGTGGGGGGGGAAGAGGGGGGGGTGTCTCACGCTGAGCACCCAGGCCAGGGACAGAGCCCAGGGCCAATGAACACAGCCACAACCCCAGGGGACAGCCCATGGAGGGCTTTTGGACCCCGATTTGCCGACAAAAAAGGCAAAGCAAGTGTTGTCTCGGCACCAGTCGGTCAAGGCCACTGTTAGAACTGACACACCAGGACCTACGCCGTGCCCCCTCCCGCCATGCCCCATGGGAAGCTCTGCGGATGTCGATGTCGCGTTTAGAGCTGAGAATTGCTGTGAGGAAGGAGTGCAAGCGTCAGACCCTGAGGCTGGCTGCAGTGTGCAGGGACAAGCGGGGAGGGACAAGGGAGGTGGGGGACCCTAGAGGTGAACAGGTAGGGGCAGGGTGGGGACATCTGGCCCAGCAGCCTGGGGCATGGCCTGCAGTGCTGGTTCGAATCCAGGGCTGAGATCTCCCCAGAGTCTCTGGGCTGGGCTGGGTATGAGAGATCCAGGCCTTGGGCCAGCCGCTGGCCTTCAAGGCAATTCCTGGGACTGCAGGTCTGAGGGACAAGCACCTCCACCCTGGAGGGGCTGGGGGGGGGTGGTCGGCACCATGCCAAGCCATCCATGCCCAGCTCTGGTGGGGAGGGGCTATTTGCCTTGGACTGGGTGGGGTCCGCTCTGACCTCTTGGCCCAGCTCTGTGGAGGTGTGCCCCAGGCCCTGCCCTGAGCTGGGCTTTCTGTGAAATGCAGGGATGAGCCAGGGGGGATCCTCACTCCACTCTGGGGTTCTCTGCCCCATCTACCCCACACACTAGTGCTGCCGTCTGTGATGCTCAAAACCTCACTCCTACCCCTGCAGAAGCCGGGGTGGGGGTGGGGCTGTGGGTGCCCATGCCTCCCCAGTACCCCAGACTGGGTGTGAGTGGCAGCAATGTGGCCAAGCACAGGTGGCAGTTAACGGGTCCGGGTTGGGCCCAGATGATCTGGGTTCAAAATCCCAGGTCTAAAGAGGCCAGCTGGGAGCCCCGGGGCAGTGACTTGACCCCTCTGTCCCTCACTGCCCACCTGTGAGGGGGGGGCCACCCTGCCTGGGGCCACCAGAGTGGCTGACTCACACCAGCTCCCCAGCAGGACGAGTGGGGAACACCCCTGGCCCCCCACACAGCCACCCTGGCATCTTCCCCGTCCCTTCCCCTCATGTTGACAACCTCCCAGGAGCTTCAAAGCACCACCGCCGCTATTAATTTACCTTCTCCGCTTCCTCTCGCTCTCCATGTATCTCTATTTTACTTCTAGAGGCTCCGGTGAAAAGTCGCCGGGCCCAGCGAGCGCCTGCGATCTAATCAAAGGCCATATTTTAGCGGCACGCGCTCACCCGAAGGCCGTATTTCATGGGGACGATCTAATCAGCAGACTGTATTTCCGAGGTGGAGATCTAAATTCCTAGTTATATTTCATGGCTTGAGATCTAATCACCGGGAATATTTCACAGCAGGATCTAATCCCAGGGCTGTGCTTTAGGGCTGGGAGAGCCCAGTGGTTCAACGTGACTTTCCAGGCTTCTTATTCGGTTTTATTATTTTTTTAAAAGAAAAGTTTTTTTGTAGTTGTTGTTGCTGTTTTAATGTTTCAGAGAAAGTGAACATCCAGGTTCGGGCATGGTGACGCATACCTGTAACTCCTAGCATTCTGGAGACAGATATAGGAGGGTCTTGGCTGGAGGTGAGGCTGCTGGGTAAGTGAGCTGATCCTGTTACAGGCTGTGTGGATCCAGTGAGCTCACCCGGCCCGGCTGAGAACAGACAAGACATCTCCACCGGCCAAGGACTGAGGACATATCACGCCAGTGCATGTGGAGACGATACTAGGGGGTGACAGAGGAAGAGGTGGGGGTCGTGTTGCTGCCTCTGTTGACATAGGGTGACGCTGGGCTCTGCTGTCGGGGAGGGACGCAGCCGCCCAGCTCCCAGCCACACTGCGGAGGGAGCTTTGCCAGCCATGGGGGTGGAGGGGGGGGGCAGGGAAGTATGGAGAGACACTTCCGGGAACCTGGCTTTGAGACAGATGGTCTGTCTTTTCATAGCTCTGGGATAGGGAGGGGGAGAGAGAGAGAGGACAGGGGGAGGGAGAAAGAGAGAGAGGCAGAGAGAGGGAGAGAAAGATAGGGAGAATGAGACAGGGGAGAGAGGAAGAGAGAGACGGTGATTTATTCTGTCTCCTAGCTACTCAGTACTGGGTTTACTCACACCCCGCTTCCTCAGTACCCTCTGTCTAATTGCTTTGCTTTCCCCAATCCAATTGCTAGCCAATCCACCTCCCAGGTACAGAGGGGAAAACTTGAGTGCCCCAGGGCCAGGGATGGAGGCTTTGGCGGGGGGACACACAGAACCCCTCTTCCCTACTACCCAGCTGGCCACTCACCAGTGGCCAGCACCACCCCCATCTCCCCCCACCCCGTCCTCCCTAGGAACTCTTGGGAACTACAACACATAGCCATTTCACAAAGCACTTTCAACCACAAAGCACTTTCCACCATCCTCCTGTAACTGAATTCTCCCCGCAGGTCCTAGGAGACAAAAATCACAGTGAAGTGTGCTTTGGATGGGGGAAACAGAGGCAGGCATATGGTTGGAATGGAAGTAGCAGGGCCAGCCAGAAGAATTCAGCTCAGACCTGCCCAGCATCCGTACAACATGACTTAGGCTGGCCCAGGCTGCACCACGGGTAACTTAATGCCTGAGCTGCAAAGCCACGTGGGCCCCCCCTCCCAGAGGAGCGGGCACAGAAAGGGACCTTTTCAGTGTTTTGCCTCAATCATCGACTCTTATATTTGGAAACCACTTTGAAGCAAGGTCAGAGGCACATTTCCTGGAAGGTCACGAAAAACAGCAGCCAGCTTTCAAACCCACATCTCACAGAGGCTGCCTAGCGGGCGTCCACCAGTCCCAGGCCCCCGAAGGGGTCAGTGGGTACTGCCCGTCGACCTAGTGGACACACTGCCCTTGTACCTTTTTTGCCAATGTGAACCAAGATGCTGGGACCATGCCAGCTCTGGAGACGTGCCAGGGGCGGGATCTAGGCCCATCCCTACCATCTGCTAGCCTCCTTTTACCTGTCTGAAGGCTGTATTCTCAACTCTATCCAGGGACAGCATTTATCAGGGCTGGTGTGATGCTACTGGTTCCTTCCAACAAGTCGAGGAGGCTGGACCCAGTTTTACAAGTGAGAATCCTGGTGAAGTTGTTTGAGCTCCGGGTCACAGAGTGTGGGTTTGAGTCCATCACAGGTCTAACTAACAAGCATAGTCCATTGTCTCCTCCCACCTCTCCAGGAGGCTTGGAGAAGCTGACAGGTCAAGGACAGACAGGATATACAGGACAGATGGTGGCCAACTGGGCACAAGAGGAGCTGGCTGAGGGACTTCTGTGTCTCCCACACTGCTTCTGCTTCAAGAAACCCACGTGCGCCTGGTCCTTCTGCCTGTGTGGATGGGGGAGGACCCTGGGAGGCACAGGAGGAGGTTTTGTGGCTGGCTTTCTGATGCTCAGCCTTCTCTGATCTCTGGGTAGCCTGGCACACCCTTCCCCACAAAGCAGAGTGACAGACTGTCGCGGGGCTGCTGGCCTATGGGTGTGGGGGCCTGCCTCTCATTTGAATCTTATTCTCGGAAAAATGATGAAATGTTCTGAGAGATTAATTTACGAGGGAAGATGAAAAGGAATTAAATCTCTGTAGCTTGGCTTAAACCATGACCGAGATTGGGGACCTTGGGGACATTTCCAAATATTTGAAGAGCGTGGAGGTCCCCCGGGAGGGCAGCTTGGCCCTGGCAGAAGAAGAGGAGGGGGAGGAGGGCCAGAAATGACAACGAGAACGAAACCCGAGCGCTTTCATCACAGCCTTTCATCACCGCTGAAGTCCTGTGTTTCCTGGGAAGCAGGATGGACAGTAAACAATTAGCGGTCTGTTTGATCGTGTCTACCTCGCAGGTGGAGAAACTGAGGCACAGAGCGTTAAAGCTCTGGTGAAAATCAGAACGTGTGCCCTTTCACCCGAACCCTGGGCCGCCATCGAGCTGAGCCACCTGGACTGTGGCCAGCAAGTGTCCATTCCATTCCCCCTTTCTCCTTGGGCGGAAGAGTACTTCCCTAGCCCATCAAGGCAGGGCTTGGTCATGTGACTCATTGTAGCCAATGAGATGCCAAGTGCAATGAGCTGCTGTTGGTTTTTCTTTTTAGTCAATGGGATGTGAGGTCCTGTGACTCACTTCAGCCAATGGGATGTCAGATGTAATGAAAAGCTTGAAGTAGACATGAGTACTGCTGGCTCCTCCACCCCACTATAAATACCTAATCCTGAGAGTAAGTGACAATGTTCTAATCACTGAGCTTGAGACTGGCAGTCACCCAGTGACAACCGTTAACATATCCCAGAGCCTTCAGAGTGCCGCTCTGACCAAAGGGCCTCTCCTGACCAGGGCTTATGTCAGCCTTCTGGGTCACCTCTGACCTCTGCCCCACTCCCAAACCTTCATTGGTCCTAGAGGACACTTTGGTGGCCATATATCCTAAACACCAATATTTCTTTCTGCTAGCTAACTTGGGATCTCATTGACACAAAATGTATTTTGCACTCTCTTTCTCTCTCTCTCTCTCTCTCTCTCTCTCTCACACACACACACACACACACACACACACACACACGGCTCTGTTCTCCGGCAGGGTACCACCCAATGGAAAAGCAATAGCCTCCAAGTCTCAGAGGGAGATGTGTGTAGCCCCGGTAGCCCAATGATCTGCTTTGATTATACAGAACTCACTTTCTGCCTGGGGAGTGGCGGAGCTGGGGCCTGCCTCCTCTTGGAGAGTCTGGTGCACTGCCCACCAGCTCCCTTCAGCCAGAAGTTCTAAGATGTGGTCCAAGACAGGGCATGCCTCTGCCTGGGGAACTACCCAGCCGCCCCTCCCAAGGCCTCAGTAACTTCTTGTAGCATACATAGCACACAGGACGCAGCACTGGATAAAGAACAGCACAGAGCAAGAGCAGCCCAAGCAGGGAGAAGAGGGTGGCTCCCAGCAATGTCCAACTGCCAGTCTGTAGCGGGTGGAGGAGGGTGATGTCCTGTCTACTGGACAAGGAGAGTGACAGCAAGCATGCCACTGGGCCTCACATGATTCATCCCAGGAGCAGGAGGTGAGGGCCGTGGGAGCCTGGGCCCTGGCCAAGGAGATGCTGGACACAGGTGATGGGCGCCACTGTGTCCTGTGGTAACCACGGGAACAGAAGTCCAAGGGCAGCTTGGAGGGGTAGGACTGAATGGGACAAAGGGATGAGTCCCATAGTTCACTCATCTACTTAGCCATCCACAGTCAGCCAACCAGCCCTCATATCCATCCATCATCCAGCTATCCATTTGTCATCCATCCACCCATCCATCCATCCATCCATCCATCCATCATCCATCCATCCTTCCATCCCATTCATCCCATCCATCTCCCATCCACCCATCACCCATCTATCCATCTGTCCATCCATCCATTCATCCATTGGTCCATTCACCTTTTTTATCCATCCATTTACCCGCCCACTCATCCATTCATCCCATCCATTCATTCACCCATTCATTTGTTTACAGTGATGAGTAAGGTGGAACCTAGTCCCTGTTCTCATGAGACTCATGACCAGTTACTTAGACAGCATTCTTCTAGCTGCTGGAAGGGGAAGGACTGGATTCCACAACAGCCTGTAAGAGGCAGAAAGGATTTAAGAAAAGCAGAAGCAAGCTGCCCTCAAAAGACACTTCCAGGGACTTTCTGGTAGAAACATGGTATGGTCTTCCAGACACTCAGAGCTTTGCTCCCATACACACACACACACACACACACACACACACTCACACACTCACACATACACACACACACACACACACACACACACACATATGGGTTTAGATCCCATTTTTAGGAGTGTGTGTGGCTTAGGACCAACATCCACTGAGCTGAATCTGAGTCCAGCTCTGGAACTTTCTAGCTGGGTAACTTTGGGAACATATCCTCCTTCCTTGATGACAGCTGAGCACAGCAGGCCCTGAGCACAGCCCCTGCCTCACACAGCATCTCCTCCATGCCTAGGGAGCAACCAAAACACAGTGCCCCGATGGACTCATGATTCCTTCCTCTGTGCCCACCCTGGCCATGTCATCTTCATTCACCTACCCATCCATCTGTCCATCCATCTGTCCATCCATCCATCCTTATATACTACATACATCTATTCATCCACCCATCCATCCGGCTATCTAGCCTCCATCCATCCATCCATCTATCTATCTATCCACCCATCCATCTGTCTGTCTATCCATCCCTCCCTCCATCCACCGATCCACCCATCAATCCATCTGCTCATTTACCCATCCATCTACTCATTCACCTATCCATCCATCCATCCATCCACTCATCCATCCATCTTCTCATCCACCCATCCATCCATCCACCCATCCATCCATCTATCTATCCATCCATTCACCATTCTGTCCACTCATCCATCGGTCCATCTGTCCATCTGTCCACCCATCCATCCATCCATCTGTCCATCCACCCATCTTTCCATCCATCCGTCTATCCATCCATCCATCTGTCCATCCCACCATCAATCCATCCATCTGTCCATCCCACCAACTATCCATCCATCCATCCATCCTTCCATCCATCCATCCTTCCATCCATCCATCCATCCATCATTCCATATGTCTGTCCATCCATCCATCTGTCCATCCCACCATCCATCCATCCATCTGTCCATCCCACCATCCATCCATCCATCTGTCCATCCCTATCCATCCATCCATCCATCCTTCCATCCATCCATCCTTCCATCCATCCATCCATCCATCATTCCATATGTCTGTCCATCCATCCATCTGTCCACTGAGCCTGCCCTCTCCAAGAAGCTGAGGGCTCAGAGATGCCCAGATGGCCAGTCTTCACCCTTACGGGATTACAGTGATTAGATCAGGACCCAATAAACCTCCACACCCTATACACTGAGCTCTATCCTATTACAGCCTGTGAGTGGATCTGGCTGGTTGTAAGGGTAAGAAAGTGAGGCAGGGTAGGCTGAGTGAGACGGCTCATGCCTGTAATGCTTGCTACTTAGGAGGCAGAGATGAGAGGATTGACATTCAAGGCCAGTCAGGACATAAGATGTGTGAGACTCCCATCTTGGTGAATGGTTGGGCACGGTGGCACATGCCTGTCATCCCAGCTACTGGAGAAGCACACTGGCTGTATACGATGATGGTGCACACCTGTTATTCCCAGCCACGGGGAACGCACACGTAGGAGGACCATAGTCCAGGCTGGCCTGGCCATCAAGGGAGACCCTACCTTGACCCAGTGGAAAGCAGGGCTGTAGATGTGGTGTAAATGGTGGAGTGCCCACTTCGTAGGCCCTGAGTTCAATCCCCAGCACTGCCAATAAAAATAAATAAATAGGCAGCATGAGGGGCTGCTTCTATCAGAAGGTCAGGAGGGACCCTCAAATACCGGAGGGACAGGGTCCCAGGGGACGAACACAGACACCTCCCCCCTCCTCTCCACCGCCCCTCCCCGCCCGCAGGCCTTGGACAGCTTTGAAGACTCCTGAGAGTCAGAACAGCTTAAACCCAGTGAGTCACACATACTTATAAGGATCGTTCCTTTGGTTTTTTTTTTTGTTGTAGTTGTAGTGATTGATTATTGCTCAATGTTCCCTGGGGACTCTGCTTCCAGACTGCTCATGCTTGGAGGTGGTCCTGCCCACCCTGAACTCCTCACCTCCCCAACAGTGCTCACTGCCCAAACCAGCCCCAGCCAGGGCTGCCGGCTGCTCTGTCATACCCAGCTACAGTACGGGGGGGTGGCACCCCAGGAATCAATGTCACGATAATGATCTAGAACCCCACTTTGGCCACGCTGGGGGACATGGGTGCCTCTGGTAGCAAAGAGCAAGGTGTGCAGAGGTAAAACTCGCTTCACACGGGGGCAGATCGTAGAGGGCCCCGGCTCCCCACACCCACAGCCTGGGGGCTGATGCTCCAGCCAGCGACCTGTTGAGCTGCCACCCCCCTCCCCCACCCCTGGAAGTCACCTCTGCCATCTGCCTCGTTCCCTGCCTCATTCACTGACAGATGGAGGGCTAGGTCGGCTTGGATAGGGCGCATGACCGATGACTGGCTGCTCTGATCCCTCCCTATGCGCCCCCCCCCGCCCTCCCCCTGACTGTGGTGTCCTCCTCTTCCCGCTGCCTCTCCCACACGCCCTCCCTCTTAAATCTAGAGGAGCAGTGATTTAATATTAATATTTATTCATGTACTCAATTCTTGCCCTGTTAAATAATTTCTCAGCTGTCGGAGGCTTCTGAGGGCTAATTTAAAACAGGTGTCATGGTTATCTAACTTACACCCTCAGAGGCTCAAAGAGCAATGGATGGGCCTTCCCTTGCTCACTACCGGCCCTGCTCTGCCAGCTCCAGGGCCTGGATAGACCTGTTCTTTGTTCCCCCCTTTCCTACCCCAAAGCCCCATGCTGGGAGGACAAGAGAGGAGATACAGGCCTGGGTGACTTCAACAAGGGAAGGAGAAAGAGGAGAAAGGGGCAGGATTTTACTTGGAGACAGTATCTCACACTATATCCTCCAGATTGGCCTCCAACTCCAAGTCTTCTTACCTCCACCACCCAAGTGCTAGGATTAAAGGCATGCACTACCATGCCTAGTCAAGGGGGCAGGGCTTTTTTTTTTTTAAGAGATCCTAGACAACCTTCCCTTGTAGAATAATTGCAGAATGGCAGCTCATGCTTCTGAAGAGCCCACTGTGGGCTGGCAATGCTCCCTGCATTTTATAGATGTTCATAGGCTCTGGAACCTTCTGTTCCTGTGAGTGACACAGTGTGGCCCTCACTTCCCAGGCAGAGAAACTCAGGCATCTCCAAGTTAGGAAAGTCATTCAGTAGCACAAGCCAGGAAGAGGCAGAGAAGGGATCTGAGCTCCTGAAGACAAGCATTTGGCGGACACCAGATTCTCCCTCTGGGACAGAGAGCCCTTCCCTAACTTCTGCTGTTTCCTTGGTGACAAATGGTTCCAAACCTGGAGAAGACCTGGCTGCAGGCATCTCTGGGCCGGGAGTGGGGGTGGGGGGTGGAAAGAAGGGGGAGGGGGAGAGCTGGAGAGAGAGGCACAGGGAGGGGCTGCCCAGTTCCATGGTGGTGTACTCTGCCTTCTCCCCTCCTCTCTCCTTTCTCTTCTCCCTCTTTCTCCCCCCTCCCCCAGCCTCTCCCCTCACCCTTCAAGGTCACAGCTGCTGCACACAACTCACTGAAATCCAAGCCATCACGTCACACGGGCCAACGCAGCCAACGTGCGAACAGAAGGCTCTGGGCACCCCAGGCAGCCGCTCTTCCTTCAAGTTCCTGCCATGGTGACGTGTGTGTGTGTGTGTGTGTGTGTGTGCGCGCGTGCGTGCGCGCACATGTATGTGTATGTGCACACGTGTGCACACATGTATGCATGTGCATGCATGCACACGGAGGGTGGGGATGAGGTGGGGATTTTTTTAAACCTCTGCCCTTTAGAGATTGACCTCTAGGCCTCCCTGGAGGCCACAAGCTTGGGCTCCCCTTCCCCATCCCCATCCCCCACGCACCCCGCCACACGGCGGCTGCTCCAGGGAAATCCTGCCTGAGTGGGGAGGAGGATGAGGGGTCTGCCCTTCCCTAGGGAGTCAGAGCAGGGCAAGAGGCAGCCGGGGAGACACCCAGGGGAGCGCAGCCCGGTGACACACACGCTCGTGTGTACGCACGCACACACACTCAAACACATGTGCGTGACCCTTGCTGGCCAGCTCTCCCCTCTCAGGCTCCCTACACTCATCTGGGGTTAGAGGGGACCCCTCCGTACCCCCAGCTTTCCTGTGCATACTTGAGCTTTTCAGCACACATCTTCACTGCACACCACCCGTTTATGTTTGACTCCAAGCCACCTGAGGCCCGGCAAGGTTCTCTTTATGGATGGTCTGTCCCCAGAGGTTTGTAACTCTACATCCTGGGTCAAGCGATGCACCTCCCCTGAATCACAAAGAGGAAGTCACAGCCCTGCTCTGTGCCCACCCCCCACCCGCCTGCCCTGGGCTCTCAGACACCAAGCAGCAGAATTCTGGTCCTGGGAAGGTGCTGTGTGTCCCTGGGCCAGCCACTTCCCCTCTCCAGGCTCTAGTTCTGCTGTGTTACAAGCTGGAGACATTGGATGGCTTGGTGGCCTGTTGGAGCCGACCCTGGATTCATGGGTAAAGGAGAGTTGAGGATGGATACTCAGCAGGCCAGCAGTCACCAAGCAAAGCTTTGGGCTGGGCAGCCTCACCCCGACTCTGGTGGCCTTGGGATGGTTGGGGTGGGTGTTTCGGGGGGAGGTCTGAGGGAGGGGTGCTGGCTGCTTAGCGAGGCGTGGGACCCAGGGCCAGTTCCCTGCTCTCTCCGGGCTCCATTATCTGTACAGCGCCCCAGCTAGGTGCTGCTGCGGGGCGATGGGAAGAGGAAGGGGGGCGCAGGACACCCCCGCAGGCAGAGGCTGCCCCCCGGAGCCCCGCAGGCGGAGGCTGGGCACTGGCACCCCCAGAGACCCGAGATGCACAGTCTGTTTGGGGACAACTCCAGGAAGTGTCTCCCAAGCACTGTGAGAGCAGGGAAAGGGCAGGTCTGAGCGGCTGCCTCGGCAGGAACTGGGGCTGGCCGCACCCCAGTGAGCAGGAGTCCATGTGCTTCCCGGGGGGGGCGTGGGGAAGGCAGCCCCTTGCTGCATGGGGGATCCCTGGGGCTTCCTGTCTATCCCACTCCCCCCCCCAAAGCTCCCAGAGCCTGCACAGTAGCAAGGATCATAATGAATAAAGCAGGAAGGCTTGGGGCTAGATAAAAGCAGAACTGCCTTCTGCGAGCATGCTTGAGCCCTGGCTGAGAAGATTGGGGAGCTGGTGTGGTTTCTTCCTGCAGCTGAATGTGAAGCTCCACGGGAGGCGTGGGAGGGGGCGTATAAACTCTCCGGAGACAAGTGGGGACCAGAGCTGTTCACCGGGGGACCCCAGGATGCAGGTGCACAGGGCCACAGCACAAACGAGGCTGTGTATCTAGCACCTAGGATGGGATTACCATATGGTCAAACAAGCCCAGATCTGCTTAGCGTATAATGGAATGCTACACAGCAATCAAAAAGTGCCCTGGTTGCACATGGCTGAATCAAACCTCCAAAGATGCAAACCACAGGGTTGCATTCATATAGAACCCTGGGAAAGGCCAGACAACAGGGGCAGAACCAAGGCGGGTGGACCCCTGGACAAAGGCATGAAGGCAAGAACAGAAAAAGAGCTGGCTGGACACTCAGCACAAAGCTTCCCAGAGCCGCCCTGCATCTCTCATTGGGGACTTGAGCAGCCTCCTGCGTGAGCCCTGGATATCCAGTCAGGGGTGCTGAGTGACACACAGAGAAACCCCACAGGCCTTGTCGGGCCTCTGATTGAGGCCTGGGGACTGGCACGGCCCGAGAGCAGTCTAAGGATCTTGGAACTTATGGATCTGTCTCTCGACTCCTGCACACCTCCCCCAAATGCCCTCCCTAAGGACCCCCTCCCCATCTAGCAGGAGCTTTGCTTGGCTTCAGCAAATCTTTGCTGACTTGCTTCTCCTTCTGTCTGTGGACGTGTTCTTTGAGACCACAGAGATGAAGCACTCAACCCAGCACTACCAAGGCTGGGCCCCAAACCGGAGGACCAGAAACCCCATTTCTAGACCAGGCCTCTCTCTCCAGGACTTGGATTTCAGAAGTGGCTCTGTACTGCACAGGCTCCATGGAAATCAGCTCATCATGCATTTTCACCCATGGGGAAACTGGCTGGTAAGGATGTTCACCTTCCGTCCAGCACTGCGGGACAATGGGGGAGGGGTTCCAAACATGGTAAAGGCACCTGGCCTGGCCTCCTGCACCACGGTCCCCAGGGTGGCTGGGAGTCGCAGAGGGGAAACTAGCTTCCCCTGCACACAAGTTTTGTGGCCCAATGGCTTGGTCCTCAAAGGCTTGGGCTGCCTTTGCAAATGGGACAAAGTGTAGCAGCCCACACGAGAGCGGCATCCCGGTCCACTGGGCCCAGGAGGAGGAGAGGGACAGGAGGAAGAAAAGAATGTGGTTTGGGCTTTGTTTTCCTCTGCTCAGGGAGACTGGAGGTTTCCAAGCCCAGTGACCTGCCTGCAGATAGCAGACCCTGAGCCTCCGGCCCGGCCGTGGCCAGCCTCTTCCATCCCCGGTCCTCCGCCGAGGGAGGACCGTGCGGATCTCTGGGCTGATGGCAGTCTCCACACAGCCACCGCTGCTCATGTGACGCTAGCGTCACTGGACAGAGCCCAAGGCCTTCTCTGCCCCACTTTGCAGTGGCAGATGCCAGGTTCGGCCTCGTCCCCCTCAAGCTGGGTGGCCATGGGCACAGCGCCAGGCTCCCTGGCTATGAAGCGGCTGCACCCGCACCTGAGTGAAATCAAGGGCTTGATGCGGACCTATGCATGCAGATCTGGAGCCTTGCAGTGTGTCCTGGCAGGTGATGATTACCCTTAGCACCCTCCTTCCTGGGAGGGACATGGGGACCGGATATCCTGGCACGGGGCAAAGTAAAGGGTGGGGAGCAGCGGTCCCTGTGTCCTCCCCACGGCAGAGTCTGGGTGTGAGGTGCCAGGGCCGCCGCTGAGAAGCCAGGGCATGGTGGGTGTTGCATGGAGCTGGGGAAGCACAGCAGATCCTAGTTACGCAAGCAAGCTGGAGCCGAGTCCTTACGCTGCCCGTCCCCGTCATAATCGCCTCCATAGATCACCCGAGTTCCCTTCCTGGGCAGTTTAGAGGAGCGAGAGGTGGCTTAATGGCGGCGTTTAAGGGTTATTATACATACGTTAACGGCTCAGTGCACTCAGGGCGGCGGTGACGATGCCGAGGGGACTCTGGCAGCGGAGGCCCGGGCCTCCTGGATTTCAGGGCAGGGCTGCGTCTCTACCCTGCCCCACCAGAGGCTGCACAGGCCCGATGGACTCCCAAGGTCTCTGGAGACATCCTGGAGCAGCCTCCCCCTCCCGTCCTGAGCATATATAAGTGACAAAAGAAGCTAAAAGGCTGCCAGACACCAGTGGCTCAAGCCAGCAATCCTAGATACTCAGGAGGCTCAGAGGATCGAGGTTCAAAGCCAGCCCCGGCAGGAAAGTCTGTGAGACCCTTGTGTGCAATTAACCAGCAAAAAGCCAGAAGTGAGGATGTGGCTGGAGTAGTAGGGCACCAGCCTTGAATGAAAAAGCTAAGGGGCAGAACCAGCTGGTCCCCAAGAATCTGGACGTGCCCTGGCCATCCCCTGCTTGCCGTGGTGAGCAGGGAGCGTTGCTGGGTGGGGGGGTCCTCTTCTGTGTCTGCAAGACTGAGGAGAAAGTGAGGCAGCAAGCAACAGCACCCTGGACAGCTCCGGAGACCGCACCCTGAGGGCCAGCAGACCAACCATGACGCTGCTGCTACCACACAGGTCTCCAGCACTATGCAGAGTGGCATAAAAGGACAGAACAAACGGCCCAGGAACCTTGCCCACTGCTGGGGAAACTGAGGCCCTTCCTGGCATGCCCTGCCCAGAGCTTTGGGACTCCATCCAACCCTGGTAGACACGCCCCGGTCTCACATGGAAGGAACTCTCCAGGGAAAGTAAGAGTCTGACTTGGATTGGCCGGGTTCCCTCCCTCCCCATGCCCAGCCACCTCAGACTTCAACATCAGCACCAACAACCATGATCATTTGCCAAGCTCCTGCTGCATGCCAGGTGCTCCGTGGGGGGGCGTGTGTGTGTGTGTGTGTGTGTGTGTGTGTGTTTGCAGTGACTCCCTGCACACAGCGTAGAACATGAGGGCAGAGTTGCCCAGGGGTGGTGGTTAGAACGTGAGAGAATCACCTAGGACTCGGGCACCAGGACTCCAGACGCAGCCTCCACCCCACACCCTGCCTGGGTCTCCCCATCTCAGAACAGCCACCAGAGGGGCCGGGGACCAAACCACACTCCCCTCTGTCCAGACCCCACAGGGTCTCGACGGCCTGGACACCCCCACACAGCCCTGCTAAAGAAAGGGAAGAGAGATGCGCAGAGCAGCTGGAAGTCGGGCCCTCTGCATCGTCTTTAAACAAATGCCTCTTTTCCCATTCCTGCCAGTGCTCGAACTCGTGGCCTCAGTGCTGTCCCTGAGCCTTTTTAAAGCTCAAGGCTGGCCCTCTAACTGCTTGAGCCACACCTCCACTTCCAGCTTTTTGCTGCGTGGTTGGAGATAAGAGTCTCACAGATTTTCCAGAAGCCTGGCTGGCTTGGCATCTCGATCCTCAGATCTCAGCCTCCTGAGTGGCCAGGATTACAGGCATGAGCCACCACACGCAGTTACCAGTGCACGTTTAACCCTAGTGGCCTGGTGGCCTTTCTCTCTTCTGAAACTCCCTCAGCCTCTCAGCCGGAGCCTTCCCGAGGCGCAGGCCTGCCTGCTCGCTCAGAGAACGGCTGCCACAGAGGCCCCGGGAAAGCGGCTCGGCAGAACCACCAGGCTCTTGGTGGCCTGCAGAGAGTTGGGGACACCAGCGGGTGTGTCTGCAGGCCCAGTGTCAAACCCAGGTTTGACCCCGCACCATCCCACAGCTGCCTGCTTCCTCCTCCAGCATGAGCACAGATGAGCGCCTACTGCACACATCGGCCCTGCCGGATGCCGCGTCTCCCTCTTCTCACTGCCTGAGCATGGCGGCCCTGAGCGGCAAGCAGAGGATGGGCACTTGGATGAGAGAGGGAAGAGTCCAAGTAGGGGCTCTTTTCTTCCTAAACCCCCAAGATGGAGCAGTTTGCTAAGGGCAGATGCAGACCCAGGAGGCAAAATGCCTTCCCGCACCCCATGGAGAGCCAGACCCCTGTCCTTTCCTGATGACCAGCAAAGACAGTTCCAGAAATGGCCACACAGCACCACGTAAACCTCACAAGCCCAGGTTTACTAGTAAAGATAGAGCCTGGAGCGCTGTGCAAGCCACCAGTCAGGAAGGGTGGGACTGGCGTCTGACCTGGTGAGGGCCCCAGCCCCACCCGACCCAGAGCCAGCAGTGTCCAGCAGTGCTGAGTGGAGGTCTTGGGCACGCGGTGGGCGCTGCATGGCACAATCCCCTGAGTGGCCCCTCCAGGGGGTGTTAACCCATCTTACAGACCAGTCCACCGAGGCTCAGAAGACCACAGAGCCGGTGAGTTCCAGAGCCAGCCCCGGCTCTGACACTCAGCCACTGAGACTTTCAACCTGGTTGGCATGCTCGGAGTCGGACTCGGTGACATCCTCCAATGAGAACTGGCCATCTCTCCCATCCCCCACCCCCACCCCCAGATGCTCCATCACTTCCAGGATCCCCTGAATTCCACCACACAGCATGAAGAACGTGAGGTTCAGAGAGGACAGGTGACTGGCCCTGGGTCACACAGCCAGTACACCATGGAGATCTGAAGAGAAGCCCATGGCCCCCTGAGGTAAGTTGCGGGGGACAAGGGCCGGCCAGGACGGAGGCTGGAGTCGGGGCAGGCAGAGGACCGGCCACCATCCCGGAGCAGGTCCTCAGAAACCTGGGCGAGGGCCTATGAGCAGCTCGTACTCCGAAACCCATTAGTATCTGAACAAGCCGTCCACCCAATTAGGAGCCAGTAATTAAAATTCATCTTCCTTCCTTCCGCACAGTATTAAACCACAAACACTTCATTATATGCCTCTTACCTCGCTGATTTGCATAAATGGGAAGAAACACTTAACAGTGGCAACACTAATTAATGCCCAGGGTACCTGCAGCTTTGTGGCTCAGGTCGGGGCAGGTCCTGGGCAGGGCAGGGCATCACTGGGGGTGTCTGGGGTACCCAGGGGTGGGGGAGGTGGGGGTGAGGAGGCATGGGCAGAGAGAGACACCTGAGGGGTTTCAGGCCCAGGGTCTGATGGTGGAGATGCTGAGCCACCAGAGAGAGGTCCCAGATAGATGACCGCCCTTCGTGGGGTCTTCCCAGTCTGATGGGGGAGGCACAGGTGCCATCTTCAGGCCGGTGGACAGTGGAAGAACTCAGTCCTGGGAGCAAAGCGCATCCGGGGAGTCCGATGGGGGACGCGCCCTGCTCTGTGTAATAGGCGGGCAGGTGATGTGGAAAGCCAGGGGGCTGTGGAGTGGGTTTTGACCTAGAAAAGTTACCCTCATTCTCTCCATTGTAAGTTCTTCATCGGCAAAATAGGTGCTTGTGCATGCATGTGCACGTGTGTGTGTGTGTGTGTGTGTGTGTGTGTGCTGGTCCTGGGGCTTGAACTCAGGGCCTGGGCATTGTCCAGCTCAAGGCTAAGCACTCTACCACTTGAGCCACAGCTCCACTTCCAGCTTTTTTTTTGTCAGTTCTGGGGCTTGAACTCGGCCTGGGCACTGTCCCTGAGCTTCTTTTGCTCAAGGCTAGCACTCTACCACTTGAGGCACAGTGCCACTTCCATTTTTTTCTGTTTCTGTGGTGCTGAGGAATCAAACCCAGGGCCTCATGTATGCCAGGCAAGCACTCTACCACTGAGCCACCTTCCCAGCCCATACTTCTAGCTTTTTGGTGGTTAATTGGAGACAAGAGTCTCTCAGATTTTCCTGCCCAGGCTAGTTTCAAGATGAGATCCACAGACCTCAGCCTCCTGAATAGCAAGGATTACAAGCATGAGCCACCAGCAGTTGGGCTGAAAAGTACACAAGCACTCAGCAGCCCATGATTAGCACTGCAGGGGGAGGAAGGATGGGGGTCCATTTAACTCTGGACCAGGCCTGGCTGGGAGACCCGAAGCCACCGCAGACCCAGCTGCCAAGGTGGCCGGGGTGGTGAGTGGGCTGGACAGATGTCCTTCTGAGAGACCCCAGGCAGGGTCACAGTGTGGACTCGGTCCTCAGCCCAGGACGCATGGCCCAGGTGCCACCCTGGCTGTCACAAGCCTGGGTACTTGAACTGCCCAGGGGATGGCCACTGCCTTCTGCAGATATAACTCCATGATGGAGCTCTGCAGGTGCCCGGGCCAAGGTCCAGAGGCAAACTTAGAACTCAATGCCCCCCACCCCACCCCCCAAATTCTTAAGGATCAAAGCCAGGTCTCTGGAGGATGAGCAAAGAATGTGAGGACCTCTGCCATATACCTGAGCCAGCCAGGCTTTTCCTCCTTTCCTGAAGCCAGTGTGGATGTCTCAGCTCTGGATCCTGGCCACCAGATCAGTCCACCACAATGATCTGCTTGTTGTGGTCAAGGCCAGGCAGGGCCCAACCTCTTCCCACAGGGTCTGCGAGCACTCTGCGCCGGTCCCGGCCTACTGCCCCAGATGGGTTCCTAGCTGGGGAGCTGTTTACACAGTGAGCCTGGCCGCCCATGCACTGTAATTCTAGATGATGTACATTAATACTTCACCTTCACCAACAGCCACATCCATCAATTAGCTCCCAGCTCCTTCCTCCTGCTGTGGGGCTGGGATTGAGGCCCACCAAGGTCACGACGCAGGCCTTGTGGCCTTCAGCACCACGGTAAGGCCCCAGCCTGCCCCTGCTCCGGTGTCCTGCCCACCCCAGCCCACCCCAGCCACCGCCAGGCCTCCCGCTCAGCCCCCAGGCTCCCGAGGGCCTCTACAAACCCTGCTGCAAGCACCCAGCATGTCCAACACCCTGAGTCCCGCACGTCCTGAGCCCTTCTCCTCCCAGGGCTTGGCAGGATGGCCCTGAGAGGGGCAGGGAAGTCACCGTGTCCCCTTCTGTGCCCCCAGGGCAGAGTGACGCCAGCCACAAGATCTGTGTCCTGGGCACGTAGGCCTCGCTCATGCAGGTTGGGGAGAACAGGTCACTCATGGAATATCACAGCCGAATCCACACCGTGGAGGTGTTGACACGTAACCCACGGGACGGGGGGACTAGACAGAGGCAGGGACAGGCTGCCTGGCCCAGATCACAGCAAGCATTGGCCCTGGGGCAGCCGCTGTGCTTTGTTTCCTCTTGCTGGTTGTGCTGGGTTTAAACCCAATGTGGCGGTGCCACACTCCCGTCCTCCTGCTTTTTTGCTAAGGTGGGGTGTCACACGGAACTCAGTCCTCCCATCCACGGCTTCCTTCACGGCTGAGATCCCGGGCATAGGTCACCTCGCTATTTCCCATCTCTGCCCCCGGAGTGTCTGGGGTCACAGGCCTGAGCCACTGTCCCGGGGAAGCTGCTGCTGTTTTACCCACATAGAGATGGTGACCCCTGGGGTTAGGAGCCCTGGCCAAGGATTGGCTGAGAGCAAGGTACAGCCTGGGAAAGCTCCGAGACCACGCCCCCTGGACCCCCCCCCACCTAACCATGCCCCCCACAACCACACCAAGTCCAGACATGCTTACAAACCATGCTCCTGCACAGCCACGCCCCATCCGGCCACACACACACACACCCTCCATCCTCTGAGTGTGTTCAAGGATGTTGGCACCGGCCTTAGGAAACCAATTAGGGCCGAGTGTGTAAAATGACAGGAGGGCTGGCTCCAAGAGGACAAAGCCATCTGTCACTGCCATTCACAGGGAAGAAGCCACTGCGGGTCCACCGTGCCCTTGTCTCCCGCCTCCTGCCATGCTGCAAGCCTGCAGCACACAGTAGGGCGGCAGCCCAGGTCACCTTTCTCCTTGTGGTGCCCTCTGCTGCTGCTACTGCTGCCGCTGTGCTGTAGGTCAGAACCCCGGAGCGTTTGGGGGCTCAGCCGCGGACCCCGGAGCCCAGGGCTCCATGTGGCAAAGCACCCTGACATGTCTGTGGGGACCGTGTGTGGTGCCGTGGCCTGTCCTTGCCCTATGAAGGAGGGGTAGCATCTCTCCCCACAGGGGGACCGAGGCTCCATGGGTGGACAGTAATGAGGACTATGCAAGAACGGGCCAGCACCTGGCCCCGCTTTCTCCCTCAGGATGCTAATGCTCAGAGAAGTTAAGGGACTCCTCTGGCACACACAGCATGGGAAATGCTGCACTGGCCGGAAGCTGCGGGCTGCTTAGACCCCAAAGGCTGCCGCGGCCTGGGCTCTGCAGGGATTGCGCTGACCCGGGCACGCTCCAAACACCGGTGCAGGTGCCCGGAGGTCGCAGGGCAGACCCTTCCTGACCGGGGTCTGCTTTCGCCGCTGGTGCAATGCCAGGACACCTCTGTGGCCACAGCCCATCCTCCCACGGGTTTGGGGGACGGCCGGGCAGTACAGCTGGCCAGCCATCATACAGTAAGCACCTACTGTGTGCAGGCACCAAAGAGCCAGAGAGAGGGGGCGGGTTTCCAGTCTGAATCCACACCCGAGAGGTGGGAAGATGAGAAGAGCATGCACAGTAGGTGTATGTTCTGGAAGCAGGGGCAACCCTGACCATCACAGTCCACAGAAAGAGGACACGAGGTCCCAGGCCACCCCGGACCATCCCGGCCTGGCCCCCAGGACCCAGTGAAGTTGTAGTGTGAATTACTAGTGGAAAAACCCTTCCCCTTCCAACCACCCCGTCCTATCCACTGTGCAAGGTGCCCCGGCGGCCCCTGGTGCACACAGGCCCTGGAAACACAGGTGTGAACTCCTGCCCTCCTCCAGCCGTCCCCCGCCCCCCACTCCTGGCCCACCTCCCCTCCTGCTCAAGGCTCCTGCTTTGGACCATGCTTGAGCCAGAAATTATATCAGAGCACTTGAGGGTTTGGAGCCATTCCTTACCCTGACTATCACAAGCCTTTTTTTCTCAGGAGAGGTGCAAAGCAAGGAAAAGATCATGCTCCACAGACCGCACAGCAGGTGCAAAGGCCCTGGGTCACTACAGTATTCAGCAAACAGCCAGCCAGAGTCACAGGGATTTTCCACGGCTGGGTTTGCTTCCTATGGGCCCCTTGGGGAGAAGAAGCACCCTGCTTCTCCCTGAGGGAGCCAAGTTGGGGTGTGTGTGGGGGGGTGCTGGGATCATGATCAACTCCAAGGGGCTTTAAGCCAGGACTGTCCAGCAGACCTCACACTCCTGACCTTGAATGGCCAGGACACACTGGTACTTGTGACCCCACGAGGCTCTGAGAAGCCAGTGGTGACCTCGGGGGAGTGAGGAAGAGGAAGGGGGAGGAGATGAGCGGGTCCCTGGGCTGGGGAGCAGTGTGTGTCCTCACCCAGTCCCGTGACAGTCCAGGAGAATGAGGGAGCCCGGAACAGAACCCGGGAGTCACCCCCGGGGCTGGGCAGGCGCTGGACTGGCCATTTTCCAGGCAGGACCAGGGAGCCGGGCGCCGGCCGGGCACCCTGCCAGGCGGCATGATCAGCAACATTAGCTCCGTGATTCGTGGACACCCCAATATTGATACTAGTGATTAGCGGAGTCACCGGGCAGAGCCTCTGAGCCGTGCGAGGCACGCCAGGCCGGCCCTGACCCTGCCCTTCCCAGAGCCAGCCTGGACCCCCGCGGGCACTGACGCCGACCCCTGGCCCCCGCGGGCTGCCCACTGCTGTCCCAGGGCTGGGCACGAGGCTCAGGCACACGTGGGTCACACACACACACACACACACACACACACACGCACACACGCTCGGCACAGGGCTTTGTGCGGGTGGGCGGGCGGTGCCGCAGTCACCGCTTCACTCCCTCAAGGATAAAACGCTCCTTTGTTAAATGACACCAGCCGTCTCTCCCGTTTGTCACTTTTATGTCCCCTGTGTTCCGAGAGGTGGGGAAACTGCTCTGTGCCATCCAGCGGAGCTGGGTTCCAGTCTCAACCACTGTTGTCCAATCTCCTCACTCCAGACCCGACTCTTTTGTTTTCCTTGGGGGTGTCAGGTTTGCCTTATGTATCTGGGGGTGTAAAGACACCAAGAGACGGGGGCCACCGCATGGGACCGCCTACAGAGAGGGGATCATTGTGGCCGAGTGTGGACTAGAGGGCAGGATTGTCTGGGTTCGAATCCCAGCGTTACCTCTCACCAGCTGTGTGACACTTAGGCAAACTGCTTAATCTCTCTGGGCGGTGTGTCCTCACTGGCAAATTCCTCAAATTGTCCTGATATATGGGGGGGCATAAAAAGTCTCAGCACAATATTGTAGTTTATGGGAAATCAGATGTTGACGGAAGAGTGGATAAACGGCCCAATCAAAGCCAATGATGGCTGGGAGGGCGGCTGAGGGGCACCCCTGGCCTGGCCAGGGGCCTGAGAGGACATCTGACCCAGCGCGTGCGCACACACACACACACACACTCACACACACTCACACACACACACACACACTGAAAACAGCCAGTTCAAGCCCCAGGACCAGCGCGCACGCACACACACACACACACACACACACACTCACACACACACACACACACACTGAAAACAGCCAGTTCAAGCCCCAGGACCAGCGTGCACGCACACACACACACACACACACGCACACACACACTCACACACACACACACACTCACACACACACACACTGAAAACAGCCAGTTCAAGCCCCAGGACCAGTGCCAGCGTGCACGCACACACACACACACACACACGCACACACACACTCACACACACACACACACTCACACACACACACACTGAAAACAGCCAGTTCAAGCCCCAGGACCAGTGCGCGCACACACACACTCACACACACACTCACACACACACACTCACACACACACACACACAGAGTTTTGCTGGTCTTGGGGCTTGAACTCAGGACCTATGCACTACCCCTTGGCTTCTCTGCTCAAAGCTAGTGCTCTACCACTTGAACCAACACTCTCCACTTCTGGCTTTCTTTTTAAAGTAGTCAATTGGAGATCAGAGTCACACAGACTTTCCCGTCTGGGCTGGCTTTGAACCACAAGCCTCGTCTTAGCCTTCTAAGTGGCTAAGATTACTGCCACGAGCCAGCGGCGCCTGGCCCGGTTTATTTTTAATACCGAGTGTCTGGGGCTTGGAGACGCTGAGCACAGGTAGAGGAGGCAGCCAGCACCAGCCTGGGGTGCCACGGGCAGATGGCGGCCCGGCCTGGGCGGTGCCAGTGGAAAGAGGAGACGCGGCCAGGGCCTGTTCCCGCCCGGGTGTGCGGGTGGGGCCGTGCCAGGGGCTGTTATTTTCCCCTGTCTTTCTTTCTGGCACTCTCTAGGAAGCATGCGTTTTACTTCTGACTCCATCATTGACTAGCTGTGTGCCCTTGAGTGCGTCCCCTGACCTCTCTGAGCCCGGCTCAGCGGGGAGACAACTCTGCCAAGGTCATCCAGGGGTGGAGGGCACAGAGCTAGGCTGTCCAGCAGCCGAGGACGGGGAGGGGCAGCCCCCATAGATCTTGAGGCCCTGGTGGGGGTGGGGGAGGTGTTGGGCTTTGAAAGGGGTGGTGAAACAAAAGTAACAAGGGGTTTTGTCCACCTGCCCGGTTACCAAGTTGGCCCATTTTACCTACTCCCTGCCTGCTCTCCTCCTAGCTCAGTTCCCCCCCTCACAATCCCCTGTGTCTACGTGGTATCAGAGAAGGCAGGAGGTCTGGGCCGGGTCACACAGCACGGCAGCTTCAGGGCCTTAGAAGCAGCGAACGATGTATTTCTCTACCACCAGACCCAGCTGCACTCCTGCCCCTCTCCTGCCTGGCTGTTTGGGAAACAGAGGGCAACAGTTCAGGTCCTTCCGCACTCTGGGCTCAGTCCCTGTCCCTAACAGACGCCAGTCCCTGCCCACCCCCAGCCTCCAGCCAGCAGGTGTCTCCATGGGGGTGGGCCATCACAGCCGCGTCCCAAGGGCTAGGGTCTTCACAGCAACTGCCACCCTGCGTGGAGACTCTCAGACACCGGCATAAATCACGCCTCAGTGTTGAATGCTGCTGCATCAGGCTGGGGAGAGGCAAGGTCACCTCAGAGTGCTCCTCACCACCGTCCTCTGGGCCCAGGGCCCGGGGCCGACCAGGGCATCAGACACCGAGTCCACTGGCTGCCCAGAGTCTGGGGGGAGCCCGGACGGGGCCGGGCGCTCCAGCACCGGCCGGGGAGAGCGCCAGGCAGGTTTACGGCCGAGTCTTCACATGGCTGGCTTCGCCATTAACTTTGAATGCGTTTGCAGGCCTGTCACATGCCCCCGTGGTGGTTTTATAGAGAGCACGAATTGAGGAAATTGGTGGCAAAAAACAGGGTAATGGTGGCTTTCAGACCCCTGCATGAGGGCCAAGGAACAAAGAGGGGACGGTGCCGGTGATCACTTTTCAGAAAAGAAACCGCTTGCATTCCTTTCTGCTTCTCCTCAAATATCTGATTCCTCCCCCCTCCGCCCAAATCGGGGGAGGCTGGCAGGATAATGGGGTGGTCTCCATGGTGGTCATTTCTCTGGGCTATTTTCTCTCTCTCTTTTATTCGTGCTTTCCTAAATGCTGCAAATTATCTCCAGCTTTCCCGAGTTGCTTGTGGAATCGGAACACGAGAGTTATTTTTTAAAGCCAGATAATCCAAAGCCATGGGAAGGGCTGGTTTCGGAGCACTCCCGACTCGTCCAGGATAATGGGCACCGGCAGACGCATCATTCACCATCTCTCACCTTGTTCTGGCTAGAATCTTTGATGGGTAACAGGCAGAGAAACTGAGGCACTGGCAAGCCTCTGGGAGAGCTGGTGCGGCCCCTGGCCCGGCCTCTGCCCGCTGGACCACGGGCGGTTCACGGCCCACTGACAGCTCTCTCTGGGAAGGATGGGTGGGCGCTGGTTGCCCTGCTTGGTGGTCTCAGGGCCGTGCTGACTGTGGGCTGCTCTGCTTAGATCAGGTTGGTGGCATCTTTATAGGCCTGGGACCTACATGTTTCTGGAAGGTTCTGGAAAGTGAGATCAGGATGGGCAGAGGCAGGCACTCTGTGGAAGAGGGGAGAGCTGCCCTGGGGACAGAAGTGCTCCGGATCAGCCACTGGCACAGCGGTGGGGGCAGCGTGGGGGAGGGTGGCCCCTCGCTGGACACCACCAGCTGGACAGGGCCCTGCGCAGCCATGGGCCTGGGGCCCCCTGTGGACAGCAGGCCCTCCCATCTGCCCAGACTCGGAAGCCCTGTCTGGGGGGCTGGGGGCAGGGAGCCTGAGTCCTGGGGGACAGGGGAAGAGGGACACAAGTCCTGGGGGACAGGGGAAGAGGGACTCAAGTCCTGGGGGACAGGGGAAGAGGGACTCAAGTCCTGGGGGACAGGGGAAGAGGGACTCAAGTCCTGGGGGACAGGGGAAGAGGGACACAAGTCCCGGGGGATAGCGGCAGGGGACCTGAGTCCTGGGGGACAGCGGCAGGGGACACAGTGCTGTGTTTCTCCTCCCGTGCTCTTCATGGAGACCGTGTGGGAACACCAGGAACAGGGGAGACAGCAGCCGAGACTCAAACCCCCTAGACTGCCAGGTGACCAGGTCTGGGGACGCGGACCCTCCCTCAGACTTCTCACTGCTCAGGGAAACACAGCCCTCGTCCTGAAGGCCCCAGTCAGATGGAGGAGACACAGCCCTCGTCCTGAAGGCCCCAGTCAGATGGAGGAGACACAGCCCTCACCCTGGAGGTCCCAGTCAGATGGAGGAGACACAGCCCTCACCCTGGAGGTCCCAGTCAGATGGAGGAGACACAGCCCTCACCCTGGAGGTCCCAGTCAGATGGAGGAGACACAGCTCTGGACCTGGAGGTCCCAGTCAGATGGAGGAGACACAGCCCTCACCCTGAAGGCCCCAGTCAGATGGAGGAGACACAGCCCTCACCCTGGAGGTCCCAGTCAGATGGAGGAAACACAGCTCTGGACCTAGAGGTCCCAATCAGATGGAGGAGGCACAGCGCTTGACCTGAAGGCCCTTGTCAGATGGAGGAGATACATCACTGGACCTAGATATTCCTGTCTGATGGAGGAGACACAGCCTTTGACATGGAGGTCTCAATCAGATGGAGGAGAACTAGCCCTTGCCCTGGAGGTCTGCCAAATGGAGGAGACACAACCCTCACCCTGGAGGTCCCCAGTCAGATGGAAGAAACACAGACCTTCATCCTGGAGTCCCAATCAGATGGAAGAAACACAGACCTTCATCCTGGAGGTCCCAATCAGATGGAGGAGACACAACCCTCACCCTGGAGGTCCCCAGTCAGATGGAAGAAACACAGACCTTCACCCTGGAGATCGCAGGTCAGATGGAGGATACAAGCCCTCCCTTTGGGGGTCTCAGTCACATAGAGGAGACAGAGCCCCCACCCCAGAGATTCAAGTCAGATGGAGGAGACACAACCCTCACCCTGGAGGTCCCCCTTTCCTCTCAGAGCCCCCTTTCTTGCAGAAGAAATTGGGGTGGACCATGGGATCAACCTGGCAGATTCCCCGGGGCCTCTGAGAGAGCAGAAAGGGGGTCCTCGGCTGGCTCTGAAGTATACATTTTACGGCTGGGTCCTCCAGGCCACCTGGAGGAGGGAGGAAGGCAGAGGACAGGACAGGAGACAGGGCCAAGGCTCTGCCCATCTGCTGGGAGGTGAGGCGGTGGCCCGAGGCCTGGCTGTGGGAGGGAGGGGACACCTGGGTGACGGCAGGTGTCAGACAGAAGGCCTGCAGCCCCACACGTGAGCCCAGCCTGACGGAAGGCTGGGTGAGGTGAAGGGAGTCTGCCCTCCCGCCTCTGCCTGGCTGAGCAAGGACACAGGCCCAGGCCCCTCTCCAGGCGCCAGGTCTGCCCGGGGGCTCAGGGCTGGGCGGCTGACACCTATGCTAAAGGCCGTTCTCTGAGGGGAGGGCCGGTGCAGGCCCAGAGACACCCGAAGGTCCTCAGATGGGAGCCACCAGGCCCCGTGGGAGGGGACAGGGGTCAGGCCACAGCCCGGGGTCCGACCATCTGACACTTCAGCCAAGGCCGTGCCTCCAGCCCATCTGGCCGGGAATCCATCCCTGGCCAGCGCAGCCTGCAACCAGGCTGGGTCCATGTCTGACCCAGCTGGGGACAGAGCTGATATGATGCCCTGATTTGCATATGTGCAAATGAAGCTCCTCCCTGGACAGAGCCCTGAGAGTGGCCACAGCCTCCAGACTGAGGTGCGGCTGCGGGCTGGGACCTCATCTACAGTACGACAACCCTACTCTCCTCATCTGTGCTCTGGTCCTAGAGAAGTCTCTGTGTGCTCCCTTCCAGAGGACAGGGGGTGAGCAGGAGGTGGGAGGGAGGGGGGCTGGGAGTCCCCCTGGGCAGCTGATCCTTACATTTATGTTCTGCAGGTGATATGGGGGGAGAAGAGACCATCCCTAGCTCCAGGAGTTCTAGTTTTGGCTCTTACCACCTGCTGCTGTGTGACCCAGGACATGTCAGTCTACCTCTCTGAGCCTCTGTAGTCTCACCCACAAAAATATGGAGAGAATGCATCTGACCTAGGCCGCTGCCGGGATTGAAGGGTCCTCCTTACCCACAACCAGAGGCACTGGTCTAGGCACGGGGTCCCCAGGCCCCAGAGTCAGGGTGTGGGAGGAACAGAGGCAGCCTGGTTCTCTGCCTCTCACTGTGTCCATGGAAAGCCCAGCTCCCCCCAATACCTTCAGAGCGGGCTGGGAAGTTACGAGTCTTTCCTACAGAGAGGGAAACTGAGGTCCAGAGAGGCAAAGAGCCTTTCCTCAAGACACCTAGTGTGCTGGGAGCAGAGGCTGGAATCCCACCTCGGGGCCCCTCCCTTTGCAGCCTCTGCTCCATCTAGGCCTCCCCTTCCCCAGCCCCCCACCACCACACACACCTCTCGCTTCTCCTACCTCTCCCCTCTCCTCCCCCCCATTCCACCCCTGCCCTGGACTCCTGAATTTTCTCTTCATTCTGTTCAGGGTCCACGCTGAACCTGACAACAGCCAGCCTTGCCCACCCAGAGAACAGGAAGCCCCTCCTCGTGTCTAACTTCAACCTCTCTTACTTTAAAGCCATGATTCATCCATGGCAGATGGGGCCCTGGCTTGCTTCCCTTCGCTTTTCATTGTCCCTGATTTTAATGGTCAGGCTGTGAGCACCTGAGGCCGGGTCCTCCTGGGGTCCCTGGAGGTGATGGAGAGAGAGGGAGAAAGAGAGACAGACAGACAGAGACAGAGACAGAGACAGAGAGACAGACAGAGAGAGAATGAATGGGTCCTGAGCAGCCTGGGTCCCTGGCTCCCAGCCCCTGTCCATCCCCACAGAGCCGGGCAGATAGCGCTCACTGCCCGGTTCCAGAGATAGCCCTGACCTCCTCATGGGGCAGGGGAAAGGGGGTGCCCGGTGAGTCCCCAGCCCTGGAGCCCGGAAAGAGCTGAGCCTCTGTGCGGGAGCCTATGTAGCCTCATATACCGTCCGTTCCAGCCGCTTTCCCACGGGGGAAGGAGAGGGAATTTATTCAAGCGAAAAGTCTGACACAGCTTTAAACGCCAGCGTGCATTTCGTCGTATATGCCACAGATTGTCTTTATTGAAAAGGATAAAAAAGTACTCGTGTGTGGGACCCTCCCAGGAAATCTAGAAAATACAAGACTCCGCGCCCTGAAGGGAGCAGAGCGCCAGCGCGGGGCGGGCGTGGGAGCCACGGGCTGAGCGCCAGGCAGCACACAACCAGGGAGCCACAGCCCCCCGCCCTCCCTCCCGCCTGCCCGGACTCCAGTGGGCAGGGCAGTGGGGGGGGTAGGGCTCCCTAGGCCTCCCCTCCCCCATCTGTGGCAAGTGGACGCTCCCCCTCTGGACAGGAGACTGAACACCAAAAACAGAGCCGCAGGCCCAGGTGATCTCTGAAAGGATTGATTGAGAACAAGAGCAAGGCAAAGCCGGGAGAGACACGAAAGGGAGGCTCGTGTCCAGGGGATTATTAGATCTGGGGGGAAGATTAGGATCTTACAGCCCGTTAAAGCCTGTGTGTGCGGTGGCTCAGGCTCAGGTCTCCCGCCCCCCCTAATCCCTGTTCATGCTCTCCTATCACCGAGCATCCTTTATCTTCCAGAAAGGTCCGGGCCTCACTGCCATCCATGGCTGTGAGCCATGAGCTCCCTCCACGCAGAGGACCGAGTGGCCCAGGCAGCCCTCTGTCTCTAAAGGTACGCCCAAGTCAGACCCCGCTCCCCGCTTAGGCTCGGCCCTCCAGCTTTCTCTCTGCACAACCTGGGCCAGCCGGGAGTTAAGACCATCCAAGATGGAACTCTAGCTCTAGTGCTCACTAGCTGTGTGACCTTGACTCCGTTTCTTAACCTCTCTCTGCTCTCCCCTCACTTTCCTCATTTACAGAACGAAGAAAATAACAATAACAGGATCTAACTTGTAGTGGTTAATGCCGATCCAACTCATTAATATTTATAAAGCACTTAATAAGCGTGCCCGGCGCACGGGAAGTTCTACATAAATATTTGTTAAATAAATATCTGTCTTGCTTGCTTCAAAGGGTTTCGGTGGAGTCGTTGGATGAGAAATCCATGCAAATCCTCCCTACGTGGTGGAAATTCATGCCAGTGTATTACATCGTGAGTTCCTCGGAACTACGTCCCCACCACCCCTAAAAGTTGCTTAGAGTCACCTAGACGTGAGATACCACCAACTGCACTCACCAGCCATGGGTGCTCACCGGGCCCGGGAGCCATAGACTGCTCTAAGCAGGAGAGGGAGGGAGAGAGGGAGAGAGAGAGAGAGAGAGAGAGAGAGAGAGCACGCGCACAGAGCCCGTGCTAGCCCTCTACAGGGACCTCACACCGTGTAGCCTCAGTTTCCCTGTGTGAGCAGGGATATCTTTCCTAGGTGTCAGGGTTGATCTTCTCAGCCTCCAGGAAAATCTATGGATCACACGTAGTCACGAGAAGTGCTCATCTTCCAGGCCCAGCCATAGAACCATGTGGAGGGCTTTTCTGCCTGCTGATTGGCTGAGGCTAAGTCTGAGCCCTAGCTGGGGGTGGATTCCTGGATGTGGGCACCAGGGATGCTCAGGAACGGAGCTTGGAGGTGGGCTGGGCGGGCCTGGGGGGCAGAAGGCAGGAGGCCTCCAAACAACAGGGGCCCAGCCACGGTGGGACAAGGCCCAGCAATGTTTAGCCAAAGGCTCTGGCTTGATTTAACCTAATGTGTTTGCCTAACTGCTTAGGCCCAGATAAGAGGCCCGAGAGATGAGCCGGTAGGTCAGGAATAATTACCCACCCCCAGGAGGGGCTGGCCTCCAGGCTGTCCAACCAGGAATGACCAGGGTTGGCTGTCCACAGGCCTCCTGAGGCCAGGACCCCGAGGAGGGGAGTACCTCTGGCAGCTGGAGGGTGGGAAGTGTGTGTTCTGTCCATGTCCCCCTCCTACCCACGAGCAAAGGAGGCCCAGATGTCCATCAGATATTCTCAGCTCCCTACTGTGTGCTGGTGGTAAAGCACCTACTGTGCGCTCCTACTGTGTGCTAGTGGTAGAGCACTTAGTCAAGAGTTCCGAGGGCCTCCTGGGCCCCAGTGCATCTGCATCAGCCCTGCAGGGTTTCCAAGGGGAGGTGAGAGGGTCCCCAAGGCCCCCCAGGAGAGGCTGTCCTTTCCCAGGCTCTCTGTGTCCAGGGAGGCTGGACGTGGGGAAGGTCTAAGGAGTGAGGATGTGGGGCCCGGATGCCAGGCCGAGGCTGTGGACTGCAGGTCAAGCCTTGTCATACACAGGTTCAAACTCCAACACACCCCAGGTCCAAAAACTCTTCTGAGAGCCGACATGACGGACGCCACGTGTGGAGACTCTGTACCACGAATGGTTTCACACACGCAGCACAAGATCACCTTCAGGCGATGTGGACAAGACATGCAGAAAACATAAACGAGTCCTCCCCCCACCCCACCCCCAAGACGCCTCATTACACACATGCTGGTAAACGCGCCAGACAGCCCGGCCCAGACATTTCAGATCGGACGGCGCAGCCCGCGCGGTGAACCTGCCCGGCTGAGCATCTGCACCTTGGCCAGCTGCGTCTGCTCACAACATCCCACTGGACCATGGCATGGCGGGGCAGAGGAGGACCAATCACAGCCCTATGTGTCAGACACCAAAACAGGGACTCAGAGAGGTGGAGTGACTCTCACGGGGCCACACAGCAGACTCAGTCATGAGGCAGATCCAGTGTCTTCCACCCCAACCATGGAATCAGGCAGGACCTGAGATGAGGATGTTGGGCAGCAAGGGTTGTCCCGGCCAGCGGAAGGGAGACGGGGCTGGGGGTCCTGGCTGCCCCCTCTCTGATGCCTCAGAGCAGTCAGAGCCTTATGCCACAGCTTTGGCTTTACTCCCTGGCTGGGTCGAAATGCCGTCTCGAGGCCAAATCCAGCTTTCCCTCCTCCCCCTCCCCCCCCACTCCTTGATGGAGCCGCTAATTTTAGCCAGCCACAAAGTCAGCCTGAGCTTTTAAAATCGGGACTGATTTATGTTCTTCCTTAATTGCTCCAAAAAAAGTGCTCTGCCTGTTGGAGGGAGAGAGCATGAATTCAACTCTATTTAGGTTACAAAGGCAAGGCCCAGTTCTCACTCGCGTGACAAGGAAGGAAACAGGGCTGGACCGTCTCCTGGTCCCCTTAACCTCCACACTCAAAGCCTGCGTGGAGCCCTGCACCCCACAGGCCGGACACCACCCAGGGAGAAGTTACGGGGTACCACGGTGCCACTGAGCCACGCAGGGTCACAGGGCCTCAGTGCCAGGAGGCCCCCGTGACCCCCGCCCCATGCACCCCATGAGACACAGGGGGGGTCGAGGCCCTGTGATCAACGCCCCAACTCCAGGGCTCTGCCAGAGGAAGGATGGGCCTCCCACGGCTCCCGGCACCCGCAGGGGCGGCACCTGGGATAGGCAAGGTCATCACTTCTGCCTGTCTCAGCTCTGCTTGCTGCAGGCCCGAGCTGCCCAGCACTGCCCACCCAATGGCCTCTTGAAGCTGTCCAGTAAACAAGGGATGAGACTCAGCCCTAGGCCCCAGATGGAGGAGCGAGGAAGGTCGGCTCCACACCTCCACACGGGCCGGCTGGCCTCACAGCGGGTCCCCTGCAGTCATGGGAGAGGGTGGCAGAGCCCCCCGCAGGTGGGGCCTGGAACCCCACAACTCCACAGGGAGGAAGCAGCAGCTGTGGAGAACCTGAAACAGGTCCCACCCGAGCAGAAAAACAGACGCCCGCCGGCAGACTCGGGGGCTTGTGTATTCCAGAAACCAACACAGCTAATGCAATTACACTTCACAGAACACCTTCTGTATGTGACCTGAGGGGCAAAATCCCATCATTAAATTAAATTTAATTAATTAATTAATTGTGGGTCACGGGGCTTGAACTCAGGACCCGGGTGCTGACGCTGAGCTATTTTGCTCAAGGCTAGCACTCTACCACTTTGAACCACAGCTCCACTGCCAGTTTTACATGTACTTTCCTGACAGGACTGGCTTTGAACTGCGATCCTCAGATCTCAGCCTCCGGGGTAGCTAGAAGTGCAGGTGTGAGCCATCCGCACCGGCCCATCCTTTGATTGTTTTATTTTGTTATTGTTGTTGGTTGTGGGGCTTGAACTCTGGGCTGGGCATTGCCTTCAGCTCTTCAGCTCAAGTACTCTATCACTTTGAGTCACAGCACCACTTCCTGTTTGCTGGTGGTTTATTGGAGATAAGAGTCTCATAGACTTTCCTGCTCAGGCTGGCTTTGAACCTCAATCCTCAGATCTCAGCCTCCTACAGGCGTGAGCCACCAGCACCCAGCCCATCATTTGAGTTTTATAACAACAAGTGTGACAGCTGATGGTGTCCCCTATGTACAGATGAGAAAACCAAGGCTCAGAGAGGTGAAGGAACTTGCCCAAGGCCACACAGGAGTTGCACCCAACTGTCCCATCCATTATCCATTCATGTTCTGTGACAGCATGCTCCTAGCAGAGATACAGATGAGAGAATCGCAGGACAGAGGGGTGGGGTCAGCACCTTTGTCCACCTCTGGGGACAGAAGCTGGGGCAAGGATCCCCCCAACCCTCCCCTCTCCAGCACCACCCTGGATCCTATTCAGATACAAAATCTGCTCCTGCTGTCCCCACTCCAAGCGGGCCCCAGATGCCTGCTCCCTCGAGCTGTGTTCCTGGATGGGTTCTCTCCCCAGCCCTCGAGGGCTTCCCCATCCCCCCCCCCACTCACAGGGAGAGAGGAAGCAAAGATACTGAGGCACATGGCTCCCCAAGTCCCTGGCCCTGTCTGCAGCTGGGCGGGACCGCCGAGATGCTTCTCCAGTCCCACCCAAGGCTTCCAAAGCTGGGGACACCCCGGGTCCCCTCCCCAGGTCACCAGAGCTCAGCCACCCGAGCAGGATTAATGTGGGGCCAGCTGGCCAGGCGGAGCCTGCAACGGTGTGGACCGTTTCCACTGGTGCTGGGTAAGGAGTGGAACTAGGGTTCCAAGAGCCGGCTGATCTGGGTTTGAATCCAGGCCTGACATGCTGTGGAGCCTGGGCAAGTCACCCTTACAGGTGTGCCCACCCACAGAGCTAAGCAATGGTCACACCACAGGGGGACGGAGAGGATTGCATGACTGGGTAGACCAAATGATAGTTTAAAGAGGGAGAGGCAGAGAATGTTCTAGCAGAGAGGCCCTTCAGGGACCTGTTGGGAAAACCAGGCTAGAGAGAGTGCACTTGCCTGGGGTGGAACACTGAGACCCTGCTGAGCTGCCTCCCTGGCTTCTTCCTGTGGAATGTTCTGGTCCTGGGGTGGGGGACTAAGGCGACGCAGGCAGGGCCTCGGGGGTTGCCCACAGCTTCTCCAGTGGAAATGCCACTCAGGAGTGGGGCTGGTCCTGGCCCGGCCAGCCCCAAGTGAGCCCGCTGTCCTCTCACCGTGGTCAGTGCTGTCTCCGTGGAAAACCCCCAGGCTGGACGGCTTACGATCAATGGAAGTGAACTGGCTCAGGGTTCTGAGGGCGGAAGTTGAGGAGACCCGGGCTCAGCATCCATCAAGGGCCTCTCGGCTCCCATCCCCGGGGCTGGCGGCAGGAAGGGGCCCAGGCCACACTGCGTGCTAACATCAAACCTTCCCAGCAGCCTCAGCCCTTTCAAGGTCCCCCCTTTCAACACCGGCCACAGTTGCCAGCACGTTTAAGCCTAGGGTTTGAAAAGGGCCAACGCTCCAGACCACAGGGCCTCTGCGTCTGGCGGGGCTCAAGGTGTCTACCGTCCTGGGCCGTCAGGAAGGGCTGGAGGCTGGGCTGTTTAAAATGCCAGCTCCTGCCAGCAGGGGCTCCCCACCAACCATGCTGTCCCTCAGCCTCTGCCTTCTCCGTGATGCGGGTGGGGGGCATGGTGAGACTTAGGCAGGCTGGGCAGGTGGCCCTGTGGGCCATCAGAGGCCTCTGCCACCGAGGGGACCCAGAGGGGCACACGGTAGACTGAATCCAGGGAAAACCCGAGGACCCCCACACGCTCTGCTGACCGAGGCCTTGCCCCTTGCCCCCTACTGCTGACCCCTGCCTCGTGTCAGCTGGGACTGAAACTCCAGTCTCCTATCCGTTCCCCTCAGATGGCCTTCTCTCCCCACTTCCCAACCTGATTGTCCAGTGAAGGGTTCCCTCCAACCCCCCCCCAACCATCTCTCTCTCTCTCTGTCTCTCTTTCTCTCTCTCAATCTTTCTCTTTCTCTCTCAATCTCTCTCTCCCAATCTCTCAATTTCTCTCTCTGTCTCTCTCTCTCCTGCTTGGGTGATATGATGCCGCTAATAAGATTAAAACATATCTCCCTCTCCGGCATCGATTCACGGTACTGATTTACTGTTGCTTCTCAGCGGCTACAAAACGGATGCGCGAGCCGCCACCTTCATCTCCATCCATCTCAGCGCTGCTAGGAAATAACTGCTAATTAATACCTTTCTGCCTCCCATCGCCTGCCAGTTCCGCGGGACGTCAATACGCTCAGGCGCCTCGCTACCCGGCCATCATCCTGGGGGTGGAGGCGGGATGGAAGGCCAAGGGACAAGGGGTGAGGAGTTATGTCAAAAGTGACGGGTGAGACGGTCGGATCTCAGCTCCCACAACCAGCCAGGAGGCCCCCAGTCTCCCCATCTGTAGAATGGAGAAAGCCTGGGGGGCTGGCTCACAGGGCTCTGCTGGGATTAAAGGAGGGTGTGGAGGAAACATCTTCACCTTCTGCTGCCATGAGGTCTCTGTCTTGCCCCTTTTGGGGCCCATGGTGCTCCATCCTGACATCTCCAGGGCCAAAGGGACACTGACCAGGAGCAGCTGACAGCTGGTGGCCTGGGAACTACAGGTGACCAGGAGAAGGGGTCAGAGACAAACAGATGCCTGGGTCAAGAGGCCCCAGCGCCAAGCTGAGCCAATCCCTTCCTGCTTCTTTCCTTCCCTATGTTTGGTCCAAAGACCCTCCTGCCAGATGCTTTCCTGGCTTTTCCTTCATCCAGACAGGCTGCCCTGCCCAAGGCCCCTCCTCGGCCCTGGGCCTGCTCCCGTGTTCCCCCGAGGCTCCCAGCAGCTGCTGCGGGAGGAGGGCAGGTCACCTCTCTGTTCACTTCAGCCTCTTCACCAGTGTTGCCCGGGAAGGCTCTGGCTCTGCAGGGTCCCTCGGCACCACAGACCCCGCAGGAGATGCATCCCAGCAGGTAAATGGCCAGCAAGCTCTCCCAGAGGCTCCACTCATAACGACAAAGATGGGGCCAGTGCTGCAGGACCCTCACCCCCTTCATCCTCCCCTGCCGATGTTTAGGGTGTCTCCATCCCTGGAGGGCCCCTTAAGCATCTTTGTTACCACGTGTTAAGTGGCTACTCACTAGGGGTGCTAGGTAATCCCACCAATAAGACAGACCCTAGCCCAGCACCAGAGGCTCACACAGGTCATCCCAGCTACTCAGGAGGCTGAGATCTGAGGATTGGGGTTCAAGGCCAGCCAGGGCAGGAAAAGTCGGTGAGACTCTTATTTCCAATTAAATAACAAAAAAGGAGGCTGGGCAGGTGGCTCAGTGGTAGAGCGCTTGCCTTGCATGCCTGAGGCCCTGGGTTCGATTCCTCAGCACCGCAGAAGCAAAAAGAAAAAAAGCTGGAAGTGGTGCTGTGGCTCAAGTGGTAGAGTGCTAGCCTTGAACTGAAGAGCTGAGGGACAGCGCCCAGGCCCAGAGTTCAGGCCTCACACACAAAAAATATAAATAAATAAAATTTTTAAAAAAACACCAAAAAAGTCAGAAGTAGAGCTGTGGCTCAAGTGGTAGAGCACTAATACAGCCTTGAGTGAATAAAGCTCAGAGACAGTGCATGGGTCCTGAGTTCGAGCCCAGGACTGGCACATGCATGCGTACATGAACACACACACACACACACACACACGTATACAAATGAGGGACCAGGGAAATGTGCTGTGCTGGGTGTCTTTGGCCTCATCCCTCTGCCTCTCTGACCCTATCTCCTTCAGGGGCAGCCACAGGGCCTGGGCCAGGGGTGCATGAACAGGACACCCCTCCCCTGATCCACGTCTGGGCTCACCTGTGGGGTTCCCCGGACCTCACCTCCAACCTGAGGCTGAGAGAGGAAGGTAGGAAGGCAGCAGCTGTGTGAGCCACAGCCAGCACGGGCACTTTTAATAAAACATAACGAAGCATGGGATCATAAAGTATTTCGTTTAATTCAAGGCTCCCATGAGGTAGGGTAGACCAGTTGGCTGGCAGTGGAGAGGTGCTAGCAGGGGTTAGGATGAAGGGGGGGTATTGCTGCTGTGTGCATCCTTGATAGCTGCCCGGGCCTGTGGCTGGGCCCCGTGGGGGTCTCAGCCTGGAGGGGGCCAAGGGCCCCGGCTTGTGTCCTAGCTCTGTCCTTCCCCTCTGCTGGTAAGCTGAGCCAATTCCCTGGCCCTTCTGAGCCTCAGTTTCCCCCTATGTAGAGGAGGTGGGGGTAGGTTTTGGACAGAAAAGCTCCATCCCCAATGGCTGAGATACACACTCACACACACACACACACACACACACACACACACACACCAGACATACCCATTGCCTATCTGGACCGCTACTTGCACAACAAAGCAGAATATACCCACAGCCTGTGGCGTGGAAAGGCAGAGCATCAGGCTCAACGCAAGGGCCTGGGCCACCCCAAACATCACCGTGACCCACACGCTGCATACTCATCCAGCCCAGCTCGCCGGCTCAGACCCACACACCACACTAAATATAACCACGGCATCTGTCTCTCTGCTTCCCTTCCCAGGGAAGTGATGCTGTTTAAGTAAAGCCCTTTAAATTTTAAAGAGCTGGGTTGCTTGCACTCGGTAGGAAGCTTCTGGCAGCAGGCTGGAAGGAAGTAATAATAACGTGGCTAGAGCAACAGACAGGGCAGGAACCTCCACAGGAGGGGTCTGGGACGCTCAGGGACAGGCTTGTGGCCTTCCACAGTGGCCAGGCCTGGGGCTCCGTGGGGTGCAGACATCCCCAGAGTTAGGATAAGAGGACACAAAGGTCAAGATGAGATTGCCAGCAGAGAGCATGGAAAGTAGGTTCAACAGCTTCAAAACACAGCACAGTTCCTCTACACAAGCTGTGCAGGGCCAAGCAAGTGGCTTCACCTCTCTGGGCTTCACATTCTCCTCAGGGAGTTGGCAGCTTTTTTCCCCCTTTTATAAGCTGTAGACACCAGCAGCCCAAGCCTCCTGGGGTAGGGCTGGTAACACTGAGTGAATTACAGGTGTGCGCCACCGTGCCCTGCATTCATTCAAGTCTTAAAGGAACTAAACAGGACTCACCTTCCTGACCACACGGCCCAGGAAAGACCCTTGAATCTCCCTGTCTCAGCTCTCCACAGATGACCCTAAGTTAAGGCCCAGGGGGTGGGGGGAGCGTGGAGGTTGTTGAAAGCTGGGGCTCTCCCTCCCAATCATATTTACCAAGGTGTGATGCGAGGTGGTTTAGAGAAAGCTTCTTAGCAACTCAGCCACATGCTCATCAATATGAACTAAGAAGAAATAGAAGGAGTACAGGAAACCCTTACATACTGCCTTAAAACATGACAATCAGAGAGGGAGAGGGAGAGAAGACACAGAGAGAGAGAGAGAGACAGATACAGACAGAGACAGAGACAGAGAGAATCAACTAAAATCTGTCATTCTGAAAATGGCAGGAATTCGGTCCTGACACAGTTGGGGCAGAGGTTGAGAAGGGTGAGCTGGGGTTGACCATCTCTGCAGGGAGGTGGGATGGGTGCCTGGCCAGCATCCTGAACCCAGGGAAAAAGGCACCCCAGGGTGCCAGAGCTGTCAGAGTGTTGTGGCAGGGGCAGGCAGCCAGGATGGACGGACACACAGAAAGGTGCTGAGGAAAGCCACGCCTCCTGTGCCAATATGGCCCCTTAGAGCTCAGGTGGCTGTGGTGGGCCTTTTTTCCCCCCCATAGAATATTGACCCCAGAAGGCCACTGTCCCCTCTTGAAGGGCCACAGCACTGAGCAGCAGCAAGGACAGAGATCCACCAGGCTGGTGGCCTGGGCAGGGGGCGTGTTGGCAAGGGCCAGGGACTGCCTATCTTGTCCCCCACCACTCCAGAGAATGAGGCAAGGAAGAAATCGGTGCTGGCATTGGTCACGGTGATTTCAGAAAAGCACCAAATGTTATAAGCGCCTCATGAATTTCAACTGGCAAAATTAGTCCTTATCAAAGTCAATTTGAACTGTCAGGTAGATGGTAAAGGGACCCGGACAGAAAAATAGAGGGTCAAGAGGAAGCCACCTCAGTCAGCTACGAAGCTGGGAGCTGAGCAATAGCTGTCGGGAAGTGGGGGCTGCTGCGGGGGGGGAGGGTTTCCTGAGAAACATTCCTCTCCGTTTTGAAGCCAGCTACTCCCCCAAACTCCAGCTTCTTGTGGCTCAGAAGATGGTCTGGAGGAGGTGACAACCGTAGCTAGATCTGGCAGCCCAAGGTGCTCACTTACTCTGGGGGGTCTCCACCAGTGCTGTTGAGAGGAGAAGCAGCCAATGGGTGGAGCAGCTGGAGGCTGAGGAGTAGCTGCTCCTCGGTTTGGGAGGAGAGGGCTCAGAGTTCACCCATGAGTGTGGAGCAGACTGCGTGGGGTGACAACGGGGCGGGGGGGGGGGATGGGAGGAAAGATGACCTAAATGGATCAAAGGAGAAAGAACATCTCCGTGGGAAATAGGGTGGAAAATAGACTGGGGAATGACGAATCAGTGTGCCCCGGGGTGAAGTAATCAATCAGAAAGACGACGCTGGGGCCGGGAACGGAGAGAAGCGGAGAGACGCTCAAGAGCGGGGATAGGAAGGACACATCGCAAAGGTCAGCACTGACCGACCGATCGGTGCAGAATGCTGGCACAGTCCCTCCTCCCGCCCCACCCCGGGCAGGGCACAAAGCGCTGCCCAAATCCTCAGCCCCTCCCACCACGGGCCTCCGGAAAATCCTCCTCACCTTCCCAAAGGCCCCCCGCCCCCACAAGGCCTGCCTACCTCACTTGTTAATCAATCATTATTATTGTTTTATATTACCTTGCAGTAGTCACAGGAACGGGCTTCCACTCAACAAGTCAGTGCGTGAGTTCAGCACACCGTGAAGGTCGTCACCCACCCGTCTCTCCCAGCCCCACCCGGACCCTCAGCATCCCCGCGTCCATCTTCACTCGAGTACAGTGTGGAGATCAGTGACCGCATGATCCGGCCTTCCTCCTCCATCCATCTGCCCCTCTCTCCTTTGACCCTCACCCCCCTCCCCAAGAAAACCCACTTCCGCTTCCTGCTGCCCATTCTGCTCCGCAGTTCCTGCAGCACTGGGGTCCTCCCGAGGCCGCCGACCTTGAGCCCATTTGTTTGTGTGAGCACATGCATGACCCTGTCTATGTGTTCACAGCAGTGTGCAAAGAGTATGGAGCACAGGCCTGTCCACACACACACACACACACACACACACACACACACACACACACAGCCTCCCGTTACACATGGGGAAATTGAGACCTGGCCCTTCTGGGCTGCTATCTGTTGCTCATCCCAGCTCAGCCTCTCCCTCGGCTGCCCTCTGTGCGCCCTGGAAGCTGAGCCCCATGGATTCCCCACAGGATTTGGTCACCAAAGGGGAGGGAGGGCAACATGATGGGTGGAGGCGGGCATTCCTGCCTCCTGCTCCCTGGCTGTAACCTCTGCTCCCACAACCACTGGGCCAGGCTGCTCTCCAGCCTTGCAGTCCCAGGAGACGGTGATACAGCACCCTCTCCCCACCGGCTGGCCAGCCCCAGCCCCAAGCAAACAGCCCCCAGCTACCCAGAGGAGCCTGCCCTGTCCTGGTCCCAAGGACTGTGGCACAGGTCACAGAACCACCCCGCAGCGCAGCGGCCCGCCACCCCGGCCCCTCCTCCCTAGCTCCTCCACACTCCCGTGTGCCCGCCGCCACCTTCCCAGATTGCTGAGACACCTGCTCCACTCTGAACTTAACATTTTTCTCTAACTTGACTCATTATTTACTTAAATAAAGCCATTTTAAAGAAGGAGCAAGGGAATTTAAATCATAGCCCCAAATGGCAAACCGGTGTTACGTGCCTTAAACAGAGGATGGCTAGGAAAGGAATTACAATGAAAACAAAATACTGCTCAGAACCTCGCCCTCCGCTCCCCCTGCAGCCGGCTTGCCCTCCACTCCCCCTGCAGCCGGCTGGCTCAGGAATGCTGACACCCCTCCCTGTGCGGGGCTTCCTCCCTGGTACTGCAAGGACCTTTGAGAGCAAGCTGCTTGGCATCTTGTGCCTCAAGGATCAAGACCCCAGGCACGCATATCCCCTGAAAGGAAAACACCTAATCTGAGCATCTGATAACACAGCCTTGGTCCCTGGGCAACTACAAATACAGCCCCTGAAATGTAACTAGTGCAGCCAAGGACCTCAGTTACTGAGACACCAAGGAAGGTGAGCTGTTGTAACTTAAATAAACATCATTCTCACATGTGGGCCCCTATTGAGCAGCTGTAGCCGTAGACTATAAGCCCCACGAGGGCAGAACTAGTTCATTCCTTCCCTCTGCACGTCACAAATAAGCCTCACCCAATGTCTGGCCTGCAGAAAGCACACAGTCGATATTTGAGGCACAAATGGAAGGAAGAAAGCAAGAGAAAAGGAGAAGAAAGAAAGGAGGTAGGAAGAGAGGGAGGAAAGGAGAGAAGGAAGAAGGGAGGGAAGGAAGGAAGGAAGAATGGAAGGCAGGAAGGAAGGAGGTTAGAAGGGAAGGAGGGAGGGAAGGAGGGGAGGGAGGGAAGGAAAGGAAGGAGGAGGAAGCTGCTCTCTCTTGCAGTCCACACCCTCCCTCAGAAACACATCGCCTCCCTTGCCCGCCTCCCCCCATTCAAGCTCTTCAGCAAGGCCCTGTCCCATTCTCTATACCACTTTCCCTCCAAGCTGGGCCACAATCCAGCCTTTGTGATGTGGCCATCTTTGTGGCCCCCTCCCATTCCCAGCCCTACCAGGGACATTAGGGGCTGGGAGATAATTGGTAAGTCATCACTGGCTCTGGAGAATAGTTCCAACCACGGCTGCTACAGCTACCTACCTACCCGCAGCCCAGATGTCACCCTGCTGATGCCCCAGGGCCCTGGGCAGCGGCCCGGCCCAGCCCAGCCCGGCCCAGTCCAGCAACACCAGGGAAGCCTTAATAGCCAGTTTCCTTTGCAGGGCGTGAGAAGAAGGAAGCCATGTTGGGGAGATCATGGGAGCACCCAGGATCTGACGATGAGCACGGCCCAAAGGAGCCGGGGAAGCTCTTGAGAAGGAACAGAAGGGCAAAGGGAACAGCTTGGCAAAGGAGCAAAAGTACCCGTGGCTCCGCTGTCTCTCCAGGTGGTGCTGAGCGGCTCCTGTCATTTATAACACCCGGGAGGGGGGGGGGCTGCCCAGTGAAGCCCCACCAGACTCAGACCCAGGCCCACAAGGTCCCAACGACCTCCCCAGGCTCCTCCCCGGCCTGGGACTTGAGGATGCCCCAGCATGTCTTCCACGTCCGCTCAGCGTGTGCAAAGTTGTAGCTGTAGCCCCCCCTGGCCTCCGTGTTTCCATCTGTAAAACGGCAGGAAGACGGAGGGCAGGATTCCTCAGCGCCTCCTCACTCTGTGACTCTCCTGTCCCCAGGGTTGGAATCCCAAAGGTTCTTTTAGGGTTTCCGGGGTGGGGATATGCCCTGGGGCCCCTTGTCCTAGGCACTGGGTGCTCTCAATACCTCTTTGTCTTCCTACCCAGGGAAACACACAGCAGCAGACACCACCACACAGTAGGGAGTCACGCCTCATTAAAACCACAGCCAGCTGGGCACTGGTGGCTCCCGGCTGTCATCCTAGCTACTCAGGAGGCTGAGATCTGAGGATCGTGGTTCAAAGCCAGCTTGGGCAGGAAGGTCTATGAGACTCTTATCTCCAATTAACCACCAGAAAACCGGAAGTGGCGCTGTGGCTCAAGTGGTAGAGTGCTAAGCCTTGAGCCAAAAAGAGCTCAGGAACAGCACCCCTAAGTTCAAGACATACAACCACGCCCATGGCTGGCTCTCCTGGCCAGGTTTTGATGCAGCCAACAGCTAGCTACACATCACCCAATGGAGCTTCCGAAGTTCCCAGCTTCAGAAAAGCCAAGTGAGCCTCCTAGAACCTTCTTATGGAAACAACCCTCCTCTCTCTCTTCAGCTGCCTCTCTCCCAAGCAGTGGGCTCCACCAAGACCCCCTCCCCCAAGTCCTGGGTCCTTCCAGGCACCTGGCTTGCTCTGCCCACTCCTCCCTCCTCAGTTCCAACTTCCCATCAGGCCCTGCACCTCCTTCCTCCAGGCCTCTGTGCACGCCACTCCTTCCCCACCCCCCATTACCGTGCAAGGAATTTCAGCCCCTCAGAGCCGGGTCATCATCAGGACGCCCCTGGGCTGGTCATCTCATTACTCGGTGTCTTTAACTACTTCCCAGTGAGGCAGGGCTGCTTTTAGATGTGGAACAACCACTTAGTGAGTGGAGGTGAGCAGACAGATCCACAGACAGACAGACGTGTCTCCAAAGTCAGCCACCGAGAAAGGCAGGAGAGCGAGGCGGGGAGCCTCCCCGGCCAGCTGACCCCATTCCTCCCTTGTTCTTGATAATCTCATCCTCCACCAGCCAACAAGGGCAGATGAGGCTCTGGATTTCATTCAGGTGGGAACCCCACCAGGTGGCTGTGCCAGCCAGAGGGAGAGGAGACGGGACTGGCATGCCTGGGCCGTGCAGCAAGTACCCAGCAATCTGTTCCCGGGTTGGTGGGGGGACTCCCTTGCCACGGTCAAGGGTCAAGTTCAAGTCAGCCACAGGGACATTCAGAGCTGGGAAAACGGGCGTCAACCAACGTCCAGTACGGAGTCTGCACAGTTTTGCTCCAGTCACACTCCGAGCCTCATGACTTCCTAGATGGAGCTTCCGGGGGCGGGGTGTTACTATGAACCATACAGGGCTTCAAATACGGTAGCTGCAAATGCTGAACCATTTGTCCTCCCTCTCCTCCTTCCTTCCCTACTTTTTCCTTTTCTGCCTGTCTTTCCTCCTTCTCTCCCTCCCTTCCTTTCTTCCTTCCTTCTTTCCTTCCTCTCACCCTGGCCCAACACTAGTCAAAGACCAAGGACAGTGCCCTCAGCAATGGAGAGGGAGGGAGCAGGAAGTCCCTGTTCTCCTGTCCCGCCCCCTCCCAATATCCACCAATGGCAGCTGGAGTGCCAGCCTGTGACAGTGGATACAACTGGACAATGGGAGGATTCCCATCCACGCAGGGCCAGGAAAGGAGCCTTAGGTCCTGGGTCCAGATGAGCATCAAGCACAGGGGAGACTTCATTCATTCATTCATTCAACGGACACATCTTGAGGGCTCAGAGGCAAGCCCTGCTCTGGGCTGGGGTATCAGGATGAACCCACGGGGTTTGGGGGGCTTTAACAGAGTTTGGCCCCAAGTGGCATTGCATGAGGGTGGGGGTAGAGAAAGGACACGGGGAGCAGGGACCAGGAGAGCGGCTGGCAGGGAGTGGAGGCTGAGCTGGTGGAGGACTGATGTGGTGAAGTCAGGCCCAGAAGCCTGGGGGCCAAGTACAGGGAGCACATGGGGGGAGCTCCATCCACCAAGCCCCATGCCCAGGGTCCACTGCAGTTAGCGCCTGAGGACTAGGGATGAAGTGCCACTCGGCCTGCGGTGGATGGAGGTGGTCACAAGGGCAGAGTGGCTCCTGCAGTGCCCAAAGCAAAGGCAGACATTGTATTCCACCCTCACTGGGTCTCAGGTTATGGGGAGCCGGCGTGTGTTACCCCAGACTTCTGGGGACAACATGAAGCAGTACTACAGTAGGGGAGGGGAGTTAGGTTACATCCCGAGACACAAAACCAAGATCCACCCAGCCCCACCTGCTGCCTACTGCCCTTTCCCCCTCCCACCAGCCTCAGTTCCCCCATCTGGTCAATGGATACCGAGCAGCTGTCTGCAAGTCTGATGTGAGGTCCACATGGAATGACAGATGGGGCACAGTTGCTCAATGGAGGCAGCTGGGATGTCTTCAGAGAGCAAGAGCGTCGTACCAGGACACTACCCACGAGTTCCCCTGTAAATCCAGCCTGAATCCCACGTGCTTTTCTACAGAATGCTTCCCTGAAGAAATAAGCCAAGCAAGCACACTGCCTCTCCTGAACCAAGGCGACACTCTGGGCCCTCAAGCCCCTCTGCCTCAGGGAAGGCAGAGAGCTGGTATGGCCGGTCCTGGGGGCATTACCAAGAGCTCTACCTGGCGTCTCTGACTCAGCGACTGACTAGAACGCTGGACAGATAGAGGCTGAGAACAGCACCCCGTAATCACTGCATCTCTCTGAATCCCAGAGGTAACACCCATCATCTCCGGCCCCCAGAAACCCACACAGGACCATTCCTCAGAGACCCCACGGCGTGGATCTTCATAACTGCAGGGTTTGATTCCAGAGACAGTGATTGACAGGTCTTTCTGTGGATGCTTTCCCTGCTAGCCCCGCCCACCAGTGACAGAACCCTTCTACCTTGTGTACTTGGGATGTGTTGGGGGGGGGGAGGGTGACAGTCCTATATTTGCTGCTGCTCCTTCTTTCTCCTTCTCTTTCTCCTCCTCTCTGCTCTGGCTCTGGGTCTCAAACTCAGGGTTCGGGTGTTATCCCTGAGCTTTTCTGCTCAAGACTGTTTCACTACTCTGAGTCACAGCTCTGCTTCCAGCTGATTAATTGGAGGTAGGAGTCTCACAGACTTTGCTGCTGGCTTTGAACCTCAATGCTCAAATCTCATCCTCCTGAGTAGCTAGGATGACAGGTGTGAGCCCCCTGCACCTGCCTCAGTATTTGCTTCTTGTTCAACCACCTGGCATGCAACTTTTGGGGGGTTTACATCACTCCCCAAGGCAAACCTGTGTGGGTGGGAGACATGGGAGAGGCTGGCGGAAGGAGCTGCTCAAGTCTGAGCTTCAGCCACCCCTCCCCCCCGAACCACCACGGCTGTCTCCCCTGCTCCCCCACCCCAGGCTGCAGAGGCGACCTTGGAGCCCACACTTCCTGCCCTCCCCCTCCACACGTGGAGCACCCACTGGCTTGGGTGTGGTTCTGATCAACCGGAAAGTCTTGGTGGATGTGGGCTCTCTCCACTCCTGACTGCTCTGAGAGTTTCAGGGGGGCCCAGGCTACCAGTTCCTTCCCAGGAACCTCATCCTGAAGATGCACACTTGGGAAGAGGTGGTGTGGAGTGCTTTTCCCACCGCTCATGTTGACCATCGAAGTTAGAAGCGCCCCCCCACCCTGAAATAGAGCAGATTTCTGTATCCACATCAGGCGGGGAAGCAGCTGTCTGTGACCAGCACACTGGGATGAGGAGGAGTGGAGTCCCCTGGTCCAAGTCCCTGCAGACAGGCCCTGCGGCCCAGGGTGGGTACCCATTCCTTCTCTTCTTGATGTCTGTGTCTTTTCAGGGACACTCCCTTGCCGTCTGTGCAGATAGAGAGGGAATAATTCCGTCTCATCTCGGGCCCAGTGATGAGTGAACGACAGGGGCAGGGCACTGGGGAGCCGGTGGCTGTGTGTGCCCCATCGCACACACCCACTCTGAGCTGGCCTAGCGGGGCTAGGGAGTCAGACAGTCCTGTCTGTACCAAGTACTGCCGTGACCTTGGGCATGTCGCTCAGCGCTTCTCTTTAGGACAGGACTCCGATCTCAGCCAGCGCAAAAGGCTCAGATGAGACTAGAGTACAGAAAGCATTCGATGGGGCACCTGGCTCACATAGGGCCCACCCCCTAAGCAAGAAACCATTTCCTACCCAGCTGCAATCCCACAACCAGGACCACATTTCCACTGGCCGGCAAAGTGCTCTATGCACACAATTCATTCATAAATGAATGAATTCAAATGGCCTGGGGGTGGGGCAAACAGGCCAGCCAGGCTGCTGGCTGCCCAGGCTAAGTTCCAGGATCCCCCAGGAAACTCAGGTGACAGGACTTAGCACCTTCCCCTGCGGTGGCTTTTGCCTTTGAGATCCTGGACTGCAGGTGCTGGCTCAGGTCAGCTCAGAAACCTGAGCCAGGACCCGCTGTTCTAGCATCCTCCCCTCCCCGCCCTCTTTGTAACTGGCTAGCTGTGGGGGAGGGGTGGGGTGGCACGTGATCTGAAGAACCAGTGTAGCCCGGCTGCTCTATCCCTGCCCGAGGAATGTCCAGCCACCACAGAGAAAACACTGGAGGGAGGAGGGGCCTGGGAACAAGGCCAGGAGGGGGGCTTCTGACACTATCCAGGAGTTCAAAGACAGACAAGGTCTGTGAAAAGAGGCTCCCAAATCCACCCTGCAGGCTGAATGAGGGCTGCAGAGAGTGGCTCCTGTGACACCTGGCGGCTGCATAATCCAGCCTTGAGGACGGAAGGGAGCTGGCCAACAGATACCCTGAGGAGGGATCCTGGCTGGGGCGGGGGGCTGCACCCCATAGGCCCAGCAGCTCTGCCTTGTGACCAACCCCTTTGTTCAAGAGATTGGGTAGGGGGTGTGTGATGGGGAGGTTTGAGATCAGTTCACTCTAAAAGGATTCTCCTGCTTAAAAAAAAAAGAAAATTACAAATATCAGAAACGCCAAGGGAAGGGTTCCAGAGTTTGCTCCCATTCTGACACTCTGCACTTAATGCCCCTGAACGATGGCCAGGAAACACTCCTGTTGGCACAGGGGTCTGGGGAGGGTCGGGGGGGGGCTATGAAAGGCCCTGGGGTGGGGTGGCCTGTCCCGGGTCAGCAATGGAGCTGTGCCTGAGAAGAACCCCTGAAGTGTCCCAGGGGAGGGGCAAGGGTGTGTGTGGGGGAGAGGCCCTCACACCTGCTGGGGGGTCCCACCCTTCACAACCTCTACCCCACCCACCTGCTAAGCCAGAACTAGTGGGGCCCAGAAGTCCTGGCTGAGCCCTGTAGCTCTCCCAGAGCCCTCCCATGGCTCTGGCTGTTCAGACATTCTCCTGGGGGATGGAAGAAGCAAGTTCAAGAATTGCCCCTCCATTCTTCCCTCCCCCCCCCCAGGCTCAAGAGCAAGACTCCCACTGGGGCTTAAGGAGGTGACAAGAGCTCCAAGGGACTCTCCTGTTGCCAGGTTCTGGGACCCTGGATCAGGGTGGGGTTCCCCCCCAGGGAGCCTCTGGTACCAGGGAGTGGGGAGACAGGAACGCTGGGTGCAAAAGGCTCCTTCCTCCAGCCAACCCATTCTCCCAAGTCCAGACCCTGTGCAGGGCTCTGAGACTTGTGGGGCAGAACAGGCCAGGGTGCCCAGGCCCTCACTAGCCCAACAGTGGCTGCCACCACCCCGTTTGGCTCAGCAGGATCCTGGGTGGCACAATGTGTCCCTCCATCCCTCTGCAGCAGCCCCAGCTCTGGGCCAGTGGCTCTGTAAAGACTGTGGTGTCCAGGTGCACGGCTCTTGGCCACTTCCAGGAAGGGTGCCCTCCTCCCGTTCAGCCCACCCTGTGTCTGATGCAGACCCTTCCTGATGCTCCCCATTGCTGGAAGAGGAAGAAGGACCGCCCTGGTACTCCAGCGGGAGTCCCCGGGACCTCCCCAGGAGCTCAGCAAGCCAAGTTTCCCATCAGGAGCGCTCTTCAACCTGAGCTAGGAGCTGGGACTCATGGGGATGGGGGAGGGCGAGGGAGGGTGTCCCCACTGGACAGGCTCACCCCTGAGTCCCTGCTGCCCACCCCCCAAATCCTGCAGAAGCAGAAGATGGAACCTAGGCCCCCCGGCAGGGAAAGAATCCTCCCGGGTTCAGGGAACGTTCCCGGGTTCAGGGAACCCTCCCAAGGTGGGGTTCAGACAGAGCGAGTAGGGGGTCCCCACTTAGCTTTCCTCATGGTTGCCACCACCTCACCCTACAGGGTCTTGTATTCCTGCTCTGCAATGGGGGAGGGGGACTCCCCTCTTGTCCCTGACCCCCAATCTCGCTCCCCGCAGTGTCCAGGTGAGGGCTCCAGTGCACCTCTACCAAGCCCGGGCCCTGTCAGCAGCAGCGCTGCAGCCCAGTCTCCCCTCCTCCTGCAAGCCTTCCATCTAGAGCATCCAAAGGGGGAGCCCTCACCCCAAAGTTAAGGGGAAGATTTGGATCCACTCTGGAAAGTACCTTGCTTCCTGGACAAGGTTTGCATTCCTCCTGGGCCTGCCAGCCCCTCCCCCTCCGGGCTCCAATTCTGCAAGGTGGGGGGCAGAGTGGGTGGGGTTATTTGGGGGACACCCCTCCCTGGCAGGCGCACCCCAGGAGGACCAGAACCCTGGCACTGCCCCTCCACCGCCCCACCCGCCCCACGAGGACCTGCTGGTGACCGCGGATACTTTTTTGACATCTCCTGCCCCCACTCTTCGGGTGGCACCCCAGAGGGGCTGGCTCACGCTGCGGATGGGAATTCCAGGCGCGGACCCCTCACCTTCCGGATCCCCGCCCCCTGCCCTGACCAGGCTCTGCGTGGGAGCCCCTTCCCCCTGGGGAGATGGAGCTCGGGTCACGGTCCGTTCAGGTGTCGCCAGGTTGGGCTCTGCCACCCGCCAGGCGGCAGCGCCGGGCAGCCCGGAGCCGGAGCCTCGGAGCGGCGGCTGGCCCCGGCTCGCTGGCTCTGGGCGATCCGATCGGCCCGGAGCTTCCGCCAGCTCGAGCCAGCTCAGCCTGGCCCGGGGGCGGGGGATCGGAGGACCGGGGGACTGGGGGACCAGGGGACAGGGCCGGACGGACACACAAGCATGCGGGGATGGGGGGGGGTGGCTGCTCTTCCCCTTCCCCGAGCCCCAAGTGCACGCGATCTTCCGTGGCTCCCCGCAGCCCTGCGCCTCCACACATGCCTGCTCAAGTGGATAGAGCCACGGCCGCCCCGAACCCCCCACCCCCGACCCCGGATCCGCGGCCATCGCGGTCAGCGCCCCC
>NW_012267222.1:18146383-18186709 GCF_000151885.1 Dipodomys ordii
CGCCGTATTATACTGACTTTTCTTTAATCCTTTCTGGGCTGTTCGGCTCTCGCTCGCTAAGCCGATTTATTGCAGAGGAGAGCTCCTCGTCCCCTCCTCGGCCCTCCCCTCCTCCGTCCCCCCTCCCCTGTCCTCCCCTTCCTTCCCCTCCTCTATCCTTTCCTCCCCTGTCCTCCCCTGCCCCATCCTTTCCTCCCCTGCCCCCCCATGTCTCCTCCCCCAGCCCTGAGTTCATCCTCCTCCCTCTCCTCCCCTTCTCTTCCCCCCTCCCCTCTGTAGTCTCCCTCCCCTGCCCCAGCCTCCCCACCCCTACCCTGTCCTCGCCTCCCCCCCTCCCCCTGGTCTCCTCCCCCATCCAAGTTCTCCTCACTCACTCACATCTCCACTCTCTTCCATTTTTAACCTTCCCCAGGTAGCCATTCATCCCTCCCCGCTCCCCCCCCCCACCTGATGGAGAGAGGCCTCCCTCCCTGGGGATCAGCCCTGAGGTCCTTGGAGCAGGCAGGGCCAGCCGGACATGGCTCCCAAGGGTGGGGGTGGGGGGTCTTGCTGCCAATGATTGTCTGCGTTGGGAAGGATAAAGGGGGCTTCAGTGATCTGGAACTTTTCCAAATTACGGCTGCTCTCCCTCTCAGGGAGGGTAGCTGGGAAATGAAGTGTGACCCCCTCCCCCACAGCCACACCCCGCATGCCGTCCAGCATCAAGTCTCACCTTTCCCTGGGGCCTGGCACCTCTGCGGCCCTGGGGAGCTGGCACAGGCACAGTGCCTGCCCACAGTCTGGGGGCACACCTGAGCTGCTGGCCCACCGGGACCCCCAGGATGAAGAGGTGAGCTAACCCTGGGGACAGATTGAGGGCGCAGCATGGAACACTCATCCTGGCAGGGATCCGTAGCTGCATCAGAGAGACCCAGAGGGCCAGCACTGCCAGGGGCAGATTTGGGCACAGAAGCAGGGTGCCCCGAGCAGGTGCTTTTGTATGGCTTGTGTGTGAAGTCCTAGGTCCCCTAGCTGTGGCTGGTGGCTCTGTTGGGGCATCACTCTGCTCAGCTGGGCTATGGGTACAGGCGCACATCTCCGAAGCCCTTGGCTGGGGAAGAAGGAGCTAGGTAGAGGATGGGCAGGGGTGGTTGCCGGGCTGCTTTTTGGTGAGCTTCCCTGGGCAGTGAGCTGCTCCTCTCCGCGCCCTCACCCTCCTGAGCCTCCAGCCAGACCTTTCCAGGCAGCCCCTGCTTCTCAGCCCATTCCCCGCCCCTGGGAAAGGAGCGATTTGCATTTATGAAGATCTGAAAGCATACATTCACCTGACAGGCTTTAGAATGATCCTCTCAGTAAAATAATAATAATGATCGTAATAAACCCTTATAAATAGGTGTTTGATTACAGTTTGTCCCTACGTGGGTATTTTTTTTTTTTGAATCAGACTAATTGGTTGCCAGCCTGATTGGGCTGGATATGGCTTGAACACTGAAGTCTTAAGCCTTTCTCCCCTCTCGACTGGCTCCTTCTCCCCTGCTCCCCTCCACCTTCCCCTCCTGCAGGCTGCCAGGGTGAGCTGTAGGTCACCTCTCCCCCTCGCTCTTCTCCAGATTGACCCAGCCATGCCATTGGGGCCCTGGGCGGCTGCCTGCCTCCTCCGGCCCCTCCCACTCCTGACTTCCGGCTCTGGGAAAAGCATCATCTGAGCTCTCTTTCAACAGCCCCTGTGTGCAAAACATGGTTCTTTCTAACCAGCAGCACATAGTAGGACCTCACTGACTATCTGTTGGGTGGATGGTTGAGTCAACTGACAAAAGTAGGTCACTGTACCTTATCTCCTGCGTGGCTCCACTTCTAGCACAAGGGTAGCATGTGTCAGATGCCAGCAGGCAGCGAACCTGGGCTGTGCTTCCATCCAGGCCCACCAGAGACAAGGCACCAGGGCCAGGGTTTTCCAGAGGAGCTGGGAAAGCCACCTGCATGTCTGTTCCCATATGATAATAATCGGTAATAGCAACACGGTTGCCCCGTAAGCCCTCCTGGACCCCTCCCTCAAGTTCCTGCTTGCTAAAGCACAGCTTTTTCTTTTTGCTCCAGAGAAAGTCATCGCCAAAGCACAGAAAGGCTGTTATCAGAGGACCCAGGGTGACTTTAGCCAAAGGAAAAGTCACCCAGGGCAACTGCGGGCTTTTCGTTTGCCTAACGTCCCTTGGTGTCTGTTTCTTAATGGATTAGTTGCCCGAGGCAGGACTTCCATTTTGCTCTCCTGGCACGCAGTCCCATGAGTCACAGGGACACGCCTGGCACCCGTCCAAAGGGATCCCTGGGCCTTGGGACCCAGGGACAGAGAGCCCTGCTCCAGCTGCCCCCAGCCTCCCTCTGTCCAAGGTGCTGGACCAAGATCTGCCCACAGAGGGTGCTAGCACACAAAGCACGCTTCTCCCCCTGCTCCCGGGCCCCTCCCCAGAGGTCATAGGGGGGCTGCATGACCCTCCCTCCAGCCTTTCTCTTTTTCTTTTCTTTTCTTTTCTTTTTTCCAGGAGAGGGAAAGGATGCAGAATTTTGTTTCCTCTTGGAACCTGGCTTTTGAGAAACTAGGAGGTGCAGATCTGGGGAAGGACCTTCTTCCCTCCTCCGTGTCCCCCCACCACCTCCACCACCACCAAATGAAGTGTGAGAATATAAAGAGAATTATATACACTGGTGAAGTGCTTCTCTCTGCCCACCTCTGTGAGGAGCAGTGTGTGACTGGGTGAGCAGGCCCCAGCACAGTCCCTACGTTACAGACCAGAGAGCTGAAGCACAGAGAGGTTAAGCCACTTGCCCTGCCCAGCACAGCCGTGCCAGATTTGAACGCCGGAGGAGCTCTAGACCTACAGCTCTTAAGTACCTTTCTGGGTAGTGTAGGCACTGGTGATCTGGGTCTACCACTCAGCACAGGCTCTCTGGAGCCAGGGTGTGGACAGGGAAACTGTCCTGAGTTTAGAGTAGTCAGCCCCATTCAGTCCTCATTGAACTCTTTTAGCAGCTTTCTGTGAGTGCGCGCGTGTGCGTGTGTGTACATGTACATATACTTTTTTTTTTACAGAGAAGGGAACTGAGTCACTGAGATGGGAAATGCATGGCCCAAGGTGCCAGGACAGAGGGGTACTGGATCCTGAGGGCAGGAGAGGAGTCAGGAATCAGGTCTCCCTAACAGCGTCTGTCCCTGAGGTCCCACGTCCACCCCCTCTCCTCCCTCCTCTTTCTCCACACCCCCTTCTTCCCTTCCTCCCACACACATCTGCGCGTTGGCTCACGCAGCCCTCCAGCTCCCCAGCTCTCTCGCACCCTGGCCCTCTGCTTCTCTCCATGCTAAGAATTCGACACCCACCCACCGGCATGCAGCTCTTACTGTTTGTCTAAATTAAACGAGACAGAAAGCGATGCCTTAACACCGTGACCCGGATCGATTCGGAATCAGCCGCTTGGAATGAAGTCTCACTCGGTGTCCTTAATGGGCCGGAGGGCCTCACCTGCCCTGCGGGGCTCCCGGAGGAGAACCCCATGGGTCCCATGGAGGCCCACGGCAGGGGGGAGACCCGGAGTCCCAGCAGTACAGACCTAGAGTGTGGGATCAAGGCAGAGGGAAGCAGAAGAGCATACTGGGTGGTGCCATGGGCCATTTGTGTTATGAGGGTTCCCCGGCCAACTTTACTCAAGAGATACGGGGGACAATGTTCTGTTGTTGTTTATACTTTGTTTTGATGTGCCTTAGTTTCATCTGGTTGAAGTCCACAGAACTCTTTTCCCAAAACACCCATGAGTCAGAGTCCTGTGGAATGCAGGGCAAGGAGCCCCCTGCTCTGGCCCAAGGCTGGGGAGGGGTCCTCCAGGTCACCTCCCAGATCTGGGACAGTGGTTAGAGTAATAGAGTAACAACAATACTTAGAGCAACAACCACTGCCAAGTTCACCTGGTGCCGGGTGCTGCTCTAGGCCTTGTTCTGTATCCCCCAGGGCTGGGGGGGGGGGGCTCCAGCACCAGGTGTAGGCCACATCTGATCCTTCTCCATGCCACTGGCCTCTGGTAGGTAGTAAGTACTTAAGAAAGTGGCTGTTGGCTAGCAGGAAGAAAGGAGAAGAAGAATAGTCATTCATGATGGATGGGTGGAAGGTGGATGGATGGGTGACTGAATGAATGGATGTTGGATGGATGAATGGATGGATGGATGACTGGTAGGTAGGTGGATGAATGGATGTGAGATGGATTGGTAGGTAGATGAATGAGCAGATGATGGGTGGATGAGTGGATGGGTGGCTAAATGAATGGATGGTGGATGGATTAGTAGATGGACCGGTAGGTAGATAGATAGATGATACAAGGTAGGCAGATGAATGAATGGTGGACGGATTGGTAGATAGATGAATGGATGGATGATGGTGGATGGGTAGCTGAATGAAAGGATGGTGGATGGATTGGTAGCTGGATGGATAGGTAGATAGATGGATGGTAGAAGATAGGTGGATGAATGAATGGTGAACGAATTAGTAGACAGATGAATGAGTGAATTCTGGGTAGATAGCTGGGTGGCTGAATGAAAGGATGGTAGATGGATTAGTGGATGGATGGGTAGGTAGGTGGATGGATGGTAGATGGATGGGTAGGGAGATAGACAGATGGATGGGTAGTAGGGATGGGTGAATAGGCAGACAGATGGGTTAGAGAAAGGATTACTGAGTAACCAGGCGCATGGACGGAGACCAGACAAATGAATTAAGATCAGAATGAGTCAGCAGGGCTTCTGCTCTCTCTTGCATGACCCCAGGAAGAGCTGGGCCACAGGAGTCGGTCAGAGTTAGGAGGTACCAGAAGCTGTCTGTCATCAAGGGTAGGAAGATCCGGGCCTGGGCTTGGCCTCACCTCCCTCAGATCCCAGCTTCGCTCGATGGGAGGGAATGAGGGCGGCCGGCTGAGATGTGAGAATCCGTGGAAATCACAGAACCTTACCATGCCTCCGCAGTATGATGTAGAGGAAGAACACGAGTGGAGGACCTTGATTAAGTGAAACAAGGCTTCATACCATAGATACCAGCTGATGATGCTTCTACTGCAGCCAGGTGGCCTGAGGCACCTTTATAACCCCCCCAACACACACACACACACACACACACACACACACACACACACACACTACCATGCCTCCCCTGTGGGCATGGAGATGCGGTGGAGAGACTGGGAGGCCAATGTCAAGTTACTTTTCCTCTGACATTTTATGGTAGCTTTATGGTGTTCCTGGCTTTGGAGTCTGATCTCCAGCATGTCAACTCCAGACTGAGATCTGCAGTCAGGCCCAGGCCCTCCCTCTTCCCGGTCCTCTTCTCCAGGCTGCACGGTAATGCCGCCCATCGACAACAGGTGGCGCCATCGAACATGCGATTTGTCCCCTTTGGAATCCCCTTCAGGTCCGCCCGTGGTCTGTAAAATGAATCGGTTGTCCTACTTTGAAAGTCCCTTTGTCTACGACAGGAGGGTGAGATGTCACCAAACAGATGCTGACACTCCCTGATTGGTCCGCGTTGTATGAGGTCCATAATACCATGGATGTGAAAACAGAGGCCGGGGCCACCTCCAAGCCCACGTGTCTTCCCTATACCTGCTATCTGACGGAGCAGTCCGGTCTTGAGTCGATCGCTGCCTGCCTCTTGTCTCTCTAGGCCACACTGCATTGGAAGGCACTGATTGGCCCATTTCGCTTTGCTCCTGGTGTCTGCTAGGCCATGTGTCTGTGCCCTAGGTCCCGAGTCATTTGAGAAAATTCTTCTTTTCTTTGGCTTCTAGCCTGGGGAGGGTGTATTTCTTTTCTCTGGGCCTCACACAGTTCCTACTGGTAAGACAGGCCAAGGCTGGGCTGGTTGTATCAGGCCTCTGCTGGCCCATGTCTTGTCTGAACACGCCCCCCCCTCCCCTCCACCCCTGATCCTTCCCCTCAGCTCTCCCTCCCTTCCTGTGCCACACATGAAGCAGAAGCATTGTTGTTGCCTTGAGCTAGGATTTGGAGGGGGAGGGTCCCTCAGTTAGCTGGGGATGGACTCCCTCTGGATGTGGAGCGGGAGCACAAAGCCTTACAGACACACAGCAGACCCCATCCTCTGGGGTCAGGGCTGGGGGCCGGGGGGAGAATCCTCAGAAAGCCCAGGAGATGCAGGAGGAGTCGCTGGGTCTCCATAGACCTTGCAAAGCCACGGGCACCGAAGAGGGACAAAAATGGTGATAACCACCTGCAGGGCTGGCGTGGCCTCCTGGCCACGGCCTCTGCCACGGAGCTCTTCTCCACCGGAGCAGTCACACTGACCTCTGCTTCCACTTCCCCTGCTTCTGTCCTTCCTGGCCAGACCCCTGTCACAGGGAGTGGCCCCCAGCATGAACCCAGCTGGGGTTTTTTCCCCCTGGAATGGGACGTGGCTAATGGAGACCAGCCAGGGGAGCAGAGCCTCATTCATGGCTTTGATGAAGTCAAGGGCAGCTGTTCAGGGACCAAGGGCATGATGGTCCCAGGCTCACGGACCCCAAACCCTAAAAGCAACCCACCTGCGTCCTAAACAGGAGATGTCCACGAGCCTCCACTGTGGCTGGTATCCTGGAAGGCCAAACTTGGCCATCCGACATCTTGTCTGGGCTGGGCCCTGAACTGGGCACCTGGGACACAGAAGCAAGAAGATATGGTTTGTCTATGTGTGAAGCTCATAACCAAGACCTTGGCCTGACTGCCAAGACTGGGTGCCTGCATGCACAGTTACAACCCCACACCCACCTGCCTGTCTTCTTGCTTTCTGCTTCCCAGGCACATCTCTGAGATCACCAGGGTCCTGCCAGGCCTCAGTCCTGAGCCTACACAGCCTCCCTTAAAGGCAGGGATAGCTGGAGCTCTCTGGAGCTGGCCTGTCACCTCCCAGGCCTAACTTGCCCCGGAAGTATGGCCCAGGGCACCAGGCACACCCATCGAGGGCAGACTAACCAGCCCTGCTCTGGTCAGACATCAGGCCCCAGGACCGCAGGCACAATCAGCACCCTGGACAGAGAGCGGGCCTCAGGCTCCACCCACTCTGATTCCCAAGCCATTCTTGGGTTCCTCACTCAGCTCTAGAGTGAATCCCAGGGGTCTTGTCCCCACCCTTCCCTCTGGGCCAGGTTGCCTCCTGAGCACTGTCAGGAAGTGATGTTCCATGGATTGAGGACCCATACTGCCCTTTATTTCATTTATTTGTTTGTTTTTGTTTGTGTGTCAGTGGTCGGGCTTGGTCTCAGGGCCTGGGTGCTGTCCCTGAGCCTCTTTGTGCTCAAGGTTACCACTCTACCTCTTGAGCCCCAGCTCCACTTCTGGTTTTTGAGTGGTCATAGGAACTTTTCTGCCTAGGCTGGCTTCGAACTGCAATCCTCAGATCTCCTGCTGCTGTATAGCTAGGATGACAGGTGTGAAGCACTGGCGCCCAGCTGACACCGCCCTTTAAATAGCACATCTTCTCCGCAGAGCAGCTCTGTCTCAAGGATGCTTGTAGTCCTGTGTGTACATGCACATGGGTGTGTGTGTGTGTGTGTGTGTGTGTGTGTTAACTGTTATTATAAAGGTGATGTACAGAGGGGTTACAGTTAGTTACAGTTACAGTCAGGGAAAAAGTCCATTTCTTTTGGGGCAGTGTCACCCCTTCCCTCGATATCTCCCAGTTTTTCCCTCCCTTCCCCACCCACCAGTTGTAAAGTTCATTTTCAGCATAGTGTCTAGTGAGGACCACTGCTGCATTTGCTCACTCTTTCTCCCTCCATCTATGTGCCCCCCCCAAGACTGATAAATGAACACACACCACAGGAAGAAAAGAAAACAAAAACAGCAACAACAAAAAAAAGAAGATGATAAAAAAACTTTTTTTTTAATTTCCTGGAGTTTGTTTCGATAAATATATAGGTGTGCTTTTGGTGTCTGCCCCCTGCTCAGGTACTTGCTTACCAGACAATGAAATCCCACCTCCTTCCCGCCGCCCCTCTGCCATGCCGGGCAGGGCTGGCCCCCTCAGAGCCGCCCTTCCAGGCTGTTCAATAAAGTCCCATATTTCACGCCCCGAGCGGCTGCATTTCAGTGGTGGGTGAAGTGGTTTTATTTTTATCGCTCACACAGGCATATAAATATGTACGCGGCGTTCAGAGGCACTTTAGGGTCTGTCTGGAAGGAGCGCACTGGGTGTGAGAGAGCGTGGTAATTAGTTCACACGGGGTTCAGACCCATGGGGGACCCCGGCCTACCGGCATCCCCGGCTCTGGCTCCTCAGAGCTATGCCTGACTCCGGCGATTCCTGAGAACACAGCCATATCATGGCAAGACTTTCTTTTTCCAGAACAAAACTTAAATAGGCTAAAATAAATCTGAGCTTCCCACCTTAGCTTTCTGCCACTTAGGAGCTGGGTGACTGACCTTGAAGGTGACCTTGAACAACCACTTCCCTGCCTGGGACTTGCCTTTTGTAACTCCAAAATAGAGTGAAGCTTGGAGCCTCCCTGTAAGCTTCCATGAGCTTTCTTTTCAAGAACAAATATGATGAAGAATTTGAAATGGGCTCCGAGAACAGTATAATATTTAAGCCTAAGAGGTTTATCTTTTTTTTCTCTCTCTCTCTCTCCCCAGAGTAGTGCTTTGGAGCTGGTAGTAAGTAGCTGACTGAGGAGCGTTAGATCCAGTCATTTGAGCAACGGATGCTCTGGGCGCCCCGTGTCCCCGGGCTTTGTGGGGGTGGGGAGGAGGGAGGAGGGGGTGTTTTCTGACTTCCCGTTGCTTTACATAGATGGTCCTGTATGAACTGGGGCTGGTGGTTGGGGAGAGGCATTGTCCTGCTCTCCAAGGAGGGAAAGGGAAGGTCAGGGAGGTGGTGGGGTTCGTAGCAGATCTCCAGGCTAAACAGCTGCAGAGCCCCAGGTGAAGGCAGGTTGCTGGGGCTGTCCCCACTGGGCCATTTCTGTGGGGGGGGAGGGGCAAGGGAAAGGTCCTGGCATGCATCCTGGAGCGGGGTGGGGTATGGAGACATGCACTCTCCTGTGTCCCGTGGAGACACAGGCAGTGGATGGAGCACTAGGATTAGAAGCAAGCATATGTTCGATGTCTCTCCATCCCTCATTGGCTTTCATCATGCCTAGGCTGAAGAAGAAGCAGAGGATGGCTTTTATCTGCCAGGCCCCAGTCAGAGAAAGTGGGGGGGGGCAGGGAGGGCTTGGTGGGATGTGTCTGGCGGAAGATGGATTTTAGAGCAATTACAACTCTCTGATGGCCATGGATGGAGGTCAGAGGATAGCCAAGCCCGACTCTCATCTCTGCAGAAGGTCAGGAAGGAGAACGCAGGTGCCCTCTTCCCAGGGGACCAAGTCATCCCAGGAAACCAGATGGAGGGCTAGGGGCCCGGGACCTCTGCGCCCACTGTCTCCATTCCATCCCCTCCCACCCTGACCCCTGACCCCCAGAGCAGGCCAACCAGGACACAGCTTGGCTATGTTTGAAACTCCAGCCAGGAGGAGGCTGGGTGGGGCAAGAAAGCTGATATATCAGCAGGAGAACCCCAGGTATGATGGGGGGGTGAGCTGGCTAAGCAGGCCATGGCTATGGCCACAGCAGTGGGGATTGGAGGGGTCCCTGTGCCTTGAGGGTGTCCCCAGGTCTGGGGGACAGAAGAGGAGCCAGAGCCATCCTTGTCTGCGAAGGGTTGGGGGAGGCCGTCAGAGGCGGCCCCCAACAGAGCCCAACGGAGCTCAGGTCTGAGACGTCAGCTGGCAGTTGCGGGATGAGAAACTGTTCTTTCCAGTTTGATTTTTCCTCGTTATTTCCCTTCTAATTTATTTCAGGTTTCAAGAGAGCTAGAAGGAGCAGCTCAAGTGTGCTGTACTGAGGGGCTGGCAAGGAGACAGGAGGCGTGCTGAGATCATGCTGAGAAACGGGGGTAGAAATGGAAGTGGGAGGGGGCTTAAGACAGACAGGAGGCGTCCATGGCCCACATCAGACCTACAGAACACCTCCACCTTCCTAAGTCCTACCCAGGAGGTCCTTCCTGCCCACTTGCGCTCTCTCTCTCCCATCCTCCCACCTCTCTGCCATCCCCTACCCCCTCTCTCTTTCCCTCTCTCTCAATTGTGGTCAGACATGTAAACCATAAAATTAACCATCTTAATCATTTTTATGTGCGAAACGTAGCAGTTCTAGGAGTCTCCAGGACTCGTGCATCCTGCAAACTAGAACCTGAGCCAGGTTCAACAGTTCCCAGCTCCCCCTCTCCATGCATTCCCCTCTCCACTTCTGAGCCTGCCTGATCTAGATTCCTCCTGTAAGTAGTGGAACCCAGCATCTCATCCCTGTGGTTTATCCATGTTGGAGCCTGTGTCCCGATGTCCTCCCTTTTCAAGGCTGAGCAATATTCCCTCACGTGGATATACCACACTTTGCTTATCCAACCATCAATAGACACTGGGTGGTTCTACCTTTGGGGCATTGTGAATAATGCTGCTGGGACCCGTAGGCAAATCTCTCTCGTAGACCCTGCCTCTATTTCCCCTCCCTGGCCTCAGCAGACCTCACAGTCCCTCCCCGCCTTGTACGGGCCCCCGGAGTCTCAATGGCTTCAGCATAAGCAGAGTAGACCCTCCTTTTTCTGGGGAGAGAAATGCTACCCTGAGGACATGGAGTGCCCTGCAAGGCGTGCCAAGCTGCCGGAAAGAGGGACCCTGGTCCCCGGTCTCACTCTCCTTGGTCTCACTTGGCCAAAGTCTTCCTTTGGACATGTTTTATTCAGCAACTCTGCCTGAAAGCAACACTCCCCTCCCCTGCACGGGTTCAGGATGAGGAAGGAGCATGGACGAAGGAGGGAGCAGAGCTGCGAATCGGGGCCTGACTCCTATTCCAAGATCTGCTCTTCCCCCCTCATCCCTTGCGGACGCAGCTTGGGAGGGCTTCCTGGAGGAGGTGGTGGGGCCAAGATGAGTACCAGCAAGCATTTGCCTCACCGGTGAGAGATGGCTGGGCACAGAGATGAGAGGGTGGGAGAAGAGCTCTGGGCGGCAGAGGAGCCGGAGAAGGCGGCCTGCTAGGGGAGACCGGCCCCGCCTCTGACGGTCAGGGGCTGGGCAAGGGGGCAGGGACCCCATACAGCATGGGAGTGTGGGTTCACTGCAGAGCGAGAAAGCCACAGGAGGGCTTCACAGCCAGGGAACATGGCAGGACTGGGACTGGAACCCAGGGCCTGATGGGTGTCAGCCAAGACCCTACCCCAGCGTACCACATCCAGCCCAGGTGTACACTTTCCAAAAGGCCTCTGGGCCTGCTTTCAGAAGAGCAGGAAGGGTGGAGATGCAGCCACCCAGGGGGCCACAGCCCGGCCCCTGAGGGAAATGCTGGGAGGCTGGGACCCGGTGTCCACGGAGCTGACCAAGGCATGAAAGCCCCCCACGGGCTCATTCTGCTGAATCGGATCCAGGCGCGAGCAGCGTCTCACCCAGGCAGGTGACAATCAGGAGAAAGCCCAGCAAGCGTTGACCCCAGCAGCAAATCCAATTTTCACACGTCTCCTCCCCGATGGAGTTGCCTTCCTGGGCGGGGGAGGTCAGGTGCAACTCACACTGCTACTGTGCAGCCACGGCAAGCCCGGGAGCCGTGGCTTCTCTGGGGAAGGTTTCGGGTTCCAGTCCTGTGCCCTGGAGCCCTGCTTTGGGAATTCAGAGGAGAGTAGAGGGGAGGGGAGGCCCCTCTTTTTTAAGTGATGTCTGGAGAGAGTCCCGGGGGGTGCGGGGGTAGGTCTAGAATCTTTCCAGCTTCCTGGGGCCCATGCAGCGGGGAGAAGGGAGATCTCAGGTTTCCCCCAGCCCCAGTCCTCTCCTTTCTCCATATGTCTGTCTGTCTGTCCTTCTGTCGGTCTGCCCATCCCTCAGCATCTCCTCCGGCCCTACCCCAACAAGGAAGCCTGCACACTAATTAACTAAGTAATCACACGGCAAGACTATGATTCTTCATTAGCTTAGGGGGTGGGTTCCCCACTTTGTGACTGATAGACATCTAGGAGAAAATTAACTTGGGAACAAGGACGCTCTAATCAAGATGAATGAGGGGGTAGGCAGAGGGAGCTGGGTCTCCAGGGCTTCCGGGTATGGACTGGGCTGCGGGGAGGAGGGTGAGGGATGGAGAGGCGAGAGGGTACAGGGCCAACAGCAAGGCTCAGAGCCTTTTCTCTCCTACTTAGGCAAAACGGTTCCCTCAGCCAACAGGATCTACAGCCTCCTGCGTGCAGGGAGACAGCACTGAACTGGCCAGCTTGACTCGGTGCCTAATTAGCAAGAGCATTCCAGCGGAGGGCGATCCTTGAGCCGGCTGGGGAGCAGGCCAGCCTTTATTGAGCACTTACTAGGTCCTTGCTGTCATCCCACGTGCTTAAACAATGTATTAATGTCTTTAATCCGTACGAGGCGATTACTACTGGCCGAAAATTGTAGATAGGAAAGTGAGGGGAAGCAAAGTACCGTGGCCAAGGTCACAGACTAGTCAGAGTGGGAAAGAGAATGTGAACCCCACAGGGCCCCCCCCAGCACACGGCACCCCACTGCTCTGTAAGGACGCGGTGGTAGCTATGGATGGTGTGCCAGGAAGAGGCAAGGCTTCAGAGAAACCCAGCAGCTGGGAGGAGGGAAACCCCCAGATAAGTGGACTTCTCTCCACTGGAGAATTCACTGATGGATAGCTCCATTCATCTATCCTGCACCAAACCCTGAGCACAGATAAACAGAACCAGACGGAGCAGTCCAGCCTAGATGAAGAGGTTAGCCTGGAACCATCACACAGCCGGTCTGTCCAGGCCCAGGCCAGCAGGGGAGCTGGACCGTACTTTCAGAGCTCCTGACTACCGTGTCCATTTACGACTTTCTGAGCCCAGGCCTGGTCTAGCCTGGCCCGGGCCCAGGGCTTGTGCAGTGGGGATATTCCATTCATGGAACCAGCGTGCCCAGCCAGACAACCCCAACACATGTTTGCACTTGTCAACTGGATGTCCAGGAAAAGGGCATTTTGCTTCCTCAGACCCAAGTTTCCAGGCCTTTTTTTTTCTTTTTTGGCCACTGAGAGACCATGGGATTGTGTGTGTGTGTGTGTGCGTGCGTGTGTGTGTGTGTATGTGTGTATGTGTGTGCCAGGGCTTGAGCTCAAGGCCTGGGCATTCTCCCTTAGCTTTTTTCAGTCAAGACTGGTGTTCTACCACTTGAGCCACACCTCCACTTATGTCTTTTTTTTGGTCCCCCACCTCATCATCTTCCCTGGCTTCTAGCATTTGGGATCATTTGTTACACAGCAAGAGCTGGCTGATACAAGCAGTGAACTAGAGTGGAGCAATACAGTGCAGACCCCTTCCAGGCTTACATCCCATTGTGTAGGAGAGCGCATTCAGAGATTAGAGAAACTGCCGGGCTGACTCGGGGTCAAGCTGGGCCTCAGGAATCTTCCTGTGGGGGCCTGACACTGTGATCCTGTCCTTGGCTGGAGATCTTTCACATGAATTTGGTCAAGGCTCCTAGCTGGGACTGAGAAGGGGTTTATACTGATGTACAGGAACTGCATTGGCGAGAAATAAGAGAAGCCATGTTTTGAGAGGTGGAATTGGGAGTCTTTATTGGACAGCTGGCATCTGCAGGGGGAATCCTGTCACAAAGACCTGCAGCCCCATGGATATACTTAGCACTTAGAAACTGAGCCAGGAGAGCAGGAGAGGAAAGAGCAGAAAACAAAACCAACAACCCAGATCAACCCCAATGGAGAGGGGAAATGGGAAACCATGGTGACCGGAGGAGAGACCGAGGCATGGTATAATGGTACCTGAGCTGGCCCAGGCCTAAACAGGGGCAGGGGCAGGGGGCAGGGTCACCGGGAACTTGAGAGTTCATGATCCAAGCCTGGCAGGTTCAGTAACCTATTGTCCAAGTCCTTGCCTCTGCCTCTAGGAATCCAGGCATACCTATCATCACCTGGGAATTGGGACATCACCTTCTTCCACCATGAAGACAAGATGGCCCCAGTCAAACCCAATTCCCTATCCTCTACCACATGGCCAAGATGGTGCTGGTTAGACCCAGCATCCTTATTTCAACACAAGGGGGGAGGGGGGAGGTGAGGATCTTTTGGGGGCCATAAACAAATTTAGTAATGTATACCTCTTTCATTTATTTCCTTTTTTTCTATTCTTCTAGGCGTGTGGCTCAGGGTTCCACAAGGAGCTTTTGTTTTGACATCAGACAAAGACCTATTTATCCCTCACCTGTCCTGTGAGTTATTAACAGTGACCAAAATGTGCCACTTATCCACTCGCGCCGAGGTCTGGCTGTCAAGAGATCTGAGCGTCTGGCACACAGGATACCGAGCCGGGAAGCGCCCGAGTGGAGCCTCGGTGCCCCGGCAGATTGGAGGGTAGGGGGAAGGGCCTGTCCTCAGTGGCTCAGCAGCGTGATCTTCAGCGAGCCCTTGTTTTCAGGAGTTCTCCTTGCTTTGTGATGAACAGGGCCTGCTAGCCGGACTCCACATCCATCCATTCAGTGTGGGGGGGGTTGCTTAACTCCGTAGTGTGCCGTTGATCTTACTTGGGTTGTATGCATGCATGTGTGGGCAAGTATGTGAGTCGCCCTTGGAGCCATCCACATATGGCTCTGTGTGTGTGTGTGTGTGTGTGTGTGTGTGTGTGTGTGGTTGCAGGGGAGGTGGTGGCTTGTTGCTCTTGCCCACTTCCTTCATTCAGCTGTGAAGTGGATGTACTTTATTCTCGTCTATGTCTGGGGCCGCTGGTCCTTTCAGCCACAGCCTCGTCCTCCTGCTCGGAGCTTCTCCTGCCTGAATCTCTGGATGTCACCCAGATGCAAAGGCTCCATGGGGCAGGGTTTGGGCACTGTGTGTGAACTCTGCATTCTGCAAGAATGTCCACAGGTGTCTGCTTCAGGGGTATTTGTCTGGGGGGGCGGGTGTCCCAGGCCTGGCCCTGTGCTGGGGGCCGGGCAAGGGCTCTGTGATTCCCTGTCACAGCCTCTCACTGTCTTCCACCGCCATGGCAGCTTGGACTCACACCGGTGCTGTACCAGATGTGTTTAATCTGTGCACTAGTTGTGAAGTGAGTTCTAGCACATCAATGTTACATATGGGGAAACCAAGACCTCAACACCCCCACCACACACACACACACACACACACACACACACACACACACACACACACACAAGCTCAATATGGTGGAAATGAGTTCAAGGAGGAAGAGGGTGGCACCACACCTGGCTGGTTCCCAGGCCTTGCCACTGGTGGCCTCTGTGCGTGGTCTCCCCTCCCTATCCCTCCACCTGTAGAGGCCAATGAGGGAGGCTGAGCCCCCCTGTGGCTGGGAGCCAGAGGATTCTTATTCCCAAGTCACAGGCTGAGAGCGGAGCAAGACGCTGGACTCAGAGGTGGGACAGACCCTTCTTGCTGGCCTCAGATGCCCAGGGCAAGACCCATGTTCCCACAGATGCACCGCCACACCATCCCCGGAGCCCCCTGGGAAGTGGAGCTGTGGGCCCAAGTGGTAGAGCGCCAGCTCTGAGCAAACAAACACATGCTGATGGAGGATGCCCAAGTGCTGAGTTCAAGCCCCAGGAGTGCACACACAGACAAGGCAGACATCAGAATCTTCCCCAATTGACTTGGAACCATGATCCTCTGATCTCGGTCTCCCGAGTAGCTAGGATGACAGTTGTGAGCCACCGGTGGCTGGCTATGATGTCTAGCTCGGCAGTGTCTAGCTAGAATCTACATTATCCATGATGGCGACTCTTCCCCTGGTGAACCCCACTTAAGCGGAAACCTTCCTCCTCCCTCATTCCCAAACCAGTGTTCCTTTTCCTTTGTCTGAGACCGGCTGGGCTGCCAAGCTCGGTTAGAGATGCTTATGGGGACATCTGTCAGGAATGTGGGATCCTGAGGGTGGGCCTAAATAGCCTGTTATCATTCCTGAGTTCAGCCCACAGAGCGGGGCAGGGGACAGGCTGGATCTGGATGGGTAGTGGGGAGGGAGGGGGGAGGCTGGCAAGGAAAGTAGGTCAGTATGGAAGCCCCAGGGGTGGACTCTCCTCCCTACCTTAGAACCGACAGACCAGTGTTAAGCTGTGCTTGTGTCTGCCACGGGATGGACTCTTGCATTCCGCTGGCCTGGGGAGCTCTTGCTGCACCCCAACATCACAGCCCTGCATCCGGGTCTCCTTCCTGTGTCCCCGTCGACCCCTGCACAGCTGAGAGCCCCTGACCTTTCAGAGGGCCCCAGCATGGCAGCAGTTGGGGCTGGCCCTGGCCCAGGAAAACAGCAAGAAGGAAGGAGGCCAGACTGGGGGTGGAGGGGGGGTGCGGGGATGCGGGCAGCCTTTGTGTGGGCCAGGCCCGTCCGGTGCCACGCTGACTGCAGCTATTAAAATGTCGATCGCTCCCCATCCACCGGCGCCTCCTCGCAGCCCCCCAGAAGGTAGGGGGATTTGCCGTTTTGTCTTTCTCGGGTGTATTGACACCTCCTTTGTGTGTGGGGGGGAGGGAGGTCTGTTCGATGGCAGTCACATGGAACACAGAGGCCATAATCAAAACAGCCACACAGAGGGGACCCCCACCGACCCCCTCCCCCCAAGTTCCAGAGGCTTATAGATCAGAAGGCGAAATAGCTCATCTGTTCCTTCCCAAACGTGGATGGCTTTTGTTCCTCGATTCTGTGCCCCCCCACCTGCCCATTTCTGCCCTTCTCCTTTTTATTTTCACTCAGGGAGTCTCTGAAAAAGATCTTCTCATCTATTCTCACAGAGATCCCAGGGACAAGAGGCCGACAGGTGTCTTGGTAGGAGTGGTCAGCACAGTGGAAGCTCTCAGGACGGTGCGGACCTGGGTCCTGGGGCTCTTCTGCCTTTGCACACCCAGCTCGAGTTGCCGAGTGGCCAGAAGAAATGTGGCCGCACTGTGAGCCCTTGAATCTGTGTCCCCCCAGGATTGGCAGGTCTGGGCAGCAGGCCTGCTTCAAGGCCTCTGTGTAGAAATCAGGTCACTGACATAACCCTCCCCCCGCCCCCACCCTGGGGTTGACACACAGACCAAGTGCATCTCCATGCCTCACGGCTCAGGCACCATCTCCCACACTCGGCCAGCCACCAGGCCCCCTTTTTCTCTCTGCTGTCTGCTGTGGATCTTCTCCCCCCTGGTGTCTTGCTTGCTTCTCAAAGCAGGGAAGAGGTGCTGGAATTGGGAGGCTGAGTCTCAGCCCTACGCACGCCAGCCCTGGGACTGCATGAGACACAAGAGCCCTAAGCGGACACCAGGGCTGGCTCATGCCTGTAATCCTTGCTACGCAGGAAGCTGAGATAGGAGTGCAGTTCAAAGCCAGCCCAGGCAGAAACATCTATAAGTCTCTTAGCTCTAATTACTCAACCAAAAGCTGAAAGTGGAACTGTGGCACAAGTGGTAGAGAGCTATCCTTGAGTGCAAAAGCTGAAGGAAAGCACCCAGGCCCCAAGTTTAAGCCCCAGGGGACACACACACACACACACAAAAGGGAGAATCCTGGACCACCACCAAGTGGGGAAGGAGGCCAGGACGGAGAGGAGACCCAGCACACGGTGGGTCTGCACGGCACCTGCTGTCCTACCCTGCTGCATGCGTGCGTGCATGCCTGTATCAGGTTCAGGGTCAGGTTTGGGAGGCACCTCTGAGGGAGGAGGTGGACCGCCACCTCTCAGCCTCCGGACCAACCCTAGCTCCTCACAGGTGATTGTCCCCCCTCCTCCCTCCCCTGCCTCCACCCATCTCTCTTACTCACCCCTGCCTGTGGGCTTCAGGGCTGTGTCTAGGTCTGTTCCACCCACTTCCGGCTTGGCCCCCCTGGGACAGGGACCCCCAGTCCTTCTGCTCTGAAGAGGTCCCAGGTGGGTCTGTGGGACACACTTCTCACATGTCCCCCCTCCCAAGCCATGGCCGGAATGCTCTATGTGTGTGTGTGCGTGTGCGTGCATGGTCTTCAGTGTGTGTGCCTGTGTGTGCAGCCTGGCACACTGTGTGAGTGTGTGCGGGTGTGTTTGCATGCCTTACAACTCCAACTGTGTTGTAGCTGCTCGGAGATGTGCTGGGAGGGTGTTGGGGGGGTAGGGGGTGCTGTTCCTGCTTCTCGAGCACTTGGGAAGGAGACGGTGGTCCCCTGTTACCGCACGGTCTTATTAAACATGAGGCATGTTAATAGCACTGACGCGTCAGTTATATCAACCTCTTTATTAAAAATAATAAGAAACGGTCCTCTTGTTCCACAACCGGCAAGACACGTGTGGCCGCTCAGGCTGGCAGGTTATTAAAATGGGATCAAGCAAATGTCTTTAATGCGCCTTCTGCGGTGGCTGTGTGGCGGATGTGCCTCATTACCGACCGGCTGCCTCGGTCTCCCCAGCTCGCTCCCAGGGTCGGCATGGGGCTGCTGTGGGGATGCTCACAAGAAACGCAGCCGGGAGGAGGTGGTCCAAGCATAGGGGTCCGAGCCAGGGGGCAGGAATGGGCTCTGTCCCCAGTCCTTGCAGCTCCCCAGGCCTAGGGGCAGGGCAGAGGTGGGGTCTCCTCTCCTTGGTGGTCTGGGGCAGCCCCACAGCACCTCAGAGCTAGAGGGAGAGACACAACCATCTGTGCCCAGCACTGGTTGCACATACGAGTCACTCATGACTCTTGGAAATGGCACGGTGCCACTGGCACTGGAGGCCTGGGGGGGGTGGCCTGGAGCCCAGCTGCAACTCCTGGGGTTGTCCAGGGCCCACACGTTGAGCAGCACGGGGAAGGGTGGGCCCAAGGGCCACAGCAGCCAAAGCATCCTTGCTCACCTAGGGCAGGGGCTGCCGCGCTCTGGGACCGGCGCCTCCCACGGAGGAGGGGCCTGCACCTGCCGCGTGCCACAGCGGCAGCCGAGGCTCTGTGTGTGCCATGTGGACTTTGAGAAAGGAAAGAGAGCGGGGTTACTGAGCCCCTGGCAGGGTAGGCACCGCCAGCCTTCACGCAGTCTCCATTCCCAGCCTCACCCTGAGCCTAAAGAGGAGAAATCGAGTCAAAGAACACAACCTTTTGTCCAAGGATGCAGGCTGCCAGGTACCAGAGATGATCCAGCACAGAGCAAAGAGTTCCCCTGCTCTCTCCCCCTCCCTGCACGGCTGGGGCGTGTCTGGAATGCTCGCTCTCTATCTCTGGTGGACCCCCAAGCCCTTTTCTAACATTGTCTGTAATTGCAAACATCTCTTACCACCCTCCAAGGTGCCCTGGGCACTGAACACAGAAGCTTCCTTTGCAGACAGATTTCAAGCCATGAGGTGTCCTGTTTAAAGGACAGCCAGGCAGCTGGAGCCCAACAAGAAGGCCGCCCTTCCCAGCATCCTCCTTGCTCCAGGTGCCAATGGAGGGAAAAAATAACAACAGCCACAGCTGGGACTTGCTGAGTGGGTCACACAGAGTGCATGCTTTATCGCCTGTAGCCCCCCCCCCAAAAAGCCCTCACGCACGACTTTTGTTTTGTATGTTGAGACAGAGTCTCACGATGAAACCACGTCTGGTCTTGAACTCAGGCTCCTCCTGTCTCCAAGTCCCAATTGCTGGCATTACAAATGTGTTCCACCATGCTCGGCTCTCCTACAGCTCTCTTTAATTCTCTTTCAGTTGGATGAACAAAAGGACTTCTAACCTTGTTGTGGGACACAGAGCTCACTGGCCCGGCTTTGAAGTTCAACACCAAAGAAGGAAAGAAAGAACAGGAGAGGAGAGGAGAGGGTTTTTTTCGGGGGGGGGGAGGTGGGCTAACTTGTTAAAATATTTCAATTATGCTTTTCTACAATGTTTACAAATTTGTGGCCATTTATTTCTACAAATGTAAAAAGAAAAGGAAGATTGTGTGTGTCTAGCCGGGTGTCAATGGCTCAGACTGTAATCCTAGCTACTCAAGAAGATGAGATCGGAGGATCACAATTCAAAGCCAGCTTGGGGGGGGGGAGGGAAGTCCTTGGCACTTTTATCTCCAAGGTACCTTCCAAAAACCTGAACTGGAGATGTGGCTCAAGTGGTAGAGCACCAGATTTGAGAGGAAAAGCTAAGGGACAGCCACCAGATTCTGAGTACAAGCCCTATTACCAGCACACACACACACACACACACACACACACACATACACACACACACACACACACACACACACACACACACACACACACACACACACATAGTATCTACATTATAAGCATTAAGACCCAAGTTTTCTTTTATATTTTTCTGTGTTTGAGAAAAAAAACTTAACACATGTAATAGCACATATTTTGAAAACCTGTTTGTGGTAAAAAAAATAATAATAATAAAAATAAAAACACAACACAAAGTGTACCATCTTGTCTTAAATTATATAGGTCAGTAGGGTTCAGTGTATTTAGACTGTTGAACAAACACGACTCTAGGGCTTTTTTTTTTAACCTTGCAACATTGAAACTCTGTTGCTAGACAAGGACCCCCTTCTCCCTAGTTGGGAAGTTAACACCTTCAACTTCATGCACAGGGTCATGATATACTCATGGCTGTTTGTTTGTTTGATTCCTGGCTTATTTGTCTTGGCATGCTGTCCTCCAGGTTCTTCTGCATTACAGCTTTGTGTCAGAACTTCCTCCCTTTTTAAGGCTGACTAATACTCCAAGGGTGTGGAGACCACGCTTGCCTGCTTCCATCTCTTGGCTACTGTGACTGCTGCTTCCTGGAATAGGGTGGGTGAACATCTGTTTCCAGTCCCAGCTTTCAATTCTCTCGGGTCTGGAGCCAGAGGAGAAGTTGCCTGCTCAGATGGTGCGTGCACGAGTCTGAAGGCTGGTTTTACAGCTCGCTGGAGGCTGGCAGGCAGGGCCTGCCTCTCCCCCGGGGGAAGCAAGCTGCTAGCGGCTTGGCTCTGGCCAAGGAAATCATTTCCCTGCAGCCTCCAAGGAGAAGAAACTCTTACCTCATCCCTCCAGAATAGAACAGGTGTGCAACAGAGTTTAAATCATCCGGGAACATTTGAAAGACATTTCCTTTTGCTCTTTGGATCTGGGCTGGGCTGGCGCGCGCCCGCAGCGGCGGCGACGGCATCTCCGGTGTCTGAGAGGTCTTGAGTTTTGGCCCGTGGATTGCCAACAAATAGTGTCACTGTGTCGAGTGACAGCAGGTGACAGCAGTGGCCTCCTCCTCCTCCCCGCGGAGAGGCCGGGGGTGGACAGCCTTCTCCAGACAGTGCTCAGCCAGGTGTAAAAACCCAGCCCACGTAAAACTGTCTCTTTTGCCACCTCCCTTCTTTGAAGGGAAGGAAAGAGGAATGACACTGTTTGACTGCTGGTGGCTAGAAAGCCCTAGAAAGCTGTGTCTTCCTCCCCCGCCTTGGACCATGGTGAGCAGGTGGTGCCAATGGGTACATTGGCTGAGCAGATGGGAGGCCAAGAAACAAGGCAGCCGGGCCATGGGAAGATGCTCTGGCTCACTGTCCACTCTCAGTGAGGGAGGCGCCAGGAAGGAGCTAATGACTCCATAGATTCTTTCCCAGGAGACCAGGGAGAGGCCCTTTCCAAGAAGTGCTGAGAGGCATAAGTCCCGGTGAGCCGCCTTCAGGTGGGGGTGCATCCAGGAGCTGGGATTGGAGGATCTGCCAGCTTCCCCATCACCCTTTGCTCAAAGCTGTTGGGAGCAGCTTGGCAGCCATAGGGGGTTTATCCTGGGGCTGTAGGGGCTCTGCCCTCAGAACGGAGGGAGGTAAGGCAGGGAGCAGCTGGGCTTAAAGGGCTGAGGTTTAGCAGCGCTGAGACAGAGAAGGTCAAAGTCAAGGTCACTTGCTGCTAGTGGACCTCCAGGATACTGAGAAGATGTAAGGCTCTGGGTGCTGTGTTTTCCCTAGCCAGGCCCTTTCCTTTCCCTCCCTCCAGAACTTCTGTGTCAATGATAAAGAAGGCAGGTTCAAGGCTAGGAATAGCCCAGCCTCCTTAGAGGGTGAAAAGCCGAGTCGTGGGTGTGGGAAGGCAAAGTAGCTAGTCTCCCCCCACCCCCAGTGTGGAAGTAGGGGACACACAGCAGGGCTGTGGAGGGCAGGGCTGGGGACCTGGCGAGAGACCAGGCTGCAGGCTGCACTGGCGGCCTCTGGGCTGGACCGTGAGCCTGTGTGAGGCAGTGAGGGCAGATGGGGCGCGGGAGGAGGAAGGGAATGATGAGCGAGGTGACAGGCCGGAAGAGGGAGAACGAGACAGAGATGGACACCAAGAACAGAAAAGGAGGGAAACTGAGGCAAGAGAAGCAGCTGGGAAGGCCAGGGCCAGGGCCAGAGCAGCAGCAAGGGCTGGTGAAGGAAGGGTCAGAGGGTTGGAGCGATGTGACCATGTCTATGAACCTGAGAAGAAGGGCAGGATGTCTGGCTGAGCACAGGAATCCTTTTGTTGTTGTTGTTGGTCTTGGGGCTTGAATTTGGGGTCTAGGCACCCCGCTTTCAGGACACTCACCATGTCTCCTGCCCCTTACCCCACAGTTTCTTCCTGGACCAGGTGAGGAGCCCCCAGGAGGGCTGGCAGCTTGGCTTAGCACAGGCAAAAGAGAAGGAAATGGCCACTCAGTGCTTCCCACCAGGCTGAGTCACGGCTGAGCCCCATCCTCCCTCCACAGAGAGGATCCTGAGCCCAGCCCTGGTGCGAGGATGGAGCCTGAGCCCAGGTGTGTGTGAGGTGGGGGGAGGCAGGGGTCAACAGCCCTGGGCCAGGTCAGGTGACCCTGCATGGAGGAAGCTCCCTCTTACCTCTTCCACTCAGCTTTGCTCTAGACCCAAGACCCTGTCCAGTTCGCTGTGTCGGATGTTGGTCCAGCTGAGTCCTTACTCCCAGTTGTCCACACAGTGCTCCTCCCCATCTCCCCTTCACCCCCTGGCAGTCCCCGCACTCCAGTATGGATTAGCCCTGCTTCGGGAGCGGGGATCTCCAATGTGGGCATGGGAAGTCCACGCCACACACCAAATCCCACCCGATCTGATCTGGTGATGCCACTGGGAACAAATAGTGTTCTCTATCCATGTTTCCTCCTCCTGGGAAGGCTGACAATGGTGCGCACACCACCGCAAGGGACCCTGGGGGGCGGCGGGGCGGTCCTCCCTCCACAGCCTTCTTGTGGATTCCACCCCAGGCCGGAAGTCTGCAGCGTCTGGAAGGGCTAAGATGGTGGAGTCTGCGGTTTTAGCTCCGTCTAGAGGCTCAGGGAAGATGGACCTCGGGACACTGTCCAGATGTGCTGGCGGCTGCCTGCACCCTTGGCTGACGGCCTCTTCCACCCCCATCAGCATCGCTGTGTCTGGGTCCCTGCCCACCCCAGCAGCCCCGAGTAGATTTTAGCTGTGGAGTCCTCTCCCAGGGAGTCATAATGGAAGGTTCTGGACACTGGGACCATTGCACCCTCAAGGCCAAGTTGTGTGCTCACTATGTCCTCTTTACACATGACCCTGTAGGGACCTCAGGCCGTGCCCTGGAAGCAGCTGGGAAGTGAATCCACAGAAGTGGTGCAGCTGGGATTTGAACCCAGCACTTTGATAGGAGAGCCGTGACCTTAACTTTGGACACGCACACTGCCTTGATCAGAAGCTATTAAGTCCGAGGCTAGAGCACTTCCGTCTCCTCGACTCTCCCTCCTCCCTTCCACGCTGGCAGGGTACAGAGTCCTCCTCTCCCTCCACCCTCCAGTTCCCACTCAAGGGGGCTAGGCAGCCTTCCCCTGCCTCCCAGCCATGGCTGTGGCCCCTGGCCCACCTGCTCCCACATAGAGGTAATATACAGCCGTCTGCTCTCCTGAGGCTCCTCCCGGGAGAAGGCCGAGGAGGAACAGTCGGGAGAGAGAAGTCCCCGCTCTGATCACTCCGTCAGAGAGCTGAGACCCTGGGCCAGTACACAGAGGCCGACCCCGCCCAGGGCCGCCTCCACACCTGGCTCTCAGCTATTTCCGTCCCTGCATCAGATACGGGATCATGATTTATTGATTGTAATAAACCTTGCTTAACACACACTTTAGCCACACGGCTCACTTTCCATTTAAATAAATCCCAACCCTGGCAGGGCGGGCAGGGGTGGGGGTTGGGGTGACAGAACCCTCTGTAATACTGAATGTGGGGTTTGGAGGAAAGCCCGGAGGGGTCCCCCCCAGAAACAGGCATCACTTTCGGGGGAATGGATGGGCTCATCTTCAGCCAGAGAACGAGGGCTCGTGATTCCCGTAATCCCATCAGTTACCCCTCAATCAGGTCTTGCAGAGCCTCTGCCAGTGTACAGAGACCGCCAGAGCCCATGGCCAGCCCCAGCTCTACCTCCCTCCCTGGGATCACAGGAAAGTTTGGGGTAAAGGGTGCCATAGTCTGTGAGCAGCTATGTCTGGGATAGACACCCACTCCTTTCTGCCCTCAGAGAGGCCTTCCAAGGTTACAAGGTCACACACACACACACACACACACACACACATGCACACACACACATGCACACACCTGCCCCAGCAGGCTCTGGGGAGAGGCCACTGGGGAAGCCTGGAAGAGCATCCTCGTGTGGAAGATTTCTCTCTCGTACAAAAGGAGGTGGCACGGCGGCCAGGGTGGGGCCCCTCCCCACACACTGCGCCCTGTGGCTGTCTTACACCAAGCCGCTCTCTGTACAGGCTGAGGTTCAGACCTGGAGGCCTGTGTTGGCGGCTTGGCTGCCAGTCTGTGGGGCCACTCTGGGGAAGGGTTGGAGGCTGGAGGAGGACGCAAGGTCACGGTGAGCCATGAGGGGATACTGGACCCACAGGCTCCCCCTCCCCCCTCCCTTTGTCTCTCCTTCCTGGCTGCCATGAGGGAAGCAGCCCCCTCCACCACAGGCTCCTGCCCCGAGTGCTGCACAGGTCCAAGGCACAGGGCCACGCAACCATGGACAGAAACTTCTGGAACCAGAAGCAAACCCTTCTTTTTCTCTTCTTCTTCCTCCCCCTCCACCACTACCACCTCTTCTTCTCCTCCTCCTCCTCTTTCTCCTCCTCCTCCTCTTTCTCCTCCTCCTCTTTTTCCTCTCCTCCTCCTTCTCCTCCTCTCCTCCTCCTCCTCTTCTTCTTCTTCTTTTCTTCTTCTTCTTCTTTTTTTCTTCTTCTTCTTCTTCTTCTTCTTCTTCTTCTTCTTCTTCTTCTTCTTCTTCTTCTTCTTCTTCTTCTTCTTCTTCTTCTTCCTCCTCCTCCTCCCTCTTTTTTCTTCTACTCTCCTTCCTCTTCCTCTCTCATTCTTGTGTTTGTTTTTGTTTTGCCAGTCTTGGAGTTTGAACTCAGAGCCTGAGCACCATCCCTGAGCTTCTTTTGCTCAAGGCTAGTGCTCTATCATTTGAGCTACAATGCCTTTTTCCACCTTTTCCTGTTTATGTGGTACTGAGGAATCGAACCCAGAGCTTCACGCATGCTAGGCAAGTACTCCACCACTAAGCCACATTCCCAGCCCCCCCCCTCTCTCACTGTCGATATGTTAGTTTGAACTCAGGGGCTTGCTCCTGCTAGGCAGGTCCTCTACCACTCGAGCCACACCCCAGCTTTTTAGCTTCCAGTAGGATCTCACACTTTTGTCAGGGGTCAGCCTCAGGCTACAATCCTCCTACTGTGGTCTCCTGTGTAGCTGGAGTCATAGACATGTATGTTCACACCTGGCTTGATTTTTGAGATGGAGAGGTCCCACTATTCCCCCCCCCAACCAGGCTGCTTCATCATTGTGATTGTCCTGATCTCTCCCCTACCCTGTAGCTGGGATTACAGGTGTAACCACCAGGCTCAGCCACTCTGACCTCTTTAAGTTGCTCCAGGGAGACAGAAGGAAGCGTAGCCACATATGCAAATGCCAAGGCAGCCCTGTTCCCTGGGCACAGTGTGAGTGGGCAGTGACCGGGGTGGGACAGTGGGAGGGAGGACCAGGCATGGAGAGGTCTTGGGAAATGGGCACTGGGAGGTCTTGGAGGTCCTCAGTGGCCCCTCGGCTGGCTGCAGGCCAAGAGAAGGGGTGCGCAGGCTGGAGACGCTCGGCTGCCACCCACTGGACGGAGGAGGATGCAGGACAAGGCCAGAGAGGTGCAAGGTGCTGAGCAGGTGTTTGCACTGGAAGGCAACTCAGAAGCAGCCGTGGGGAGGAAGGGGCAGGCCCGGCCTGGGCAGCTGGAGGCTGAGCCCCACCCCAGGAAGGAGAATGCCAGGGGACAGAGACAGGGGAGCCAAGTCAGAGTCAGGAGTGAGCACAGCACTCGTGTGAGAGGCGAGGAGACCCGTGAGAATGCTCAGGGGTAGTGTGGGCTCAGAGGGCTCTGTCCAAGGTGCTGAGAGGAGACCCCGGCACTCGCCTCCCGGAGCCCATCTTCTGTGGAAGGGGTAGGGGTGGGGGCATGGAAGACCAGAACCAATCCATCAATAGGCAAAGAAGACTATATGTAATCAATAAATGCTAGCACACCTGTGGTGCCAAGGTGTCAGGATATCAGGGATATAGAGGGGAAGACAGAAAGAGAGAGAGAAAGAGAGAAAGAAAGAGAGAGAGGCCATCTCAGAGGCTCTGTGGGACAAATACTACACATGATACATAGATACATAGAAGGTAACTGAGTCACAAAGGTGAACTGATTGATCACTGTCTCTTACTGCAGTATTCAGAGACAGGAGACCCCCCCCCCGCCACAGACCAGATTTTAAACACTCACTGCCCACCCTCCCAGGCCTTAGATTGCCTTTCAAGGAGGCAATCTAAGCACTGGTTTGGAAGACACACCTCTGAGAGCATGGAGGAGGGAGACAGGGATGGGAAGAGGCAGAAGCCAGATGGATTAACAGGTGAGAGGCTGCTGCTAACTTATCCCCACCAAGGGGGAGGGGAGGAGGGGTGTATGCCCTCCCTCCCCTCAATCATAGGGTAGAGGCTGTCCCTGTGAGGGGGGGTGGTGGGGAACCCGGCCACCAAACATTTCCCTTCTCCCATGGCAGTTATAGGCTGCTCTTTTGCCCCATCCAGGTATGGTGAGCTCCAAGAACAGACCCACGGGGCAATCCCTGTAAGACTGTCCCACATTTCCAGAATGTTCTTCTGGAAGGAAGATCAAGCAGGGCCAAAGAGTTGAAGACCTCAAGGGCTGATCGAGGGAATTTCAATGGTATCAGCAGGTCCACTGAACCGGAAGAGGCGTGTGCGTGTCAGCCCTGCGGGGAGCAACCTCTTTCCACTGAACAAGCCGGGGTTCCGGTCCAGACTTGCTCCAAAGTTGCCCGGCCGCCTGCCACTGACTGGGCTTGGGAACCTGGGCATCACCAGGCTACCACACCATACCCGAACGGGGAAAACTGCATGCGGCCCGGGAACAAAGCCAGCCCTTCCGACTCTGCTCCCGAGTTCCCTCCACTCCCCGCGCAGCGTGAATGTCAGCTACCTAAATAGCTTCGGTTATTTGGCTAAATTAATCCTCGGAGGAGCTGCATAAATAAAACTGGGAAGGCACACACATACGCGCCCAGACGCATATATATTTAACATGTATGAGGGTGCTCTGCTGCGGGCCCGTCAACAGCCCGACGACAAGCAGAGATATAAATACCCCCAAATTACCACCAGGGGTGGCGTGCCATGGTGCCCGGTGCCCAATGCCGGTAGGAATCCCTGAGGTCACCTGGAGGAGGAGCTGCGGGGGTCTGGGGCTTTGGGTTGAAGGATTTGTGGAATGTAGGCAGGGGAGAAGAGGTAAAACTTTGTGACTCAGCCCCAGTGTCAACCACACCCGCAGCCTCAACCTCCTGACAGACGTGGCTGAGGACGTTGGCTGGCAGCCCCTGGGAAGCAGAGTTTTATGGTAGAGCCAACAGTACACTCTTACAAGTGAAAGGAATTTGCCAGGGCTCAGGTCTTTTCTCCCTTCCGTCTGAAGCCAGGGAGCTGAAGTATCCCTTCCACACCATCACGGGAAACACTTCCTAGGTCCCCGCTGCAGAGCTCTGCCCCCCACCCCACCATTCCTCGCTCATGAGACTCCAGGAAAGCCACCCCAGGGTCTTGGAACCTCAGCTTCCTGTGAATAGATAACACTAGACTCGTGCAAGGATTTGCTGTGCTAGAAAGCACATGCAGGCACTGTGGAGTTGGTGGATGGATGCCAAAACCTCACCCCACTGGGTTCCCCGGGAGAAGGTGCAGCTGCAGAGGCTGCAGGCAAGCTCCTCCACATCTGCCCAACACTGCTTCCCATGGGCTCTGTTCTTGGGGGATAGAAGTGTGCCCCCAGGTGCTGACTCTCTGTGTGCCAGTTCTGGCCCTGACCAGCCTGTAACGTTTAGTCTCACGTTTAGTCCTGCAGCAGCTCCATGAGAACGCGGCTGTTTCTGGTCCTCCCGGCCCCCGAGTTTGCAAGAGGACCCCAAGGCCGGAGGGGGAGATGGCAGTTTGCCCATGTCTTCCTCGTCCATGGGAGAGGTCAAGCTGGATCTGTCCCCACAGATCTGTCCCAGGGGGTTTTAGCTTGTGACTTCATTTGGAAATTGGGTCCTGACAGGAGATAATGGAGTTGTAATGAGGGGGGTGAGGACAAATCCTAACCCAGTATGGGGCTTCCTCATAAGAAGGGGTGCTCAGAGAGGACAGGCACTGAGACAGACACCAGGTGGAAGGAGAGTCGGAACTGGGGGTGACCAGCCAGGCACTGTGGCTCACACCTGTAATCCCAGCTACTCAGGAAGCTGAGAGCTGAGGATAGTGGTTTGAAGTGAGCCCAGGAACAAAAGTCCATGAGACTCTTATCTCCATTAAACTACTCAGGAAAAAAAGCCAGAAGTGGCGCTGTGATTCAAGACCATGAGCACAAAGACCATGAGCACAAAGAGGCTCAGGGATAGTGCCCAGGCCCTGAGTTCAAGCCCCAGGACTGGCAAAGAGGAAAGAAATGGGGTGACCATTCGCAAACCAATGAAGGCCACAGGAAACCAGAAGCCGCCAGAGGCCAGGAGAGAGGAGCAGGTTCCCTGCCTCAGTAGGAGCCGGCTCTGTCCACACCTGCGTTTCAGACATCCACCTCTGGGACAGGCACACAATGCACAGCTTCTTCTGTGCTGTCCAGGCTTCTTTGCACTGGCGGGCCTGGCAGACAATCCCAGCCACTCGGGTGCAGGGTGCCGCAGGGTTGATGCTGGGTAAGAAGAGCCTATTACACCCACTGGGTCCTAAGCCTTTTACACCTCCGGGTGGCAGGGATCAGCTCCAGCGGGGAAAGTCAGCTGTGTCTGCTTAGCCGCTGGGCTGGGCTGGCCTAGGTGCAGGGATGGAAAGGGATGGGGCTGGGTGAGCAGGGGCCAAGAGCAGGGATACCCATGCGTTGCCATGGTAACGGCGATCTTCCAGGAGTGTGGCAGTGGAGGCCGAGGTGGGGGTGGGGGGTGGGGAGGGTTGGTTAGAGCTCAGTAGGGGACTGGGCTGGGGCTGGAGCAAGCCAGGGGGCATGGGGTTCAAGTGAACAGGACACCACAGGAGTATATCATCCCAGTGCTTTTCTGGCTTCAGAGCCACACCATTTTGGATGAGAATTTCTATCTCCCAGTTACAGAGGGGAACATTGAGGCCTAGTAAAGAGGGTTTCAAATGAGGTCACACCACTAGAAGAGAAAGAGGCAGAACTGGAAGCGGATACCCTGTCTCCAGTCTCTCTCCCAGCTTCACGTAGGACGAGGGAGATTGGAGCTCCCTGGAGTCAGGAGGGAAAGGACCCCCAAGCCTCAGCAAGTAAAACTCCACCTCTCAGGGCTGACAGCCAAAGCCCTGGACTGTTGTCAACCGAATCACTTGGGAGAATGAGGATGGAGATGTGACGGAAACCCAGTTGTATAGCTGGTGCCAGGGGAGGTGGAGTTCCCAGGGCTAGCCATGGTCGGAGTCAGGCCAGTCCTGGGAAATGAAAGCCAGTGGAGCAAGTGAGTGGAGCTGGGAGCCTGTCCTGGAACCCCATGGGGTTAAATTCCCGATAGACACAGGGCAAGGCCTTGCTGAGGAAATCCACAGTCCACTGACCTGGGGCTGTAGGGCCCACAGCCCCTTGGTAAAACAGAGGGAGACGTGAGTTTCGAATCCTCTTCTCTCCTCCTGTGTGTTACAGCTGGGCAGGTGAAGTGGATGGGTGAGATTATACTTGCCCTGCAGACCTCAGAGTGCTGAGCCCGGAGCTATAGTGATAGAACTGTTACTCAGATACCATCACAAGGAAATGGACAGTTGGTGCTACTCAGGGATGGATATACATGCACAAGAGGATGGATGGATGGATGGATGGATGGATGGATGGATGGATGAGAAAAATGGTTGAACAAAGCACTTCAGGAGGCCAAAGCTGCCAGCATCCCCTCAGGGTCGGTGCCCGCTTCCTTGGCTGTGGAGGAGATGCCTGGCCTCTCTCTGTCCTCTCAGAGAGCATGGTTTTAGATGCTTCCAAGCTTTGTTTTCCCTACCCAGGAAATGGTTTGGTGGAAGCGGCTGTAATTACATTTGCAGAGAGCTTTGGATAAACACGACACACGAGTAGCATCTCTTTATTCTTGGGCAAAACAGGATTGTCGTGGCTCTCCTGTTGCTATTTTCTCACGTGGGAACTGCTGGAATTGGTGGGCCAAGACCACTGGTACCAACCTGCTCAGAGGTAGACACACAGTCTCATCCCCGAAGGGCAGATCAAACTCCCTGGGGTGTGGATTGAAAGCAATGTGGACGCACAGAGACCTCAGCCGGGCCTGGCCTGGGCCTGACCCACCGCCTCCATTCCCATCAAGTAAGCCTCACGCATGCCTTTGCTTTCATGAAGTAGAATTTGTTACAGCCGATGAGCTGCAAAAATTGCTGGGTTGGGAAGAGGAAAATAAAAAGAAAGGAAAATAAACCGATAAATAAATTTGTAATTTTACCAGGGATAACCATGTAATTGAGAAGGGAAGACAGTTCATGGCAGAGGCAAGGGCCAGCTTGGCCCCCGTGGTCTAGGCTTCAAGGCAGCGCTAAGATGCTGAAGCAAAGTTGTTCCTGTAAGATTCTGGAAGAAAGAAAAAAGTCAGCAGACACAAAGCCCAGGGTACAGACCCAAGAAGGGAAGGAAGAAAGCTTATTTGGGAGTTGTTCCCTGTCTGCCATGTGTGTGTGGCCTGAGAGGAGTCAGTGATGCAGCCATTCACCCCAATGGTGGCAGGATGGAGTTCTTTTCTTTTCTTTTCCTTCTTTCCTTCCTTCCTTCCTTTCTCTCTCCTTCCTTCCTTTCTTTTTGTGCCAGCAGCAGGGCTTGAACTTGAGGCCTAGGTGCTGTCCCTCAGGTTTTGTTTTTTGTTTTTCTCAAGGCCAGAGCTCTACCACTTCAGCTACAGCTCCATTTCTGGCTTTGGGGTGGTCAATTGGAGATGAGAGTCTCAGGGGCTTTCCTGCCCAAGCTGGCTTTGAATGTCGATCCTCAGAGCTCAGCCTCCTGCGTAGCTAGGATTACAGGAGTGAGCCACCAGCATCTGGCTCACCAGGATGGAACTTAAACAAGACAATGGTATGACTTGTTTTCTGCTTGAGAAATCGTCCTGAGTATGCACCATGGACTGGATGGGGAGGAGAGTGAGGAGGACAGGGCCTGCGGGAATGAAGAATCAGAGACAAAGAGAAGTGCTAGGTGTTGGGGCTAGGTGCTGGGGAGGCAGAAGTCACAGACTAGTTGAGGGAAGGAGGAGACAGCATCAGAGGTCGTGGGAGCTTGGGGGGGATGGGAGGAGCAAAGAGAGGTCAAAGGGCAGGGATCAGGTGCAGGAATCACAGATGTTGAAGGCACTCATGGAGAAGGCTGGGAGGATCGCTGGAGGAAGGAGGGAGCACAGGAGCTGGCTGAGCTGACGCCAGCTGGACTCCGATGACCAGTGATGGTATGCAGCCTCTGCTGCACCCTCGGCCGGGACAGGGCTGTCGGGCTGTGGGGCGACTCTCGATTGGACAAGGAATCTATAACTAGAGAAAATGACCTGAAACTTGAATGAGGTCCGCTCTGTGCCTCTCCAGGAGCTGGGTCTCTGGAGGCCTGAGAGAAGAATTCCATTCATTCTCTCAAGATCTTAGGGCAGTGTTGGGAGAAGGTAGCTTGTGACTTGAGCCTCAGTTTCTCTTCTGTGAAATGGGGACTAAAACAGTACTCGCCCCCAAATCTGTTGGATGAGCTAGGCTAAGGGAACTTGGTCTGCTGTGGTGTAGGCGCTCAGTTAATTTCAGATCCATCTTCAAAGTCATTCAAACAGCCAGGCCTCTCCTCCGTCATCCTAACTACTCTGGAGGCTGAGATCTGAGGACCCCAGTTCAAAGCCAGCCTGGGCAGGATCGTCTGTGAGACTGTTATCTCCAATGAACCAACAAAAGGCTGAAAATGGAGATGTGGATCAAGTGGTAGAGCACCAGCCTTGAATAAAAAGCTAAAAAAAAATCAATGCCTGGGACCTAAGTTTAAGGCCCAGGATCAGCACATGCCCATGCACTTCCCCAAGGTGGGCAAAACACACAGGGTAGCACAGAAAGAATGGGAGGCTCTGGGCAGTCATGGAAACTACTAGAAGAGAGCAATTTTCACCAGGGACGAAGAGTGACTCAGAGGTGGGAAGTGAGCACTGCACAGTGAGTCCGAGGTGCCGAGGAGGACACTCTTGCAGTGCTGGATCAGGAATTCAGGACTCCATACCTGTGGCTCCCTCATCTATCTTAGAAGAGGAAAGAGAATCTCCTCCCCCCTCCCCCCCCCAGTGCATGCATGCACACATGCTGGTAGAAATGTTGCACTTTTCATTTCTTGTTTATATTTCCAAGTTACAAAATTTCACTTTCACCCCACCCCCTTCCCAAAGTGGGGATAGACAAAAATAAATGCAAATCCTACGTTCTGAAGCTTCCAAATCTGAACAAAAGAGAAGAGGGTGGGCCTGGCTTTAAAAGAGGAAGATTCTTGGACATCTAGACTATTGCCAGCTCCGTTCCCCGGTCACAATCAATATGTTTCTCCAAAGTGCCTTTAAATTACTGTCGCAGGCAATGTGCCACGTTTATGTACGTACAGGCTTAGAGGGGACACGAGGGGAAAATGCAATTTCTATTATGAAATCATAATGTGCACTTATCTTCCAAAAGAACACATTGAAATGTTGGGAGTGAGAGGGGGGTGGGGGGAAACGCTGAAAAGCAATCTGTCTATAAATAAAGAGCGCAGATATCCTGACATTTGACGACGTGGGGAAATCTCATGGAGAACTTTTCCCCTGGACGCCTCTTCCCAGGGGATCATGTTCAAACTCCAACTTTTTTTGCAAAGACGGCCTTTGAAAGTCCTGGCTGGGGCCCAGAACAAAGAAAACGGATGTGGCTCCTCTGGGATGGAGCCAGGGGAGGGGGAGGGGGCAGCAGGGAGGGAGGGGGCCAGGCAGCTCAGGAGCCATTAAGTCTTTATCCTGGCAGGAGTATTTTTGAGTGATGCTCAGGATGAGGATAAAGCGGGATCTATGAAGCAGATTGCGGTGGTATACACACACACACACACACACACACACACACACACACACACACACACACACACACCTGTCTCCCCTCCTCGTAGCCAATACACAGGTGGTATGCAAAAATCCAGGCACTTGTAGCCAATAGACAGGTGGTATGCAAATGCAGGCAAATCTGGAGGAAGTCTCGGGCAGCTCAGAGACTCCATTGCTGGACATCTTACAACATCCACACATGCATGGCCCAGGACCCCACGGCTCTGTCTGGAACCCAAGTGGCTGTAGTGTGCCTGGGTCACTCTGCCTCTGACCTTCTGGTCTCAAGGTCATTCAGCAGATGCAAACGCTGACAGGAGGGGTCCTGGGGAGGCGGGGCTGGAGGTGAGGACGGGGAAGGGGGCTGTGGCTAAGGTCTCTGACCCCTATGAAGGCAGGCCAGGAGAGCTGCCTGCCGAGTTCTCCATCCGCATCCTGCCACCTTACGTACCTATCCTTCTGCACAGTCACGGGCGTGGCCGAGAACCGTCTAATTGCATTGGAGATGTGAGCCAAAGGTGTCATTGTCCCTGTCCCCCGGAGACCTCACCATAACCATACTTGCTTGTAACTGGCAATCACCAGGAGGAGAGAGATGATCAAGGGTATTTTGGGGATGAGTCTTACTCAGCCTAGGAAATCAGACGGGGCTTCCTGGAGGAACCTTCTGGGAACGAGACCAGGTGGCTGGAGCTTCCTCCCATGAAACCACATGAAGGCTAACGCAAGGCTTCCCCAGACCTGGAAGAGAGACTGGTGGGTGAGATTTGGGGTGAGTTCAAGTCCCCAATAGGGTGCCCATCTGAGAGGGGTGGAGGAGAGGCCTTCAGCACCCCCAGACTTCATGTTCTGCACATCTGTCCCCTCCCATCCTCTCTGCTGGGGTGAGAAGTCCCATTGCCAACCAGAGGTGACCAAGGCCATGGGAGAAGTCAGCTCCTCCCTCCACCCCTCTGCCTCCTGCCAGCTCCCACCCTGTCCCTCGCTGGTTCTCCAGCTGTGTCCTGAGTGGCCCAGGGCCCCCGAGCTCAGTGTCCTTCGGGAGAGGCCTGCTGGAGCCCAACCCCGTGTCCCCACTGTCAGAGGAGTTTAGCCTGCCTTACCTTGCTTCTTAGAGGCCGTTACTGTTTTACTACCCAGGTTTTTTTTTTATTTTTTTATTTTTTTTTTCCTTCTTCCTCTGTTCTTCTTTTTATGAGAGTGACTTTACGACCAGAGAGTTCACATTTTCCAGCGCCAGACCCGAGCCAGCCGGGCCTCGCGTTTACGAGGGCTTTCAGCTAGGTTTACGAGGCCACGGTGAGGGAGGGGTCCCCTGCCTCCTGCAGGGGGGAAGGGCTGGTAAGGCCCCTGGATCTGTGGGTGCCCCAGCTGACCCCCAGCACGGGGAGCCCTGGAGACTCATCCGGGTCCCCAGCTCACACGCAGTCTCTCCTTTGTCTGGGACTCAGTTTCTCCATCTGCACTATGGGTATGTTGGGGGGGCGCTACCTTCCCTGCAGGGCTGCTGTGCAGAATGAGCAGACAGAGCATGGGACGCAGTGGTCTCCTTACCTATGGTGGACATGGCCCTGTATGCCCAGCAGAGGCCTGAGGACTGGACAGAATTCTCTGTGTGTCTGTTTGCTCCTGTTTGGCCTGCAGTGTTGCCACATCATCTCAGAGTTGCTCAGAGTTGCTCAGCTTCCGTCGCTGACTGGCCCTGGGGGCTTTTGTTCAGTCACGTCAGGGTGAGTTGAACACAGCCCACAGACAGCGGGAGAGTTGTGCTGGTCACCAGAGCACCGTCTGTGTGCTGAGAGGGCAGGTAGCCACACAGCACGGAAACCTGGGAAGCCAGGGCGATGGGTCGCATCCCGTCAGGACGGAGCAGGGAGGACCTTTGGTGCCACTCAGAATCACACCAATTGTGGGCTACTAGTGAACTGCTGAATTCCAGAATCTTCCACATAAGATCTCTGCACTTATAACTCCGTGATTCATTCATGGTAGCAAACAATGTTTTCTGAGTGTCTGGGCTGGGACAGTGAGACCTGGATGTCCGTCATCATTACTGTCCCTCGTGCACGTAAGGGACCCGAGGCCCAGGAGGTTCTGCCCTTACCCAAGCTCACCTGGCTAGTCAGAGGTGAGGCAGGTGAGATCCCAAACCACCACAATCTCAGATTTGTACATGTGGAGGGGGAGGGGAACTCAGGTCAAACTCACGGCCCTGCACTCTCGCTTAGCTTTTTTCTTTTCTTTTTTTTTGTCAGTCGTGGGGTTTGAACTCTGGGCCTGGGCACTGTCCTTCAGCTCCTCAGCTCAAGGCTAGCACCCTACCACTTGAGCCACGGTGCCACTTCTAGCTTTTTCTGTTATGTGGTACTGAAGAGTCAAACCCTGCACCTCATGCATGTAAGGCAAGCATTTTACCACTAAGTCACATTCCCAGCTCAGTACCAACTCTTTGATGTGATTTATAATTAGAAATTAATCTCCTTTACTGATAGATGATTTTGTATCTGAAAAATAGGGTCATTGTCATTTTTATTGTTTGTTTGTTTGTTTTTATTGGTCTTGGGGCTTGAACCCTGGGCCACTTCCAACTTTTTTTCTGCTTATATAGTGCTGAGGAATTGAACCCAGGGCCTCATGCATGCAAGGTAAGCGCTCTACCACTGAGCCACCTTCCCAGCCCTCTTGTTTCGCTTTTTGCTCGAGGCTGGCACTCTGCCACTTGAACCGCAGCTCCACTTCCAGCTTTTTGCTAGTCCATTGGAGATAAGAGCCCCATGGATCTGTTTTCCCAGGGTGGCTCTGAACTGGGATCCTCAGATCTCAGCCTCCTGAGTAGCTGGGATTGCAGGCCTGAGCCCCCGGCCCCCTGCAGCCTGTCCTTGGGTTTGAAGGACGTCTAGACTCTAGCGTGAGACAGCATGCACACTGTAAGGGGCAGACTCAAGATGGCTTCTAACAGGACACTCCTCTGAGTAACCCGGACCCAGAGCCCCCCTTTCCCAAGAGAAAGGGGCAATGGTACCCAGGGCCTTGGAGGTTCATGTGTGAGGCTGGACCTCACAGGGCCACCCTGCCTCTGGGAGTGTACCCCCCACCCACGCCTGAGGCGTCTCCACCATGTCGACCCCAAAGGATGCATCAGAAATAAGACTCCTGCAAAAGCAAGCCCACTTCTGTTCAGCCATTAGGAAGAACGTCCGGATAAACTGCATGGCAGAACACACGCACAAAAGAAAAGACGTCTCCAAATCTCCTCGCTGGGAATTTTCTGGGGGAGGGTGTGTGTGTGTGTGATTAGTTTCCAGGGCCCCAGCAAGGAGGCAGGCGCTGGAAGAGATACCCTCAGAGCTCTTTCTTCCGGGGCCGTGAACAGAAGCTCCCGCTACCAAGCAAGGGAGAGACAAGCCCTTGCAGGGCCCCCAGGGCCTCGTGCCCTGCATGGTCCCTGCCTCCTGTTGCTCTTTACTGTCCTCCCAGCCTCCCGGGCCCTGCTTGCTATTTAATGGGCAATGGTGCAGCGCTGATCGCGCTGTCTCCTCTGCCAGCAGGAGCCGGATGCAGCAACGCGCCCCGTGTATCCTGCGAAGAGATATTTAATAAACATGCAAATCGCTGCCTCTACCTCCTCGGGCAGGTAAGGAGCGGGAAGAGGCAGGAGAGAAGCATTAAATCTGTGCAGCGAGGAGCGCGTAACACAGAGGCAGGGGCTGGAGCCGAATTGCCTGGGAAGGCTTCCATCTGGCATTCACAGCCTCCTCCTGGGAGGGTGAGAGAGCGAGGAAGACCAGCTAAGGCTGGGGTTGGCGGAATGGCCAAGGCAAAGGGGACACGGGAGGAGCGCGCGTGACCTTGGCCCTGGAGAGAGACCGTGTGCGTTCACGTCCCTTTCCCCCCTCCAGCCATGCGCCCGCCCACTTGTGTTCCTCCCTTCCCAGAGCCATCCGCCACCCACCAGCGACAACGCCTTCACCCTCTCAGCAGAAACCCACCCAGGCTCCCTTCAGCAATCCACACACCACCCTCTCTGCCTTGCTCACCCTGCCCTTTCCAAACAGCCGGCCGTCACCCTGGCTCCATCCAACTGTTCATCCGTCCTTCCATCCATCCATTCATTCACCCATCCACCCATCCATTCAGCTGCAACTCATTCATAAATTGTTCCTTCCTCCACCCACTCAACCACCAACCCACAATATGCCTATCCAGTTGTCTATCTGCTTTGAAAAAAAAACATCATTTTAATTATCCATCCATTCACCCATCCATCTGTCCGTCCACGCACCCATCCACGCAACTGCCATCCATCCATTCATCTGTCAACTCATTCATAAATTCTTCCCTCTCTCCACCCAGTTGTGGAACTACCAACAAACCATAACACTATCCAATCATCCTTCTGCTTTTTTAAAAACTACTTTTTATTCATCCATCCAGATATGTTCTGTTTCCTGTCTGAAAGAGCCTATCCTAGACACGAAGACCCAAGGAATATCTGCCAAGGCCTTCCCCTTCAGGACACTCACCATCGAGATGGAGAGGGAGGGGAGGGAGGGGGAGAGGCACGGCTCAGAGAAAGGTCTCCTCCTTCAAGGAAGTCAGGAAAGGCTTCTGGAGGTGTGTCAGCTGACTGGTCATCTCCAGCTCCAGTCCCAAACTAGCATTGCATATGGCACGTGGCATTCTGTGAGCCCTGGACAGAGAGGAGCCAGCCGTGGCCTCAGTCCTCAGGAAGATATGGGCCTGGTAGGGAAAGAGATCCAGGCTGAAGAAGCAATGAGGAGCAGTGAGGGACCACAAGGCATCAGGCAGCAAGAGGGCAGCGTGGGGCCCCCTGGGCAGGTAGAGAGAAGACAGGATAGGGTTCTGGCCTGCATGGGTTATGTCCAGCTCCCCTGGTGCCTGACCATGGCTGAGAGATGTTTGCCTTCACATCCTGGAGTCCAGGCCTGACTAACTTGGGCCCAGCAGAAATGGTTGAGCTTCTGGGGAGAAGCTGTCTGCCACTTAGCCAACGCTTCCTTCCTGCTGAGCCCTGGCTTGGCTCATTAATTTTGCAAATCAGTGCACTGTTCCCCAAGGGCCTTGGCTGGGGAGCACTGATTTGGGAGTCTGGCAGCCTTCTGGTACCAGTCAATCTCTACTCTTTAGGGAGCCTGTTTGCATCTCGCGTGAGACAGGCGGCTGCTGGGGAAATGGTCCCTGGGAGAGAGAGCACTTGGTGGGAGCTTTCAGGTACGTAGTAGGCCCTGGTGGGTGCTGAGCTGGGGGTGAGGGTGTGCAGTTCTATAGATGTGTGTGCACCGACCGGCCTCCCCCGCTCTGCTTACCTCAGCTGGGAACAGCAGATCCCCTGCACAGACTCCAAAGTCTCATGTATTCACTATTTGCTCCATTTACTCATTCGCATGGCAAATGTCAGGGGAGGGTGTCTGTCCAGCCCAGTGTTGTCCCCTGTCCCCCACACCTAATGCATGAGGCCCCGATATTTCCTTGGAGACTTCCTCCTGAAGCTCCTGTCTCCCTTTCTCCTACTCAGCAAGCTAATATGAAGTTATATATATATATATATATATATATATATATATATATATATATATATATACACACACACATATACAAATATGTGTGTGTGTGCTGGTTAGCCTGAGGAGGAAGCCGGGGCAGATGCCGTGGCAGGCGGTGACTGGAATCTCCACAGAGCCTTGATTTAACCACGCTGGGAACACTGGCAGTCCCCTGCCACATGAGAGCCACCAGGCCCATGGATGGAGGTTTCCAGAAACAAGCTCAGGCCACTCATTCTGGGGATGCTTCAGGGCGGGGTTCAGGATTTCATTCCAGCCCAGTGGATTCCGGCCAGGATGCCCGGCAGCTACTGAGCGCTAAGAGGCAACAGGACCCAGCGGAGAGGGCTGCTCCAAACCTTCTCCATTCTTGCAGCCTGCTGGCCTCTGAGGGAGGAAGGGGTGGTGGACTGGGTAGTCAGGAAGTTGACACCTTCACCAGGACAAGAGAGTTCAATGAGTCAAGCCCAGCCCATCATCATCATCATCATCATCATCACCACCATCACCACCACCATCACCATCATTACCATCACCGCCCGGAGCTTGGCCGCAGTCTGGCTCTGGTTTTGCTGAGGTTGGTTTTTCTTCCTTCTCCCGCCAGCGCTCTCCACAGCCCCTTCTAACATCCCTTAGATACAGCTGCTTCTGTAAAATATATGGTGTTGTTTATTGCGCGAATGCGTTTTAATTTACATAAATTGTAGTGGGCTGTAGATCGCATCGTACCGCTTAATTTTTTTCACTTAACACTGTGTTTTCGGGTCTACCTGGGCTCTGTGTGAAACTTGCATTTCCTGCCTCTCACTGTTGCACAAGCTTCTAGAGAGATGTCCCCTTCAACCAGGCTCCCTCCCAGGCCCCACTACCAGGGTGTCCTCCTGGGTTCCCCCCACGTCTCCCCAGAGGGGGTGGCCTCTGCACTATGTTCCCTGAACACTGCCTGCTCTCTTCCAGAGCATCAATGCTGCCCACATTCTCATTGAATGAGCCATACAACATGGTTGGCTGGGCACCGGTGGCTCCACCTGTAATCTCAGCTACTTAGGAGGCTGAGATCTGAGGATATTTCCTTTTCTCCTGTCTCATCCATAAGCTCCAGGAAGGGAGGAAGGAAGGAAGGAAGGAAGGAAGGAAGGAAGGAAGGAAGGAAGGAAGGAAGGAAGGAAG
>NW_012267222.1:18186778-18435472 GCF_000151885.1 Dipodomys ordii
AGGGAGGGAGGGAGGGAGGGAGGGAGGGTGTCTACCATGTGTCACTCCCCCTGAAGGCCCAGCATGGCTCAGGCTCAGCTCATCTGCTGGGGGGGAGGGGACCCCACATGAACACAGGGCTTGTGCTCCAGGCTTTAGTCAAGGTCCTAGAGAAGGTTTATTTTTTCTTCTGGTACTTGGCTTGAACTCAGAACCTGAGCTTTTTCACTCAGCTGGTCTTCTGCCTCTTGAGCCACAGCACCACTTCTGGCTGTTTTGGTCATTTTTGGAGATAAGAGTGTCACAGGCTTTCCTGCCTGGGGCTGGCTTTGAACCTCCGTCCTCAGATCTTGGCCTCCTGAGTATCTGGGATTACAGGTGTGAGTAACTGGATTGAGCATTGCCTGAGCTCAGGGCTCCTCTCCACCTTCAGATCGGGGTGGGCCTGAGCTCCTGGCAGGTAGTTTCCATCCTTCACCTGCAGCGTTCTAGGTTTCTGCTGAATCCGGCAGCATGGCCCACCTTTCTAGCCATGACCCTGTCCAAGCAGGTCCAGAAGAAAGGGAACATGAAGGTATGGCCAGAAAGCTCCCCCCTCTGTCTCCTATGCTGGGCGCCAAGGTGTCCTTAGAGGCCCTCTGTTTCCTCCCACCAATTACCCAGCCTCTGGGACACCAGCCTCCTTCAGAGACCCCTGTACACGGCCAGCTTCGGGGGACCGCCAAGCTCCCCATCTCCTCTCCTTTCCTTCACCAGGCTGACACTCGGGGTGCTGGGGAGAGAGACAGGCCCTCCGTCTGTGCCTGTACCCCTGCCCTCTTCTCCCCTCCATGGGGACACTGCTGCCCTTCTCAGGCTTCCCTGTGGCACCCCAGAATCAATCTCTCCCGCCCCAGGCCCTGTCCACCTTCCCAGCTCTCAGCTCAGCCCAACACTCTATCTGCATGTTTATCAGCACTGGAGCCTGCGGCCATTCGACTTCAAAGACTGTATAAAATGTGTTTAGTGATTGTGTGTTTCTTTTTAATATCAGCAAACTGTACTTCCAGGGAGGGAGGCCAGAGCCGCAGAGAGGAAATAAAAAGAGAGCTACTCAGGAAAAAGACTGCAGCTTCTCGGAGGGGGAGGGAAGGAGGGAGGGGAAGCACACCTCCAAGAGCGGGAGTGAGGGCCTGGTGCTCCCGCAGGCCTGGGTTCATCCAGGAGGCTGTAGGGCTGCACTGGGTGGGAGCTGGGGGCTGGGGGCTGGGAGCTGGGAGCTGGGAGCTGGGAGCTGGGAGCTGGGGGCTGGGGGCTGGGAGCGCTGGGAGCTGGGAGCTGGGGGCTGGGGGCTGGGAGCTGGGAGCTGGGGGCTGGGGGCTGGGGGCTGGGGGCTGGCTCCTCACTGATTCTCACAGGAAAGCTGGGGAAGGATGGAAGGTCCTGGCCTTCAGCAGGGCCCAAGGCCCGAGCTTGGAGCTCGCCTTCACCTGCAGTCCCTTCCAAACTCAGCCATGCTGATCCCCAGGCCCTGCTGTTGGGGAACCCAGTGTGTGTTGGCTACACTGGTGACTTCGATTTCTAGGCGTCCATCAGCTGGGCGCCAGTGGCTCACGCCTGTCATCCTAGCTACTCAGGAGGCTGAGATCTAAGGATCACTGTTTGAAGCCAGCCGGGGCATAAAAGTCATCAAAACTTTAATATCTAATAAAAATATCCAGAAACAGCCAGAAGTGGCAAGGTGGCTCAAGTAGTGGAGTGCTAGCCTAGAGCACAAAGAGGCTCAGGGGCAGCACAAGACCCTGAGTTCAAGTCCAGGACCAGCAAAGAAAACAAAAGTATGTTCTTATCAGTGAAACAGCTGATGGGGGTCTGACTTGGGGCTGTCTGGAGGACCTGTGTTGATGGTGGGGAAGAGTTTGGGGCTGTCATCCTAGCTCTCAGGAGCTATACGGGTAATCTGCCTCAGCACACAAACAGACAGAATGTAGGGACTGGTAGCCATTTTTGAGAATGCAAGATGAGCCTAGGTTTCTAAGTGCTGCCTCTTCAGGGCCAAGGTAGGCCCCATAGCTGGGTCCTGAACCATCTCCAGGAGCCCCAGACCCCAGGCCCCAGGTCCTTGGCTTAGCGCTAACCTGGGGACCGCAGCCATGGGAGGGCAGAGGGGCCCTGACCACACTGTGACAGGAAGTGCTGTGTGATGCACAGGAAGTGCTGTGTGACGCACAGGAAGTGCTGGCAGAAGGCGGGCCTGGCCAGATGTCACTTCTACTCCCCCTGTCAGTGTCTCTTCACTCCCAACCATGGGCGGGACTTCCACTCTCATTTCTCAGGCTCAGGTGTGGGAGGCGCAGTGCACAGTTTGGGGGTGCAGGGGCCCAAGCCTGCCCTCCTTCGAGCCTGAGGCAGCCTTCTCAGCCCTCCTGCTGGATGGAGCAGGGTCAGATGTGGAGGGAAAGCTGTCCCCACACCAGGTTCAAGCTGGCCACAGGCTCTGCAGCCCGGCTCTGAGTCCCCAAGGGCTCTGCCTCGGACACACCTCTTTTTTTTTTTTTTTTGGTGGGTCCTGGGGCTTGAACTCAGGGCCTGGGTGCTAGCATATCCCTGAGCTCTTTGGCCCAAAGTTAGCGCTCTACCACTGAATCCACAGCGCCACTTCCAGTTTTCTGGTGGTTCATTGGAGATCAGAGTCTAATGGACTTCCCTGCCTGGGTTGGCTTTGACCCATGATCCTCAGATCTCAGCCTCCTGAGTAGCTAGGTTGACAGGTGTGAGCTGTTGCCACCTGATTCTGACACACCCTTCCTGGGTCCTGCCTTGGGAGGAGGAAGGGAATGGCGTTCTGAGTGCCTTGGAAAGGTAAGGGCTTGCTTCCAGCTGGGAGATTTGCTCCTGTGCAGAAAACCACAGGGTCCTCCCAGGGCCATGGTGCTCGGTACCTGGTACCCCAAGGAGTACTGTGCAATTTCACTCCTCACGGCCTCAGTCACCTGTGGCCAGTCATGGCCCCAAAATATGGAATGGGCAATGGCAGAAGGAACAGCGTGAAAGCTTAAAAATTGTGTGGGGAACTTGCTGGAATCTCAAAGTCCATCCCACCCACACCAGGGACCGTCCACCCTGTCCACAGATCCACATAGCAGGTGCCACCCGCGGACTGTCACAGCTGTCAATCTCTCCTGTCCCCTCTGGCACACCCCCATGGGGTGGGGTCTGAAGGAGGGCTTGGATGTGTGCTGCCAGATCTGATCTACGGAAGTCGGCATCTGAGCCCAAAACAGATAAATCCATCCAGGAGATTGTATCACCTGAGCTCGGGGCTCACAGCCTCGTGGCAGAGAAGGCTGACTCCGGCGTGGAGAGGAGAGAGGAGGCCATTGCCCAACAGCCAATTAAACCACTTGTAACGGTTTCAGAGAATCTATGTTCCAGTCCCAAACCAATCTCAAGACTTAGGAAAGCAGAGATAACTGGGGCTTGGGCCATGGAAGATAAACTAGCAAAAGCAGAACTGCTAGGCCATGCGGTTTTATATTAAGGGGCAGAGAAAAATCAACACGAACCAGGGCCCTTCTCTCATGGCTAACCACAGGAAAGACTTTCAGGAGACAGCCTGGGGCAGAGGAGATACCAGATGGACAAATCAAAGAATGACTGAGGGTGCAGAGGAGCAAGTGACTGGCCTCCCCTCCTCTCTGCCTCCCCCCACTCCTTGTCCCCCTCTTCCCGCTCCTCAGGCTCTAGTCCTTACAGCCAAAGATTACAGCACCAGCTGATTAGGGGAATGTGGGTATTTGGGATTAAAACGGAAAATGCGAATGCTACTTCAATTTGCTCATTGGTTTGTAAAATGTATTACTAAGCAATTAATTTTGTAAGTGCTTATTTAACTTGTATAAACTGGGATTAGGCTACAAGAGAAGGTTTTCCATAACTCCAACAGGCTGCTGGTGTATGTTTCTTTCTTTTTTTGGGGGGGGGCGGGTTGGTGGTCTTGGATTGAGGGCTTTGTGCTCACTCAGCACGTTTATACCTGGCTGGTGCCCTCTTACTTGAATCACACTGTCATGGCTGCTTTTTGTTGCCTATTTTGGCCTTTTCTGCCCAGGCTCCCTTTGAACTTTGATCCTTCTGATCTCAGCCTTGGATTACAGGCATGAGCACCTGACTTTCTAGCCTTTCTGATGGAAAGGGGAGATAAAAAGGCAGAGAAAGATGCCATTCTTTTGTAGAAGAGCCCATGTGGGTCCCACTTGTGGATAGAGACACTTCTTCTCCCTTCAAGGGGGGATTTTTCAATCAAGGGAAATAAGCCTGCAAATGGGGGCCCAGCTGCTCCTCCCCCTGCTGCGGCCTTCTTCCCTGCACCCCGGTATCAGGTCAGATCTGAGGTGTGTGTTTCTCCCTGAGGTGTATTCATGGCTTGTCTCCTGGTTGCACCCCCAGGGGCTTCCGTTCCAATTCGGACTCCACCACCACTGTGCTGTGTGGCTTTGGGCTGGCGATTTCACCTCTCTGTGCATCCATCCGTCTGTCTTCTGGTCAGCTGTACTTACTTCCTGCAAGGATGGCCATGATGTACCACACTGCAGGTACAGCCCTCCTTCTCCTTGGTCTGCCTGAAGCCTGGATCCTCCAAGCCCAAGACATCACCACCGGCCTCGTCTCCGTCTCCAGAAGTGGCCGTGTGTGGCCCAGGTGACATTCAGCGCAGCATCGTAAGGACTCACGGAGCGTGAGGTATTGCCATCTCTCCACATCTGTTTCTGGGACTCCCGCCGAGGTGCTGGGCCTGGGCAGAAAGGCTCAAATGAGCTATGCCTGCCTGAATTCACAGCCCGCAACTGCAGCCATTACACAGCTTGCTACAAGCCAACCACAATGGCCCCCTCACTTCCTCCCAGTGAATGTCAGCCCCCCCCCCCCCGATCCACTTGGCCACATTCCACACCCCATTAAGACAGCCTGACTCCCCCCTCCCCGCCCTTCTCCTCACCCCCACCCTGGCCCTGAGATAGGTCCTGTCTTCTCCCTGGCTGGCACTCAGCTCTGCCTGGATTTGGATAGAGTCTCACTTTGGAAAGGCTGCTGTGGGTTCCCCAGTCCAGCGGGGATGGAGGTGGGGAAATGAACAGGAAAGTTCTGACACAGGAGAGTCCAGCCAATCAAATGGGTAGAGATGCAAAAAGATGGGTCATTCAAGGGCAAACCCAGCGAGCGAGTGAGCGCCACCCCGCACAGGGTCAGGACCCCGCGTCCTGCGTCACTCTCCCCCCCCCCCCCCACAGAGTCAGGACCCCGCGTCCAGAGTCCCTGCCACCAGGGTGACCAGCCGGCCCTTCTGGCTGTCTCAACCGGCTCTGCCTGGTCCCCAGGGCTGCAGCCCCACCACAGGCTCTGCCACCCTCACCCCATCACCACTCTGCCCCTCAGTGATCAAACTCCCAAACGGGTCTGTTCAAAGGCACAGCTCCACATTTAAAGCAGATGGAGAAGTAAATATTTAAAGGAACCGTGTGAATTATTGACTCTCCTCTGCAGTGGCTCCCTCTCATTGTCACTCCCCACCCTTGCCTTTGTCCTTTAGCTCCAGCTCCTCCTCCCACCCCTGTCCATGGGGAAAGGCTTTCAGATGAGACAGCAGGTGGAGGTAAGCCCACACAGGGCTGGGCTCCAACCAGGACCCAGAACCACTCTGGGGGGTGGTTTTGCATGCCTATGTGGTACTTGAGGGTTGAACTCAGGGCCCTGCCCTCGCCCGGCTGCTCTCTGCCCCTTGAGCCACACCCCTGAGTCACCTGGCCTTTATCTGGCTTTTCAGGCTGGGTCTTGTGTTTTGCTCAGGCTGGTATTGGCCTCTGCCCTCCTACCTCTGCCTCCTGAGTAGCTGGGGTTACAGGTATGCGTCACCCCATGACACAGGGGTTCTGACATCTGATTTGTCTGTCTTCCTCAGGGCTGGAAGACACAGTCCACCCAGATGTTTACCAATTTCCATCGATTTTAATTCCAGTAACATTTAATGGTCACCTACTGTGTGCAGAATCATCACTACCATTACCACCACCATCACCATCATCATCATCACCATCATTACCACCACCATCACCATCATCATCATCATCATTACCACCACCACCACCACCATCATCATTCCCAACACTATCACCATCACCATCATCATCATCATTACCAACACCATCACCATCACCATCATCACCATCACTACCATCCGACACTGCCATTTATGAAGAACTTGTGGTGTGCTGGAACCCAATGCCAGAGCTCCTACTTCTTAGACCCTTGGCTGGCTTTCTGGGTGCCATCCTCCCCCTTCCCCCCTCCCAAGCCTCCGTCTTCTTGTCTGTACACTGGGTGTGATACTAGAACTCTCCTCAGCTTCTGGAAGGAACCTAGGGGGTGAGCATAGGAGGCCACCCTCATCCTTAGTTACTCGTGGCACAGCGCTGAGGTTCTGTGCTCCAACTCCACCCCTTCCTTCATATCCTGTTTTTCCAAACCCAAGCCCAGCTTGTTGTTACTTAGAATTAGAATCTCACAGCCTTTTCTGCCTGTGGTGACCCCAAACCTTCATCTCCCAGACTCAGCCTCCTGAGTATCTAGGATTACAGGCATGAGCCACTGGCACTGGGCACTAGCAAACAATAAACCTTAAATCTACACATCACATAAGAAGAGTTTAGTTTCCTCATGAGTACGATATGTATTATATGTACAAATATATCAGAAAAGGACTGTCTGGTTTATTGTCGCTTTCTCTTGCTAGCGTTTTCTTCCTTATTCATGGACAGCAGAGGCTGCTCCTGCACAAGCTCATGAGTGAGTGAGTGAATGAATTAGTAAATAAGTGGGTGAATTAATGAACAGGTGAACAACTGAATTATGGAATTAAGGACTGTGTAAGTGAGTAGATACGTTAACAAATGAGTGAGTGACTAAGTAGTGAATGAATGAGGATAGTGAAACACCTGTGTAAACAAGCAAGTGAGTGAGTGAGTGAATGAGAGCTAGTGACTAAAGAAGTGAGTGGAGCAGTGGATGGAGTGGGTGAGTGAATGAATGAGAGCTAGTGACTGAGGAAGTGAGTGGAGCAGTGGATGGACTGGGTGAGTGAGTGAATGAATGAGAGCTAGGGACTGAAGAAGTGAGTGGAGCAGTGGATGGACTGGGTGAGTGAATGAATGAATGAGAGCTAGGGACTGAAGAAGTGAGTGGAGCAGTGGATGGACTGGGTGAGTGAATGAATGAATGAGAGCTAGTGACTGAGGGTTGGGTGGAGCAGTGGATAGAGTGGGTGAATGAATGAATGAATGAGAACTAGTGACTGAGGAAGTGAGTGGAGCAGTGGATGGAGTGGGTGAGTGAATGAATGAATGAGAGCTAGTGACTGAGGGTTGAGTGGAGCAATGGATGGAGGAGATGAGTGAATGAATGAATGAGAGCTAGTGACTGAGGGTTGGGTGGAGCAGTGGATGGAGTGAGTGAATGAATGAATGAGAGCTAGTGACTGAGGGTTGGGTGGAGCAGTGGATGGAGTGGGTGAGTGAATGAATGAATGAGAGCTAGTGACTGAGGGTGAGTGGAGCAGTGGATGGAGGAGATGAGTGAATGAATGAATGAGAGCTAGGGACTGAGGAAGTGAGTGGAGCAGTGGATGGAGTGGGTGAGTGAATGAATGAATGAGAGCTAGTGACTGAGGGTTGGGTGGAGCAGTGGATGGAGTGGGTGAGTGAGTGAGTGAATGAGAGCTAGGGACTGAGGAAGTGAGTGGAGCAGTGGATGGAGTGGGTGAGTGAATGATGAATGAGAGCTAGTGACTGAGGGTTGAGTGGAGCAATGGATGGAGTGGGTGAGTGAATGAATGAATGAGAGCTAGTGACTGAGGGTTGGGTGGAGCAGTGGATGGAGTGGGTAAGCGAGTGAATGGAAGACAGGGCACAGGGCACTCGGCTGGACAGGTGTCATTCTGTCACCTAGGTGGTCGCGTGGAAGTGTGTCTCTTCCCCTGGAAAAAAAGCAGGTCCTATCTCCACCCTGCAGAAGCAGAGGTCTGGGTCTCCCAGGAGGGAGGGAGGAGGAAGGAGAAGGTTGTACCTGCTCAGCCCTGGGTGATGTGGGCACCATTTTCCTAGGCACACTAGGCTCCAGTGACCCCGGGGGAGCGAGGGCAGCCCCTCCCCCTCCCCCTGGCTTGCTCTCAGCCCTCCCTCCTCCCCCCACCCCCATGTCCTCTTCTCTCACAGTGTCTCACCCCTGGCTCATCCACAACCTGCTGGATCCCCTACCTGCCCCTGCTGTGATCACTCCCGCCCCTCTGCCCCACACCAACCCTCCCTCCTTCCAACTCCAAGTCCCGCCCCCCTGTCCCCACATGCCTGACCTTCTTCACGCAGTGCTCTCCTGCTCTCAGAGTCACGGAAGTTCTCATCGTATAGCCGAGGCCGGCCTTGAACTCATTACAGGAAGGGGAGCGAGGACAGGTCAGCTCAGCGGTCCTGGGAGGGTCACCTCCAGCCCGCTGGGGCCCTGGCTGTTGTGTAATGACTCAGTGCTGATAAGAAGGGGGGGAAGGAGAGGCCGGTGATGGAGACCCCAGTCAGAAGACGGTTAAGAATTCCAAATAAATGGGTCCTTTGATCACCGAGCGGCGGGCTTTGGCGCAGGCTTGTTAGCGGGGTGAAGATGAAATGGGGAGATAATGAGCAATTTTCAGGTGGTAGGTGCAGCGGGCGAGGTGACAACCCAATTTAGTCAGATTCTTAATCAAGTCAGAATCCCTGACTTGACGCTATTTCCCGACTGGGTCCTCCATTACGCCGGAGCTTTGCCGTCCCCGGTCGCTGCATCGCCGGCCGTAAGAGGTATTTATCTCCACGCGACTTAATTAAAGCCTAGTGTTTAATGACACAACGTACACTAATTATTTCTTGTTGGTTGTTGAGGGTGGGTTCTCTCCCCACCCCAACTTGCTTTTGCAAGAAAGCAAAAATCTCATCACATTTGGATGAGGAGAGGTGGGATGGGGGCGGCGGGGGTCTGTGTGAGGCTGGGTGGTCCCCATGATGAGTGGGAGGGGCAGGCTTTGGAGAAAAGCAGGACAGCTTCGGTGCCATCCACCCTCAGTGCCGGGCCTTGAGCTCTCTCCTTGCAGCCCCGCTGGGTGCTCAGGACAGGGCACCCCTGGAGATGCACCAAGTGTGACCGGTGTGGTCATTACTATTAACCCACATCCTCAGCAATCTGCCCCACCCACCCAGGAGACGGAGGCCACACCCACGGTGGGTCCTCGTCCTGGGGCTGGTGGTTTTTGTTCTGAGCCCTTGGGTTTATTTTACTTTTTTGTGTGTGCATGCTGTGGTACTAGGATTTTTCTTTTCTTTTCTCAAGGCTAATACGCTATCACTTCAGCCACATCTCCACTTCCAGTTCTTTTGGAAATAAAAAGAGTTTCATGGACTTTCCTGCTCAGACTGGCTTTGAACTTTGATCCTCTCTCAGCCTCCTCAGTGAGGAGCTGGGATGGTGGGCGTGATGCCCGTGGTATCTGGCTATGTTGCCTTTTCTCCATGAGACCCAGGTGCAGCAGACTCCACCAGGCCCCGCTGAGTCCTGGGACACCCTGGGAGGGATGGGGGGGCACAGGCCCGCCTGGCACAAACTCACCTCCCCCTGCCACCAACCCACGACCCCTCCCCCCCAGCTCCAGGTCCTGGTTTCAAATGAACTGTAAGAGACTAAGAGTAGGGAGGTTGAGTCACAAGTGCGTGGGTGGAGGGGGTGGTGATCCTAGCAGCAGGCAGAGAGAAATCCACAAGCAACTACTTCAGAAAGAGCAGCAGACAGAGGAGCCTTTGGATCTGAAGTGCTCTGGGATGCCAAAGCAGTCTGAAAGGTAAGTGTGTATATGTGTGTGTGTGTGTGTGTGTGTGTGTGTTTCTTCAAGGAAACAGATTTTTTTCCCTGACATTCACCAAGCATTCTTTTCCACCTGTAACAAGTTTCTTTCTTCCACCAAACAAAGCCAGCGGTGCCCACGGTGGGGGGGGGGGAGGGGGGAGGGCAGGCTGCAGGAGAGCTGTCAGCGGCTATTCTGGGGAGAAATGAAGGAGCTTTGCAGAGAGAGCTAAAGCGCACAGAAGCCGAAGGCCAAGATGGGAGAGACCCCTCTTTCAGCTCACTCGAGGAGACCAGCCCAGCCCACTCGGCCGCTCGCTCCTAGATTGGTGGGGAAGACAGCGGTGGACGGGCCAGGGTCTTACTCATGGGTAGAGCACTGCCTAGCACAGGCATCGAGCCCTGAGTTCGATCCCCAGCACTGCAGGAAACCCAAGCAACTCGTGTGACACCAGAAGGAAAAGGTGAGCAGCTCCCCTCAGCCTCAGCAGCCCCCCGAGTTCCACCATCCCTGGGGTCTCTGGGTGAGGGAGAAATGAGGGTACTCCCTTCCAAGCCCTGGCTGGGGAGGGGGATTGGCCTGTCCTCCCTCAACTGGAAGGCCTTTCAGAGACCCCAATGACCTTCCGCCTTGTCCCTCATCCTTACTTACCAGGGGCTCCCTTGCATCCATCCCTTGGGTGCCCCAGGCTGCTGGTTTGGAGTCACCAGCATGGCTTCCGGGTCCAAGGAGACCCAAGCCTATGGCCCCAAACATCTGGGGAGGTTGTCAGTTAAAGATGAAACCCTGACTTCACCGGTCAGACACCAAGTCAGCCCAGGGATTTTCCTCTGCTCCTCTTACACCAGAGAAGAGATACGAGTATCTCGGACTTTCCTGCTCAGGCTGGCTTTGAACCATGCTCCTTGGATCTCAGGGCTGAGAGCCTGGGTAGCAAGGATTACAGATGTGAGCAGCCAGCATGCCTAGCTTTCCCTGTCTTATTATTATGACACTTCCCAAGAGACCTTGTCATCTGAAATGAAGGGGAATGTGGGTTTTCAGCCTCACACGGAACCCGTGCATCATGGGGGTAAGTATGCACGTGCAGGCCCATGGGTGCCAGCGAATATGCACGCAGTGTGTGTGGGTGCACAGAAGACTGCTCCAACCACATAACCCGGGTATGAAGGCCAAAGGAACTAAGGCCTCAGAAGCCACGGCGACCCCCCAGAATTGTTGGTGGGGGATGAATGAGGCCCCGCCATTGGAAAAAGCCTGCTGGAGTTAGGCAGCAAAAGGTACCCATGTCCCGAGAAACTTTTAGACAAATGGCCAAAGTGCACACGGGAGTCAGAATATTCACAATGGTGTCAACTGTCACTGCCCAAAGCCACACCCATCCCAGTGTCCCCTGCCTCAGCACAGACTGGAAAAAACAGTCTACTCATACAGCAGAATACTACACACCAAGGTTTTAAAGAAAGGGGGGGGGGAGTAGCTATGAGCAACCCCAGAGTCAGACGCAAAACAAACACTAATTGGAAGTGCAGAAGGGTCCCACAGTGTGGCTACATGGATATGAGGTTTGGACAGGTACAGCCAAGCTACACACATCATTAAGCCAGAAAGAAAAGCCGCCACTTAGGGTTTTCAATGTCAGGATGGAGATTTCTGCCCAGTCGGGGACAGAGACCACAGAAAGGCCACACAGGGTCTTTAGGATATGACAACATCTCACCTCCCATCTGGGATCCGATTATGCAAATTTCTGAGTTATTTATGAAAATAGGCGGTTATACTATGTGCATTTTTCTGCATATAATATTTCATGATAAAAAGTCCTTCCTTTTTTCTTTCTTTCCTTCCTTCCTTCCTTTCTTTCTCTCTTCCTTTCTTCCTTTCCTTCTTTCTTTCTGTGTGCCAGTCTTGGCACTTGAATACAGGTCCTAGGCTTTGTCCCTGAGCTTTTGTGCTCAAGACTAGTGCTCTATCACTTTGAACCACAGTTCCAGTTTTTTTGGTAGTAAGTTGGAGATAAGAGCCTCATGGACTTTCCTGCTCAAGCTGGGTTTGAACCGCTGTCCTCAGATCTCAGCCTCCTAAGTAGCGAGGATTACAAGCGTGAGCCACTGGCACCCAGCATGTGCTTTCTTAAAGACAGCAGTAGGGGTGTTTGGGTGTTGAGAAAGCATTGTGTTTTATTCCATTTTGGTTGCTCTAACAAAATACCAGAGAATGCATAATTTTTGAAGAATAGAAGTCTTTTAGGAAGGTTGGGTGGTGCTCACCCTCAGGAGCCAGAGGTAGGAGGAGCCCAAGTTCAGGCTGGGCTGGACTACATGCAGTAAGACATTGTCTCAAAATGCAGTGTGTTAGTTCATGCTCTAAAGGTGGAAGTTCAAGGCCATGGTGCATCTGCATGCTTGGTGCCTGGTGAGAGCCTCAGGCTATACCATACCATAGCTAGCCAGGTGCCAGAGGCTCATGCCTATAATCTTTGTTACTCAGGAGGCTGAGGTCTGGAGGATCACAGTTCAAAGCTAGCCCAGGCAGAAAATCACAAGAGATTAGATCACCAGTTAGCTAACAAAAAGGAGGAGGCATGACTTAAAGTGGTAGAGTACCAGCTGTGCAAGAGGCCAGGTGAACGATAAGCCTGGAATTCAAACCCAGATCCAAGAAACAAAACCAAACAAAGCACATGGTGAAGGGCACTGCACGGCGAGACAGAGGCATGGAGGGTTTACTCTTATTAAGAAGCCACTTCTGCCAGGCGCTGGTGGCTCACACCTGTCATCCTAGCTACTCAGGAGACAGAGGTCTGAGGACTGTGGTTCAAAGCCAGCCTGGGCAAGAAAGTCCGTGAGACTCTTATCTGCGATGACCACAAACATGCTGAAAAAGAAGCTGTGGCTCAAGTGATAGAAGGTGAGCCTTGAGCAAAGAAAGGAAGGAAGGAAGAAAAGAAACCCAGGAGCAGCAAAAAGAAAAAATAAAAAAGAAAGAAAGAGAAAAGAAAAGAAAAGACAAGACGGCCCCTCTGGAGGTAGGGCAGGAATGGGCTTGTCCCATGCATGGGCTTGTCCACCCCACACTGTTGTCCTTGGTCCACATTTCCGGCACATGAATTCTGGGGGTGACTTCAAACCAGAGCAAACCCCAACCTCCCACTTGCTGGGAGGTAAAGGGAGCTGGGGTTCTTTTCCCACAGCCCCACACTGGGGGAAATCAGGGCCAAAGGCAGATGCCACAGAGGGGAAGGCTTAGCCCAACTGGAAGTATTTGAACTAGACCTGTTCTGAGATGGATGCCTTTCATGGAGGAAGATGAAGTCCCTCTTTATTCAATAACGACCTTGAGCAGGATGACTGGAAGCCGGAGCAGTCCAACACAGGCAGAGTCCAGCCAGCCCATAGCCCGGGCAGTCGAACTGAGTGGTCTGCCAGGCTGGTGCTGGACATTTTGGCTCCACCACTGATTAGCCATGTGACCTTGAGAAAGTTACCTGATCTCTAGACGCTTCTCCTGCCTCAACTAACAAGGATACTGCATATAAATGACCTGATGTGGAGGCTGGGGTTGAGAAAGCCTTCCATAAATTAATATTAATAGGTCTGGGAAGATGGCTCAGTGGTAGAGTGCTTGCCTTGCATGCATGAGGCCATGGGTTCGATTCCTCAGCACCACATAAGCAGAAAAAGCCAGAAGTGGCGCTGTGGTTTAAGTGGTAGAGCACTAGCCTTGAGCTGAAGAGCTGAGGGAAAGTGCCCAGGCCCAAAGTTCAGCCCCCATGACTGACAAAAAACAATTAATAATAATAATAATATAAAAAATGTTTCACTGGGTGCTGGTACTCCACACCTGTCATCTAGCTATTCAGGAGGCTGAGTTCTGAGGATATTGGTTCAAAGCCAGCTCAAGCAAGAAAGTCTATGAGACTCTGATCTCCAATTAATCACCAAAAAAACAGAAGTGGTGCGGTTGCTCAAGAGATAAAGCATTTGCTCTGAGCAAAAACAACTCAGGGGTAGCACCTGGGCCCTGAGTTCAAGCTCCAGTACACACACACACACACACACACACACACACACACACACACGAACCTTTTTAAATCTTCAGGAACCCCAAGGCTTTAAAATATAAGGTTTCAAAACTCAGTGTAAAACTTAACAGTGAAAATGTAATTTCCCTGTTTTATTGGCTTATATAATAAAAATCAGTGCACAGCTGATTAGTTTTAGTGCTCCATGGCAAATCATTGAGCAGGTGAACTCAGAGCTCTGGGGGCTCCTCTCTGCACGCTGCTCCTCTCCATCTGTGTACCCCAAGACTGGAGGCCCGCCCCTTCCCAGAGGGGGCGGTGCCTGGGGTTTGTGGCTTTACCTTAGAGGCCTGGGCAAGCTGGCATTTCATACCAGAACCAGTCTTCTCTCTCTGTGGAGCAGAGGTGTTTGCAGGGAGGGGACTGGGAATTGGGGCTGAGGCAGGGCAGAAAGTCAGGCACAATGAAGTAGAATTTTAAGTGGTTGAAACTGGGAAGCTGCTTCCTGGGAATCTGTCCTTTCTTGGTAGTGGCCCAGCCCAGAGCACAGCTGTTATTTCTTTTCCTTCTTTCCTTCCCTCCCTCCCTTCCTCCCTCCCTTCCTCCTTCCCTCCCTTGCTTCCTCCCTCCCTCCCTCCATTCCTTCTTTCTTTCCTTCCTTCCTTCCTTCCAACTTTTTCTTTTTTGTCAATTATGGGGTTTGAACTCAGGGCCCTGGGCACTGTCCCTTAGCTCTGGTGCTCAACGTTAATGCTCTACCACTTTGAACCACAGCTCCATTTCCAGTTTTTTGGTGGTTGGTTTGAGGTAAGACTCTCATGGAGACTTTCCTGCCCAGACTGGCTTTGAACCATGATCCTCAGATTTCAACCTCTTGAATAGCTAGGATTACAGACATAAACCACCTGTGCCTGGCTTGCTTTCTCTCTCCCTCTCCCTTTCCCCTTCCCTCTCCCTTTCCCTCTCCTTCTCCCTCCCCCTCTTTATTTTCTCCTTCCCTCCTCTTTCCCTCCCTCTCTCCCTCCCTCCCTCCCTCCTTCCCTCCCTCCCTTCCTTCCTTCCTCTTTCTCTTTCTCTTTCTTTTTCTTTTTTGTCAGTCTTGGGCCTTAAACTCAGGGCCTCCTACTCTGGCTTGGCTTGTTCACTCAAGGTTGGCACTCTACCACTTGAGCCCCACACCACCACTTCTGACTTTTGGCTGATAAGTTAGAGATAAAGGTTGCACAGATTTGTCTGCCTGGTCTTGGCAGACTGTGGTGCTCAGAGCTGTACCTCCTGAGTAGCTGGGATTACAGTGTGAGCCACAGTGCCCAGTCAGTATGAGGTTTGTCTCCCAAGTCACACTCTCCCTCAGTGTTCCCTAGTCAAACCATGGGGGCAGAACTCAGGTTCTCGGAGAGCTCATATCTGGAGGGCCTGGGGAGAAGCAAGGGAGCCCAAGATGACATTTCAGTGTGTTAATACGTGAGCCTCGGTTTCCCATCCCATCATACCCATCATAAGGGGTGGTTGGAAATCATAGTTAATGACAGCCAGCTGGCTCTGACCCCAAGCCACTGTGCCTGATACCTGATGGTCTAAAAATACTTGGAACATTTAACTCCAGTCTCCTATGTCCAGGACACTGGGAACCTGCTAGATTTCTTTCCCTAACTGTGCTGAGACTCTTAAGTCCTTGAGCAATATCTCAGACAGCAAAAGCAAGCAATGGGAAGAACAGATCACCACCGACTCAGAGCCAGAGACCCAGCGCCTTGTCCTGCAGGCCTGGGACAGTTCCACTGGACGAGGGAGTCCCTGTGGAGGGGGCTGTGCGTGGGGGCAGCTGGGACAGCACCTGCAGCCTGGGGCACCCAGCACAGAACGAGCCACCATGTGCTACGGACACCCCAGCCGCTCAGGTCAGCAAAAGCTTGGTTCTTTCTCTCATGAGAGGGGGGAGGGATAAGAGAAGGAGAAGGAGAGAGGAACAGAGGGAGAGAGAGGAGAGGGAGGGAAGAAAGAAACAGGGAGGGAGGGAGAGGGAGAAGGAAAAAGAGAGGAGAGAGGGGGGAGGAAGAGAGGGAGAGAAGCACAAGTCTCAGCCCTTCCTTCAAGAACAAACGGCTCCCGGACGCCTGCTGCCCATTACCGGGGTAATTCAATCTCTCTAGTCTTTCTCATTACATGCAAACCTGTGTTATTATTATTGTTTATCATTTATGTGATTCTGTGTGGGTCCGTGCCATGTTCCTTCCTGCTCTGCCTGCCCATTCTGTTCTCAGCTGCTGGAGAGGGGGGTGCTCCTCAGCTGCCCCCGCCCCCAGGCCTGGCCCTCTGCCGTGCACGGCCCCAGCGACACCCCCACGCTGTTCTCCATGTTGGTAAAGGCACCCGGCATTTGCAAACACCATCTGCATAGGCAGCGGTGTCCGGTGCGTGGCCACCGTGTGTCCTCACGGGCATCAGAAGGGACGGCTTGGGAACCAGGCGGCCTCTGTCGGGGACGTGCATGAGTTCCGGGATGTTGAGGGGCCTGGGGTGGGGAGACAGGCCCTGTTCTTGGGGACCAGGTCCCCAAGGTTCTTGCAGGTCACACAGGATCTAACCTCTCCCCTCCCTTTCCTCCGCTCTACAACTGGGGACTGGGTTCCTAATTCCACCCAGCTGGCCAGGAAGGGAATAGAAACAGCATGAGGGTTTTTGCTCTGAACACACAGAGGGCCAGATGATTCTCTCTTCAGAACCTCCTAGCTCAACAGGATCAGGTGACCCTACATGACTCGATGAACGCACGGATAGGTGGACAGTCACCTCATGGGGGGCGGGGACTGTCTCCTGGACCCTCAGCCCAGCACGGCCCATGCCCTCCCCCACTTACCAGCCAGGACCAGTCGGATGGCCTTGGCATGCTCCTACTCGAGGCACTGGGGGCACAGCTGGCCTTCAGGCTTCCCGTGACCCGCATGGGGAGACAGCCACTCATCAGGGTCACAGATAATCACGTCCATTTCCAAAAGAGATGGCAGATTGTGGGCTGGGACATGGCTGCCATTTTTCCCACCTCTGTTCATGCAATTATCACATGCTCTCAGTCTCCACCGCTGATCTTTCCTCTGAGCCATGTGTCCATGGTTTGGGTCTTTCTGGGCTTCAGTTCCTTCTGCCCACACCTGCCTCCCCTCTTTCCCATTTCTCCTGCACACAGGGCAGGGCAGAGTTCCCCAGATTGCATCCTCCCTCCTCCTCCCAAGAAAAGCCCCTGGCATCTAGTAAGTGCCTGATAAATATGGATGGGCGAATGATGGGCTGGGGACACCATAAGTTCCAGCCCAGCAACACCACAGCAGACCTCGGCTCATCTTATTTTCCTGAAGCGTCCATCCCCCAGGATGCACCTGGCTGGGAGCCTCTTCCTGCCTGCCCAGACTCTGCAAAGCCCTCCCCAGGGTCCACACTGTCCCTGGGCACCAATTATGACCATTTGCAGCTTGTCAGGGCTGAGGAGTCTGCCTCAGGCTAACGAGGAGGTCAGCTGGTGAGTGGTCAGGGCAGGAGGGTGAGCCCAGCCTCTGGGTGCCCTGACTTAGTCTTGGCTTCTCTAGCTGGAGAAGCCCGGGGCTGAGGTTTGTCTCCCTGGCAGCCGGGTTTTCACTTCAGCCCAAAGACATTTCCCTGCTAGACCCCAAGCTTCAGATCCACGCCCGCCTCCCCCCACCCCACACCCAAACATGGCTTATTCCAGAATGTTCCCCCAAGGCAGCGCATTCTGCCTGCATCCCCACCGGGCCCACTTGGCTTCATCCTTCCGAGTTAAAGGCAGAGAGTGGGCCAATGACAACGCAGTGTTGCTGTTTACCAGATTACAGACTCCTGGGGTCTCCCGTGATGGAGGGGCTCCCTGCAAGGCCCACTGGCTTCTCAACCACAGCCCTGTCCGGCTGCCACCAGTGGAGGCAGGGAGGCTGATGGAGGGGGTGGGGAGCCCTGTTCTTAATTACTAGAGAGGAAGCCAGAGATGGGCTTCTCCATCCTTTGCAGATCTTAATGAACCTTTCAGTGTGCTTTTTAATATATATGAAGAGAATTTTTGAAAAGCCCTTTTAAAAAAAGATTTTGGCAGGTCTGATGAGTCGTTTGGAAAGCCCTGAGCAGCCTCTTAATTGGCCAGGCCCCCTGACAACTGGTGAGTGGGGGCGGGCACACGGCAGAAGGCTCTGCCCTTTTTCCTCTTCAGTGTACCATTTCCAAGATGGCCTGGCCGCCCCAGCTTTGCTGACCCCCATCTGCTGCCTGCTCTGCCTTCCACATACAGCTGTGCCAAGTGGGCAGATGGACACAGAACTGTCTGGTTAGGGCTGGTTCTTGTTGAATGCTGGAGGAGGAGAGCCAGAGAAGGTCTAATGAATGGGCTTGGGCAGGGCTGGGGGGCTGGGAGGCCCGGCGGAATCCCCTGGGGGGATCTTTCTACTATCTTCTGCTCACACCCTGTCTCCAGAGCAATTCTTGGTGCCACTCTGAGAAGATGGGAGCCAGGTGTAGTGGCTCGCACCTGTAATCCGAGCTCCTCAGAAGGCTAAGATCTGAGGATCACAGTTCAAAGTCAGATATTCAGGAAAGTTTATGAGACATTTGTCTCCAATCCACCACCAAACAGCCAGAAGTAGAGGAGTAACTAGGAGGTAGAGCACCAACATTGATTGTAAAGGCCAGGTAAGAGCACAAGGCCCTGAGTTTGTGCCCCAGTACCGGCACCAACAAGGGTAAGTAAGGGTGTGGAAACCCTGGTTTATACTTTTCAGAAACAGAGGGTTGTGAGTTTCCAATGAAAAGTGGGAACACAAACAGTCATTGACCATCTTGGTAGAGGAAGAATATTTAGCAGGGGATAGAAAAGCAGCCTTGTGAGAAAACAGTACTGTTGGTGGGCCCTCCTTGTTTCTGAGATTTACAGGGCACACAGACATGGTGAGGGGACCTGAGAATTTCTGAAAAATAGAAAGAGAAGGTAGGTATGGTGGTACACACATATAATCCCTGCATGTGGAGGCCAAAGCAAGAGGACTGAGACTTCAAGACTAGCCTGGGCTAGGTAGTGAGACCCTATCTTGAAAGTAAACAAAGAAAGTAAATTTGGAAAGCATCAGGCAGTGGCCAGCAGTCCAGTCGCTACCCCTGGGCATAGCCATCTCTGAATCCCCACACGTAAGCTGGGATGTGATGGGCTTCTGACTCTGGGACTCTTGGGCCAGGAATTGTCACCAGCTAGAACCCATATCAAAGGCCCTGATCCTCCTCCTCTGATGGAGAGCTGGGTCTCCTGAGCTCAGTTTCCCCAGTATCTGTCCTCTGTCATCCCCACCTCTCCATCTGGAGGCCCCATTTCTATATTCTCATGAGCACCCACCTCTTCCCTAAGCCCTTCCTCACCCCAGGCCCTGAGTTATTCAGGGTGGGGGACTGAAATCTGCTGGCTAGGAGGGAGATGCTGATTTTCCCTGGGTTTCATGTTAACCACTGCAATGGGTGTGTGGGCTGTTCGGTAGTTTGTAAATCACCTGTTTATTTTGCTGTTGCTGCTGCTTTTATTTTGAGCTATAGCTCTTCCTTAGGACTGTACTCTCAGACTCCAACACTTGGAGAAGTGGTATCACATTTGGAGCAAGACATTGACCAAAAGGACTGGGTGAAGATGGAGAATCCAGGGTCAGGGGAGAACACCCAAACCATTGCATGGAGGGAGTGGAAGTAGTCCTAAGCATCCTGAGGAGGGAGAAGGTCAGGCAGGGAAGATGTGTCTGGTACTCTTTAATCTAGAAATAGAAAGGCTTCCCTGAATGCCTTACCCAGAAACTTGTAAAAGCCCAATTTGGGTTAAGTTTACACACATAAGGAAAACAAATTTTGAAGCCAGAGCCCACCAATTGTGAAATGCATTCACTTACGGGGTAAGCCACACTCGGCGCTATCCATGGTACTGGAATTCAATGGGAGAGCCGGCAAAACCGTGACCCTTGAAAACCTCAACTGCCAAAGGAACATGCGCTGTCCCAGAGGCAGTGAGCCCCCAGCAGCACCAACTAGACCACCTGGTGCAGAGGCTGTAGGACAAAAGGAGGCAAATGGTATATAGCTGCTATCTGGCCCTGGAGGCAGAGATCTGACTAATTGCTCTCAGGACTTGCTGCTGCCTGTGTAGGTTGGCTCTGGAGTTGGGAGGCAGAACTCTCCAAGGAGGAAACATGTATAAAACCTGTTCATCCAGCTCTCTGAGAATCACTGGATTTCCCTGGAGTACTTAGCACTCCTCTCCTCTTGGTGGCTTGAGTGGATGTCTTTTAAATTATCCTAGGAATGAACATGTGACCCAGGCCTGTCCAATCAGGACAACTCTTGGCTACAGTGATTGGCTGGGAGATGGTCATGTGAACTAAGCTAAGCCAATAAGAGTCATTGGGAGTCAAGGCTGGCTCTCAGAGAGGATTTCTGGGGGAAAGGGCAGGGTGCATCTGCAGTGTCCCCTCCCCCATAGTCTCATGTGCTGGAGGCATGGCTGCCAATGTGAGCTTTGGGGAAGTGACTGGATCCCTGGAGCTCTGCCTTCAAGGATGGTCTAATCACCTGATTCCAGGGTGGAGGAAGAAGGTCACTGGCCTGCATTTGGAGGCCATTCTTGTTCCCTAGCCCTTCCTCACCTCTTTCTCTCCATGTCCACAGTGAGGTATTCTGGCACTCACTGCTGTGGCCATGATGCTTGACCTCCCCTCAGACCCAGAGCAATAGATCCAGTACTTCTGGAGTCTCAGCAACAGGGGGCTGTGGCAATGCAGCCATCTGCTCTTTGAAGCCATGGGTCTTTTCCATGACTGTGCTGTGGGGCTCCAACCTCTGAGAAGTGCTGTCACATTTGGAGCAAAATATTGACCAAGAGGATTGAGTGTGGAGGCATCAGAGATGCTCGGGAAGAAAACCCTAATCATAGCATGGCCTGAACCTGGGCAGAAACGTTGGAAGCTATGGGCTGGAATCAAACCTTTCCTTCTTTGAAGTTGCTTCTGCCAGGTGTTTGTCACAATGACAAATACTCTGACTAAACACGTTTTCTCACTGGGAGGCAAGCTGCAAACCTGAAGGAGCGGGCAGCCATCTTGCTACATGAAGGGTTGCTCCCTGTCTTGACAAATGTCACATGGCCTGGTAAAAGGGAATTATTTCCAGAGGAACTGAGAGATTCTGTGAGCACTCTGCAGGAGTATCCCCAAAGATTTGGGGTAGGCTCTTGAACATCCTCTAATTCTGAAAGGCATTTGGGATGGAGCTGGGCAGGGAATTTCTTCAATCACTCTGCCATGATTGTAGAAGCTGGGAGCTGTTGAGAATATCCTTCTTGCTCTTGTTTGAGGCAATTTTCGAAGGCAATTTTGCACTCCCCCACACTGCAGGCTCTCCCACTGGGTGACCCGTGGTGGGCTGCGAGGGGCCTGTGGGAAGAGCCATGGCTGGGCCCTCTAATCATCATAATTCTTATTACTGCATTACAGAGTACCTTCAGAGATTATTAAAATCTCTCGCAAGGACATGCAGGCCCGCCGACCCGGCTCCTGATGGCTCCCTTGTGTAAGGCCCTGACAGGGCACTTGAGTTGAATGATAATTCTAATTTGTAGCTAATGAGCTCCCCTCTTCAACTGGCAGGTCAAAAAGGGTTGGTGTCAGAGGACTCAGCAGGCAGAGGAGAGGGGGCTCGGGCCCTGCCATGGTTAGCAGAGACGGCCAAAACCACAGACACCCTACCAGCAAGCATTTCACCCCTCTGCCTCTAGCTCCTCGCCCCAGAAGACCCTGTTGGTGGGGGTGCTAGCCCACAAAGGGAGGAGGACTCACCCCAATCTCCACACCCATCCATCCTGTAGTCTCTGGACAGCCATGCAGGTGCCGGGGACCTCGGAGGCAGGAGTAGTGGCATCTGAATAAAGATGGGAGTCCATATGTGAGAGACGGGGGGACATCCAGGAAAGGGCATGAGCGGGGCTGAAGGGGGTCCACTCCATGAGCTGAGGACCACCCATGAACCAGCGGCTTCCCTCCAGATAGGGTGAGGAGGAAACTGAGTGATCCCCTCCCCTCCGGGGTCTCCCCCGTGCCCCTACCTGCTGCACCCATTTCACGCAGCAAATATCTATGTATGGCTTTGAAAAGCCAGGGGGCAGGCAGCACCCCCCTGACACAGCCCCCAGATGGAGATGGAGCCCACACCCCTGGCTGCAGAGTTCTTCCACTGAGACCCAAGGGAAAGCAGCATCTCCCTGTCAGCCAACAGATTTGCAGACCCTGCCTGGAGCATCGCAGGGCCTTTTGAGAACATAAAAATGGGGCTCCTGGGGTAACAGCAGAAGCTAGATCCTGGAAAAGCCAAGCCTCGGAGGCTCTGGCTGCCTGCCTGGGCAGAGCGCACAGTATTGCCATTTTGGGGATCTAACGGCTCCCATCACCAGGAGTCTTTTCAAGGCTCCTCTGTGGTGACAAGTCCTAGCTGGGGAACACCAGGGCCGGAAGCCCACATCCCTGGACTCAGGAGTGGGGAGGTGAAGCTGGCCACATCCCCGCGGTAGTGAATAGGGTACTGGCCACTGATCGATGCTTTCCAAATCTTGAGAGTCCACACTGGCCTTGAACTCTTGGCCTATGAGTGCTGAGATTATAACTATGCCTGCCCCCCCTATCTGTATGTCTTAGTCTATCTCTGTCAGTCTGTCTCTCTCTCTTCAGGACTTCCTGATCTCTCGTGATGTGCAGGTGCCCTGTGAATCTCTGAAAAGCCAGGAAGAGCCACAGCCATCTCCGTGCTCATGGGGTGGTTTTTATCCTGAGTCCAGACCCGGCTTCACTGAGTAACAAACATGTCTGAGATGCTCCCAGCTCCTAATGGCAGAGGCATGCTCCTCCCTCACTCTCTGCCTCCTCTGCAGGTGACAAGGGGATCTGTGCCTTGAAGCCTCTTGCAGCCTCTTCCCTACCGTGCTTTCCAGAAAGGAAGAGACGAATGGAGGCCACACTAGCAGTCCAGTGTTATTGTCAATGAGGCCCATACTTCCCCTCTTCAGCCATTGGCCAGAGCTGGTCACATGACCTCACTAAGGACCAGGGAGGCAGGAAGTGCTTCCATCTATGACCCCAGCATGTAGCACCTGACCTGACTGCTCCCCTCTGCTGGGGCTGGGGTTCACAGGGACATGGGAAGCAGAAAGTCCCCGTAGGTGGGAAGTGCTGTTTCCAGCACCCACACACTCCGAAGCCATGTCCACACCAGAACCCTGGCCCCAAGCCCTCCAGACCTCCGTCCTCCTCCCAACACCCACTGTTTTCACTGGACCCTTGGCTTGGGAGCTAATTTTAATGAAGATTGATTAGCACCCAATTATGACCTTTCTTTCATGTCCCCTTTGTCATTTAGAAATGGAAACAAAAGACATTCTTGAGCTCAAGTCAAACATTTACCAAATTAATTCTCCTAAAGAAATTGTTTGAGATTTCACGAGTTGATGGGTTTCCCCCCCTCCTTCTAGAACTATACCACATCGTAGAGTAATTGCCTGATTAAGGGACGTGCAGCTTTGAGAGTGGCACATTTTTTAAAATTAGAGTGCGCCTGCCAATGGCCACGGTTACGCAACTAGTTTTTCTCTTTCCCAAACAACTTGATTCTCAAGGAGAAAAGAGACAAAGTCACGGAACAGAATGCAGACCCAGAAGCGGGTGTGCAGGGTAGCCGATTTGGTCTCAGAAGAGCCAGGGCCACCCCATTTCCCTGGGACCTCCCTCCTGACCCCTGGCGGGGATCCACGGCTGCCTCTGCCCCAGCTTTATTTGTGCAAACAGCTGCCAGGAGGCTGAAGGATGGGGCTCCCACGAGGACATGGATTCAGACCCTGATCTGGCTCGTGCTGGGACCCACAGCGCAGGCATTAGGAATCCCGGGCACTGGGAATGCACAGTCTCTGGCACGTGGATGCTGTTCTCTGGGCCAGCCCAGGAGACCACACCATAAAGAAATGACTGTGTGATGAGGGAGAAATGGACAGGAAGCGCCGAAGAGGCAGCAAGCCCGGCCTGCTCCATGCCCGCCGCCCCCATCCTATGGTGCTCCAGCCATGTTCTGGAGCTCCTCTCAAACCCAGTGCCCACTTGGTTCCTTCTTTGTAGACTGCTCTTTCCCAAGACCCTGCCCAGCTGCCTCCTTTCCCCCCTCCAAGGCCCTCCTCAGCCCACAGGGTGAAGTAGCAGGGAGCTCCTCCCACTTCATTCCATCGCTCTTTCTATGTATCTGCTGATGTGCAGGTTGCTGGGAAGCTGCCCAGACGGCCCTCTCTGCTTCATGTTCTCTTTCTGACTTTCCATTGTCTAGGTCATTTCCATTGCCTGTTATACACAGTTATTATTGGTGAAAGGATGGATAAGTAGCTGGACAGATGATCGAGTGTAGGTGAATGATTGATAGGAAGGATGAATGGACAAATACAAAGATGCGTAGATGAATAGGTGGATGGATGGGAAGATGGATAATGAGTGGATGAGTGGAAAGATGGATGGAAAATGGATCAATGGGTAGATGGAAAAATGGATGGATGAATGGAAAATGGATCAATGGGGGATGGAAAATGGATGGGTGAATGGAAAGATAGATAGGTAGATGGGTGGATGGATGGATGGATGGATGGATGGTTGGATAGAAAGATGGATGGATAAATAGATGGGTGGATGGGTCAGTGGGTGGATGGGTGGATGGATGGATGGATGGATGGATGGATGGATGATGGATGGATGAAAAGAATGGTGGGTAGATGGATGGATGGGTAGAAGAGTAGGTAGATGGGTAGAGGGATAGATGGATGGGTGGATGGATGGATGGATGGATGGATGAAAAGAATGGTGGATGGATGGGTAGATGAGAAGGTAGATGGGTAGATGGGTAGATGGATAGATGGATAGGTGGATGGGTGGGTGGATGGATGGATGGATGGATGATGGATGGATGAAAAGATGGGTGGGTGGATGAGTGGAGGGAAACCCCTACAACAAGCACAGTACTCCTCTCAGGGGGTCTTATCTTTAAACTGCTCCTGATACAGATGGCCTGGGAGAGGAAAAGGTCTGACTAGACACCTGGAGGCAACAGGTCAGTTCCTGCCCCTGGTGGCGGTGAGCCACCACCCTTCATTACTTCTCACTTTCCCAACTGACAGGTGAGCAATTTAGTTAGAAGCCCTGGGATCCCCCCCCTCCTCACACAGCCCCCATGGTGGTCTGTGTCAGGAACCAGGATCACAGAACAGAGGTATCTCATTCCATCCGTGTACACACAGTTTCTGGAACACACAACTCTATAGAGACAGAGAGCTGATTAGTGTGTGCCAGGGCCTGGGGGCTGGGACTGGGGGTGAGGGTGGGGGGGCTGACAACACAGTGGAGAACTTTCGAAGGGAGGGAATATTCTAAAATGGATCCTGGTGATGGTATATTCACAACTTCTTGCATATGCTAAAAAAAACCACTGACTTGTAAAAATACAAAATATTTAAAAGTAAAATATGAAGCAAGCCTAGTTTAATGAGCTGGAAATGAGTGACTAGGGCTGTGACCCGGCACCAGGCAGGCTGCTACCCAAGTCACCATGTGCAGGAGAAAGAGGAGTGAGCTCAGGACTCTCTGTCCCCAGAGATCTTGGCGCATGAGGCAGGCAGAGGTGTCCTGACTCTTGGTCTCCTTGACAAAGCCACGTCTCTCCCAGCACTTTATCTTAAAGACTAATTTGCACTTCCTTGTGGTGGTCGATCTGCCTCCTGGCTGGCCAACTGTAAAACCCAGCTTCTCACCAGGAAGACAAAACGGTCTCTCCCAGTGCTCCCCACAGGGCAGGCTCTGCCCCCGGCCCTTTGTATACACCCCAGTTCCCCTAACTAACAGTTGGGGTGTGATGGTTCACCTCTAGTCAGCTTGATTGGTCTGAGAAGCACCCAGGACATTAGTAAAATGTGTCCTGGGTATCAGAGAGGGATTTCCAGAGAGGATTAAGTCAGGGGACGGGGAGAGATGCCCGTTGAATGTGGACAGTGCTACATGGGATACACAGAGAAAAGAGAAAAAAATCCAGCTAGTTCAGGCATATTATTCTTTCCCATTCTGTGTGCCTTTGTCTTTGTCTGTCTCTGTCTCTCCCTACCACCCCCTCCCTCTTTCCTGGCCACCATGAGATGCTCTTCTCGGACAACCCCACCCCTCCATGATAGTTTGAAACCTCTGAAAAGATGAACTGAGGTGAGAAAAAAAAATCCTTCCTCCCTCCTCCCTTGTCATTTTTTCCCTCTGGTATTTTGCCCCAGAGACCCACAGGTAACAAATGCAGCAGGTACCGTGGTCAAAGCAAGAAACTGGCCTCTGTTTGCACAGTGCGACTGTGCAGTGTCAGGACTGGAACTCATCAGGCCAGGCGTGAGGTGTGAACTCTCAACCTTGACACCTGCCTTCCTTCTCCCCTCTCGTGGGGCCGCGGTTCTCCACTCCATCCCCACATCAGGACACCAGCAGCTCCAGGATCCGTGCTGGGGATCCTGCTCCCCAGGACTTCCCCTGCATGATGAGGGGAGGCTGGAGTCGAGCTGGGGCCTGCCTGACACATGGGTTGGTCCATGGGACTCTTCAGCCACCCAAGACTGGAGGCAGGGCAGCCCTGTGTTAGGCTGGGGAGACTGAGGCTTGGAAAGGGTGCGCCATACTCTCAGATTCCCTCTCCAAAAGACAACTCCGCTGCCTTCCGTGATGGAGCCCAGTCCTGCTGCTGGGGGTCGGGGAGAGCCCCTCCTCTCCAGGGCTTGTCTTCTTCCCTCTAAAATGAGATGGTGAAGCCGCCTGGCAGGGCAGAGAGGGGGGTAGGAAGAGAGTGATTGATATAATATGGCGTGACATGATGTGATATGAAATGATAGGAAGCAACAAAATAAATTTCATCTATGTTTTATATGAGATAAGATAAATGACATCAGTCCCCCCACTACCCCCTAATGGATTAGAATGGATCCTATCATCCCCCCAAACCCCGTCCAGAAGGCCAGCTTCACCATGAAGAGCAAGCCCAGCTCCACACGGTAGGAGCGGCAGATAGCAGGTATCAGCTGACTGTGACTGTGTGTGTGGGGGGGGGGGAGGTTGGCTGCATACAGTAGGTGCCAACATGTACAGCTGTTTGCATGGCTCAGAGCAACCACTCTGCCGGCGGCAGCCAGATCCTCCCACGGCCCGGAAGAAGTGGGCACAGCGCAAGGTTCCTGACGCCGACGCTGTATGGCAGGAAGACATCAGTTGGCACGGGAGACAGATGGCTGTCAGCAGAGTCAGGCGTTTTCCTGGCCTCTGACAAGCTTTTGCCGCTTGCCCAGTGCTCCAGTCGGCTCAGGTTAGCGGTTAGGAAGGCAGGAGGCTGAGCCCGGCCTGCAATTTCGGATGACGGGCCACCCCAGATCCCAGACTGGGACATCACAGAGGGGGTTTTCTGGAGCCTGGGAAGGGACAGGGCCTGCGCTGTAACTGGGGGCGCCCCTGGGAAGCTGCTCCAGCCTCTGCATTCCCCTCGCTCAGGCCCACACACCCAGAGACCTGGAGGCACTCCCATAGTTACGGAGCCCACGTGGTCCGGAAGGAAGCAGAACAGGGCCGGCCCCTGCCTTAGCACTTCAGGAGTTGGAGTCCACTCTGTGCTCTGGTCACGGAATGCCTGACCGAAGGCTGGGTTATTTATAAAGCAGAGACGGTTTCTCGTGTTGAAGGCTGAGGGGTTCGGATCCGAGGTGTTCTACCTCGCAAGGGACTTCGTGCCGTGTCCCTCACCCGGAAGGACAAGAGAGGCCGGAGGCCTCCCTCACCCCACCAGGAAGCCCACCGTTAGGATCACAGCCAGGTCCCCTGGCGATGACATTCATCCATGCATGGGGGAGAAGCCCCTACACGCTGCTCACTTCTTAAAGGTCACACTGCTCCACTCTGTTGCGTGGGGTCTCAGGTTTTTAGCACACGGGGGGTGTGCTGAGTCTCTAACTCTTTACCTTCAGAGCCACAACCACCTGCGTGGTAGATGCAAGGAGACTGGCAGGAAGCGGGGGGGCCAAGAAACTGTCAGTGGGGGGAGGAAGTGGGTGGTGAGGTAGGGGTGCTTATCTAGGCCGCAAAACTCGATTTTGTGGCAATGTGGGTCTGAAATGAAATGAGCCTTTGGGGATGGAATTTAATATTGTCTCGGAGCCTTTGTCTTCATTAGGGCGGCGGGATTGCATTTATCCTGGCTTCTCCCCTCGTCCCAGTTACATTTATTTTGGATTTATTCACTTATGAGTCTTGCAACAAGAAGTTGGAATGAGTAAATGCATTATATATATATTTTTTTCCTGAGCTACATTAATTTCAGAGTAGATTTATTCTGCCAGCTGTTCCTCTTACGGTTACTGATGAGGTGCAGAGGCCCATCCGGGGCCCAGTGGGGCAGGTGAGACCAAGGCTGGCGGAGTAAGGAGGTGAGGTGGGGTCCGGGAGGCAGGCAAGGGTGTGGAGTCTTCCACTCAGAGGATTCCGTGAGATGTGAGCCTGAAGCCATCCTTCCAGGCAGCGGGGTTTCCTTTCCTTGCCTCTCGCCTAGCCCAAGGTATTGAAGATGTTACCGCCACCCACTCCCTAATGCCAGGTCAGGTTTCCATCCTATAGAGGGGATGAGGGAAAGAAAGGAGAATGGAGCCAGGTGCTATAATCCTAGCTACTCAGGAGGCTGAGATCTGAGGATCACAGTTCAAAGCCAGCCGGGCAGGAAAGTCCGTGAGACTCTTAGCTCCAATGAACCAACAGAAAACCAGAAGGTAGAATTGTAGCTCAAAGTGGTAGAGCGCTAGCTTGGAACAAAAGAGCCCAGAGACAGTGCCCAGGCCCTGAGTTTAAGCCCCATGACCAACATAAAAAAGGAAGAGGGGGGAATTGTTAGGTAGATGGGAGATTAAAAATGGTGGACTTAACACATGGCAGATAACACAAGACCCATCAAGGTGTCTCTTGTTCCCATAATGCCTTGGGCTCTTTCTCAAATGCTTCTTCTTCCCATAGTGCCCTGGGACGGCCCCGCCCCCCCAACAATGAACAGATCAGGGGCTGTGCGAGCACCAGACATGGAGCAATCAGCACCAAGCCCAGGAAGGAGCCATGGCTGGAGCCTCGTTCTACAAAAACTGTCCTCCCCACCCCCAGGAGTGCCACAGGTCTCCTCTTTGGGGGCCCCTCTCTTGGACAGTCTCCCTACTTCCCTTTCACAATTTCCCTTTCTCTTTCAAATAAACTCACTTTGTCTGCTTTAAACAATAAAACAAGCAGAATGATTGAGCTGTGCCTCCCCCAAAGATACATTCTCACGTCCTACAGCTGGGACCTGTGGATGTGACCTTCATTGGAAAGAAGGTCTTTGTGGATACAATCAGATTTACACAAAGTAGTTAGCGTAGGCCTAACCCAATGGTGTCCTGTGTGTGTGGACACATGTGTGCCTGAGAGAGAGAGACAGAGACAGAGACAGACAGGGAGAAAGGAAGGAGGAGAGAGGGAAAGGGAGGGAGAGAGAGGGGGAAAGGGAGAAGGACAGGGAGGAAAGGGAGAGAGGGAGAGGGAAAGGAAGCAGAGAGGGAGTGGGGGGAGGGAGGGGACAGGTATAGAGAGAGAAGGAGAGGAGGAGGGGGTCAGGGAGGAGAGCAGGGAGGGAGAGAGGGGAGGGAGAGAGAGAAGGGGGAGGGTGGGCAGAGAAGGAGAGAGAACTTTTTTGTTATTGATTTGACTAATTTGGATCTTTCTCCACCTTCTTTTAGTCTGGCTAAGCGCTTTAATCTTCCTTATATTTTCAAAGAACCAACTTTTTGTTTCATTGATTCTTTGTGCTTTGTTTTATTTAGTCTCCACTTCATTACTTTCCCTGCTAGTCTTTATTATTTCTTCCCATCCTCTGATGTGGTCGCTTGTTCTTGTTTCTCTAGGAGTGTGATGAGGTTATTTCAGACCTCTCTGTTTTTTGGGTTTGTTTTTTTTTAATGTAGTCACTCACAGCTATAAACTTTCCTCTTAGCACGACACTTGCTGCATACCAGAGCTTTTGATAAGTAGTGTTTTGTTGTCATCAGATTCTAGTAATTTAAAAAAAACTTTTCCCCTTTATTTCTTCACTGGGCCCCTGGTTGCTCAACAATGTGTTGTTTATTCTCCATGTGTCTGGATTTTTTCTTTTTGTACTTTCTCTTGCTGTTGGTTTTTAGTTTTGTTCCACGGTAGTCTGGCAGGAACAGGGGAGGGCATTTCAATTCTCTTACATTTGCTAAGACTTGTGTTATATCTAAAATGAATGATCTATTTTGGAGAACGTTCCAGGGGCTTCTTAGAAGAATGTGTTTTCGCTGGATGGCTGATACACTCTACAGACGTCTGTGAAGTCCGATTGTACCGACTGATTCCGAGGTTTCGTCCGGATGACGAAGCTATTGGGGAGAGCTTGGTATTGAAGCCTTCCACTGTTACTGCGTTGGGATCTGTTTGTTTAGTGACATCAGGTGTGTGCGCACCTGTGTTAACAACCACATCTCCTCTCGACGGAGCCTCTTCTTAAGTGAATACGAAGTGACTGCTTTTGTCTCTTCGGAGTCATTTTGGTTTGACATCTGTTTATCAGATTCAAACATGGCTACTCCCACCTGCTTGGAAAGTCTTTTCCCATCTTCCACCCTAAGCCAATGTTTGTCTTTGACAAGAAGATGCTTTGTAGACCACTGATGGTCAGATCTTAACTACTTAATCCAACCCACCGATCTCCATCATCTGGCATAAATATTAAGTTTTAGTTGCCTCTCCCTGGGACCGTTCAGAGTTAGCATGGTGTGATACCTGTCCTTCCGTTGTATTGGGACACTGGCTTCCTCTTCTTCCTTGGCTAATCTACTCATCTGGCAAAGCTTCCTCTTTCCTGTGCTTTTCTGATGTGTGTCTCTCTTCTTCTGTTGTATGAAGGATTCCTTTGATTATGTTCTGCGGTGTTCACCTAGCGGCCATGAATTCTTTTCATTTTTGTTTATTCATGGAAAGTGTTTTTATTTCCCCTTCATTTACGAAGGACAGCATTGTAAGCAGTCATCACATGAATCTAGATTGACTTTGGGGTTTGGAATCTGTCATGCCCTGCCTCCCTCTCCTCCTCCCTGCCCCCCCCATCCCACCCCGCCCTGCTTTTAGAGACGCAGAGTAAAACCCGCTGTGTATCGAGAGGTTCTGACTTGTTGATTGTCTCTTGAAGCGTTCACTGTGCCTTCTTTGTTCTGTATACTTAGTGTTTTTTACAATGACATGTCTAATGTTGCTTTCTTTTCTCCTGGGTGCTGTGTAAGCCTCCTAGACCAGCATGACCCTCTCTCTCTCTCTCTCTCTCTCTCTCTCTCTCTTTCTCTCGCTCTCTCTCTCAAGATTGGGGACATTTTCTACTATTAAAAAATACAGATTTCGATGGAAACATGGGGAGAAGCAACATGATAGAAGAGTCAGAGATGGTTGATAGAGGAGTCAGAGATGGTTGATAGAGGAGTCAGAGATGGTTGATAGAGGAGTTGGAGATGGTTGGTAGAGGAATTGGAGATGGTAGCAATGCACTGGGTGCCAGGGAGCACCAAGCATCTCTGTCCGTGTCCAACGGCCACGGCGAAATACTTGAAGCTGGTCACTTACAAAGCAAAGAAGGTCATCTCGCTCCCAGGGTCAGAGGCTGAAAAGCCCACGATCAGAGCACCGCATCTGTTGAGTCTCTGGGAGAGGAGGAAGGGGAGGGAAGGGGTCCTCTCCCCCTGGTCCCCTCTGCCAGCTCTGGCAGCAGGGTGGAGATAGCACTGCAGATGTGACAGAAGGAAGGGAAGGAAGCGCAAGGGGTGGCCTTGCTCTGTGACAACCACTCCCCTGAGAGCTCACCGGGCCCAGAGACCAGCAGGGACCTTTCCGAGGGCTGTGCCTCCCACCATCTAATCCTCTTCCAGCAGGCTCTGACTGGTGAAGGCCCCCAGCCTCTCACACCCACACCAAGCTTGCTGCCCATGAGCCCCAGGGGACTACTCAAAGTATACTTATTTATTCATTTATTATTTTTGTTGGCCCTGGGCTTGAACTCAGGGTTTAGGTGCTGACTCTGAGCTATTTTTGCTCAAGGCCAGCCCTCTACCACTTTGGGCCACAGCTCCACTTCCAGTTTTCTGGTGACTTATTAGAGAGAAAGAATCTCACAGACTTTCCTGCCCAAGCTGGCTTTGACTGCAGTCCTCAGATTTCAGCCTCCTGAGTAGCTAGGATTATAAGCATGAGTCACCCGCATCTGGGTCAAAGCATGTTTCAACCATGGCACCAAGGCTCTGAGCGGACGGACTGTCGCCACCGGAGGCAGAAAGAGGTCAGAAAGCATTCTTCCCCTGCACTCATAGGTAACAGAGCCCTGGACGCCTGGCTCTGGATTTGTGCTCTCCAGGACTATGATAGAATATATTTCTGTTTCTTGTTTTATTTATTTATTTTTTTGAGATAGACAGTCTTAACCTGAGAAAAATCCTGCCTCAACCTCTAGACTACGTGTTGGGATTACAGTCATGCACCGTGGTGTCTGGCAGCTTCTGTTGTTTTAAATTACACAGTGTGTGTGTGTGTGTGTGTGTGTGTGTGTGTGTGTGTGTGTGACCTAATCACTGCAGCCTATGACATTAACACACTAGATATATTTACTCAATGCACGGATGAGCCTTCAATGGTGGACCCCGCACTTGTTGCTGGGGTAGGAAAGGCTCCAGTGCCTACTTGAAGGAGTCTGTCTTTTAGGTACTGAGATCCCTTCCCGTGTCTGTGGCCTTCAAGGTTCCCACTTTAGCTTTACCAGTCCCCCATGGCCCAGACTTCCCCCCTGGCCTGCGATCTATTGGCTTTGCAAGTCCGTAAGACCCAGCAGAGCACTGAGCTGCCAGGAGCAGTGTCAAGTAGTAGGGGAGGCAAAGATGGAGTAAGAGTAGATGGGGGACCAGGCTTTGCTCCCATGGGGGAGCAGAGCTGTTATCACTCTGATCAGTGAATGCGCATGGTTCAGAGGCCAGACCTTTCCCCAAAGTCTCCTCCTGTTTCCCCATGGTGCTCTCCATCCCCCCCCCTCCCGCCCCAGTCCTGGTCTGCCAGCCCTGGCACTAGTGTCAAAGCCCCCGGGAGGTACCTCACAGCAACCTCCCCACATCACATGCCCGGTGCCCGGGTGACGAGGGAGCGTGGGATGAGGATGCACAGGTGGCTGAAGGGCCGGGCTCCAGCGTGAACGGGTGAGTGACCATGTCAGCGTGTGAGTGGGGGAGGTGCTGAGTGACAAATGGGACTTCAGGAGGGGACTTTGCCCTGAAGAGTCCGTGACAGCCTTGTCCAAATCCATCACCGTTACCTCAGGTGAACCAAAAGGCTGGTGTGACTGGGGATTTAATAGGGTGCTGGCTTGAGAACCAGCCTGCTGGGTAATTGCCCATTGGGGTGGGAGGGGATCCCTGCCTCGCGGGCCTCCTTGGCCCTCATTGAAGAAACCATGCCTGGCCACCTGCTAAACAGCAAAGGGAGATGTGGGATCACCCAACTCGTGGCCTGTGCGTTCGGGCGCTGGGACACAGCAGAACCACTGCCTTCCACCAGGCTCTCTCGCCCCCTGGCTCCCAGCTTTGGGTGTCTGCTGAGCTGAGCAGATAGATGGGCTTCTAGGGTAAGCAGCTGCAATTTCTCCTCAGGAAAATGACTACAACAACAAGAAGCATGAGGCCGGGAGCCAGTGGCCATGGCTTTAATCCTAGCTACTGAGGAGGCTGAGATTGGAGGGCGGCAGTGACCAGCTAGCCATCTCCAAGGAACCGCCAAGAAGCCAGATGCGGCGCTGTGTGTGGCAGAAGCTGCCTCAGGCTGGCACCGCCCATTCCCTGGGAAGCCCTGTCTGAGGGACCGTGTCATCCCAGCCATCTCCTTCTCTCAGGTCCCAGGGCCCAAGAAATCAAGCGACACGTATATGTCTGTCCATACTTTGGTTGGCCAGTGTGTGGGCTGCACCCGAACTCCACCTGGGAAGAACGGAGACCCCTTGCCAACACCCAAAAGGGATGTGTGTCTGCTGGCTGTAGTCTCCAGCAGGCTGCCTCCTCCTCCAGGCAGGACCTGCCTCAAAAGGTCTGAGCCCACAGACAGTGGGCTGGGGAAGAGGGGCTGGAAGAACTGGGGGGGGGGGTCCAAAAGAACTGAGGAGGGAGGAAGGGGATGGAGACAGGAGCAGGCGGAGGCAGAGGCGGGGCGGGGTAGGGACAGCAAGGGGACAGAGGCGGGGGGGGGGGTTGTTCTTTTCCTGGATAGGGTTACTGTTAAAATGAAGAACCCAGAGCTGGCACCAGGAAGGAATCCTGAGGCCTGGGCCCCACCAGTGAATTCTGGGGCTCTCTGTCCTCCCAGCCTGAAACTGTGCCTGTATCTGTTATCAATATCCAATTAAACCTAACTGGGAGGGGATGGGAAAGGTGAGAAGAAAATGCAGGCAAATAATAACTAGGGTCCTGCCCCCATCGATCCTCCCTGACCACAAGCGGAGACCAGGAAAACTTTCCCTTTGCAGGAACCAAGCCGTGGGGTCCACAGGAATGCTGACACGGTCACCCTGTGGAGAGACTCCAGCGTCCCCCAGTGCCACAGCACCCCAACTCTGTGAGTTTGTTGATGAACGCTGCTTTTGCTTTGGGTGGATGAAGGAAATGGCAGAACTGTGCTGCTCGAGAGCTGAATCTTTCACCCGCACATCCGGGCCCTGCACGCGTGTGCTGCGTGCGCTTTTGGTCCCATCTCAATGGCAAGGTCAGATGATAAAGAATCTTTTCCAGGGCAAGGGACTGAGACACAGTGGTCTGGAAACGGACGTCCAAGCCTCGTGGCCTTCGATCAAGCCCAGGGGAAAGGGTTATTTATTCGAGCAAACAGTACCAGGGATGCCCCCCCCCAACCAAAGCCTGGCATGGACACAGCTCCATCTTCTGCCAGTGTCTGGGATTAAGGTAAGGAAAAGAGGCCAGGGGTGTGTAGGATGGCATATGGTCCTCACTTAACATTCGGCCATTTTGTTCATCAAAGGCTTTTGTCTGCACAGAAGTTGGTTCATCCTTTCCCTTAGTAGGTTATTTCCTTTGCTGAGTTTGCATTGTCCCTGAGGGGTCCCCCCACATCTAGCCCTGACCCCGAGCCCTCCTCCAGGTCCCCACTGGGCCAAGGGTGGTAATGAGGAGTATAAATTCACAGCCCCTGTCTTCGGGGAGGTCACAAGGCCTCAGGGAAATAAGGCTTCTCAGCCATTCCACCCCCAGGGGCCCGTGAGCGTGTGCACAGGCTTGCAGGGAGCAGCACCAGAACTGAAGTCCCACCCGGAAGCAACCCTAACGTTCTCAGGGAGCAGGCGGGGGCGGGGCAAGCTACTTCTCTGCCTCCAGCTCCCAGCGTCCTCTCCTTCAGAATGGGACCAAAGCCAGGCCCCAATGGCTCATGCCCCATAATCCTAGTAATTCAGGAGGCTGAGATCTGAGGGTTACGGTTCAAAGCCAGCCCAGGCAGGAAAGTCTGAGACTGCTCAGAAAAGTTGGAAGTGGCACTGTGGCTCAAGTGGTAGAGCACTAGCCTTGAGCACAGAGAGGCTTGGGGACAGAGACCAGGCCCTGAGTGCAAGCCCCAGGAGTGGTGGGTGGAGGGAAGGGGAAGGAAACAGAATGGGCTAAGAAAGTGGGATTAGTGGGGGGCAGGGTGAGGCATGCGAGGGCCCAGGGGAAGCACTGGGGCAGCTGCAGAGAGGACACCCTCTGGGACGCCAGCTGCCATTACCAACAGAGCCGCCATGACATAGAAGTGCCATGCACTCTGGGTAGGCTGGAGGAAGGAGGGAGGAGGGGCAGGATGCAAGATGGGACCCCATGAGGACATGTGGGGAGGAGGGGGCTGCCATCTACATAAGAGACAGTGCAGCTTTCTTGTGAACTCCGGTAAAAGTTAATTATTTCGTGCCAGTAGGGAGGCTTGAACTCAGGGCCTGAGTGGGATTCCTGAGTGTTTTTCACTCAAGGCTGTCCCTCTACCATTTGAGCCACAGCTCCACTTCTGCCTTTTTGGTGGTTCATTGCAGATAAGAGTCTCAGGAACTTTCTTGTCCGGCTAGCTTTGAATCTCAATTCTCAGATCTCAGCCTCCTGAATAGCTGAGATTCTAGATGTGAGCTGCAAGCAACTACCTAAAAAATATAATAACATTTACTTTTATCTGGAGTAAAACACACATTTATCACTGCTGTCATTTTTTTTTGGGGTCCAGTCGTGGGGCCTGAACTCTGGGCCTGGGCACTGTCCCTCAGCTCTTCAGCTCAAGGCTAGCGCTCTACCACTTGAGCCACAGCGCCACTTCCGGCTTTTTTTCTGTTTGCTTATGTGGTGCTGAGGAATCAAACCCAGGGTTTTGAGCATGCAAGGCAAGCACTCTACCACTGAGCCACCTTCCCAGCCCCACTGCTGTCATTTTTAAGTGCACACTCTTGCGATTAAGCCCACTCACAAAGATGGACAATCATCCAGCTTCAGAACTTCTCTGTCCTTCAAGAATGAAATTCTACACTCCTTAAGGAATAGCTCCCCATTCTCCCCTCTCCCCAACCTCTGGAGCAACCATTCCACTTTCTGTCTCTATGAATTATATTACTCTAAGCACCTCATAAAGTGAAATCGTATAGGAGTTGTCCTTGGTGACTGGCTGATTTCATTTAGTATAATGTCCTCAAGGTTTGTCCATGTTATAGCATATGCCAGCATAAAATCTGATAATTCTGCATATCCTTGGGACTATCTGGATGGATGGATGGATAAGTGGATAGACAGATGAGTAGCTGTGTGGATGGATGATAAATGCATATGTGGATAAATGGATGGAGGATGAATGAAAAGATGGATGGATACATGCATGGATGCATGATGGATGGATGTGTGGATGGATGGATGAGTATGTGGATGGATGGATGGATGGATGAGTGGATGGACAGGTGGGTAGATATGTAGATGGAAGATAAATGCATACATGGATAGATGGATAGAGGATGAATGAAAGGACGTATGGATACATGCATAGATGGATGATGGATGAATGGGTGGATAGATGGATGGATATAGAATGGACAGATGTATGAATGAATGAGTATATGTGTGGATGGATAAATAGTTGGTTACATGGATAGATGCATGCATGCATTGATGGGTAGATGAATCAATTCATGAGTGGATAGATGGATGGAGAGTTGGAGGTATGCATAGATGAGCGGATGAATGGGTAAGTGGTTGGATGGATGGATGGATAGATAGAGGTCTGGTAAACAGAAGAATGCTGAATATTTGTATTCAAGTGGGATGCTTAGAAGAGATATTGCAAAACAGGATACAGAACACCCTTTAGGTAGCTCCCAGCCTAGATGGGAAGCCAGGAGAACCAACACTGCCAAGACAATGCCACAGAATCACAGTTTGTAAGTACAAACTCTTATGGGCTCCAAAGAGAGCATAGTGATGCCAGCTAAAAACATAAACAGAGTGCCAGCACTTCCTGCATCGTGGCAGGCAGGTGGAGAAGGCTGCTGTGGAGAGAAATAGGAGCCAGATACTGGGGACAAGGGCACGGAGTGCAGAGCCCAGGGCAGCGAGCCCTGGGCAGGCGAGGCTGGTCCCAACACAGAGCTCTGGGGTTTAGAATTGGGAAGGGCTGACTTGGAACCCAGGACTTCTGGTTGTTAATCATGTGACATCAGGCTTGTGCTCTCCTTCTTAAGCCTCAGTTTCCTGATGTGTGAAATGAGAGTAACAAAAGGACCTACCTCTGAGACTACCCAGGGACCCAAAACGAGCCATGAGGGTGAAGCACTCAGTTGAGTGTGAACTGAAGAACAGTTCACAACTCCATAGTCTTTGTGCTAACCTTGGGCCCCTGGGGTGCTCAGGCCGACTGAGGCAGGTCTCACAGAGAGACACACAAACACCACATCAGATGAGCAGGAGTCTCCCTGAGTGTCAGCCCCTTGTTCCTTCCTGGGGCTCCACCTCCAAGACTGATTGGACAAGACTTCCCCCACCCCAACTCTGGGGACCTACCTCTGAAGCTGATTGGATACAGCTTTTCCTCCCCTCTCCCTCTGAGACGCCACCTCCAAAGCTGATTGGACAATATTTTACCCCCACTCCACCCTTGGGGCCCCATCTCTTAAGCTGATTGGGTGAGACTTTTCCTTCCCTCCTCTTCCCTCTGAGACTCCACCTCTGAGGCTCATTGGATGAGGGTTTCCATCCCCGTACCTCTTTATTATCCTCTAACACGCACCTGCTGGCACTTTATCCACCAAGATCTGCATTGATTTTGCCATAAACTGTTATGAATTCAGCGTGTGGAAAAATAACATTGATTCCCCCTGCCTCCTAATTTGTCTCTGCAAAGCAGGGTCTGCTAATGGTTTTCCAAAGATTTATGGTGTAGAGCCGGGCTGTGGCTCCATCTAGCTACTCCTTCCCTCTTGGGATGCTTGACCATTTTGTCCCTTTGGTTGAAGATGGACACAATTGGTGACTGTGGATCAGATCTTACTGGCTGCCACCTGCTCACTGCAGGGGAAGGAAGGAGGCCCAGAGGGGCTGAGAAGGGCGGGGGGTGCAAGGCATTGTCAGGAAAAGAGGGAAGGAAGGTCACAATACTGAGCCTCTCATGTTCCAGGCACACAGAATGCTTTTTTCAGCATGCAAAATGCACAGCAATAAAACCAGTGTCGTTAACACCACTGTCAAGAAAATTGGAGCTCAGAGTGGTTGGACACCTGAGTGGTTGGACACCACATCCAGCTTCATGCCACAGGGGTCAGGGTGGCAGCCTGATATTGACAGGAAGTCTTCTGGACAGAGACAAGGAAGTTTGGATCTTTTCTTCCTGTGAGATGTGGGTGGAGGTGACACCTACCACTTTGGCCCTAATCATCTCCACCAGTATGGAGACTGTGGTTGGTGTGGTTAAATGATGGGGAAGTATTGAACAACAAGGTCTTATTCATCCCTCACACCAGCTGGGTACCACCACAAAGTCACCAAGATGTCAGGCCACTGCTCACATCATTACTATCTTGCCAGTTTGCATGCCTAGTGTTGTGCAGCATACCAAGAACTCTGAATTATTTCTCCACCAAAACCTTACTCTACCACCACAAAGGCAGGTACCACTACTGGTTTTTCGTGTGTGTGTGTGTGTACTGGGGTTTGAATTCAGTCTCATACCTTGCTAGGCTGGCACTCTACCATGTGAGCCACTCCGTAGCCTGGTTACTTTTTGAGATAGGGTCTCGCTTTATTTCCAGGTTGGCTTGGAATGCAATCCTCCTACCTGTACTTCTGTCCATCAAGCCCTCCTTTTCCAGGCTGTCACCTTACCACCCAGCTGGATGCCACCCTCTCCTCTCTAGGACTCTGTAAATATGGAAGAGTGAGTTGATACATAACAGCTTCCATTTCCATCAGACGTGTCAGGACCTCTTCTGAGGTGCTAAGGGCAATGTCGGATGCCTCCCTGGAGAAAAGGGTCGTCTCTCCCACCACCCCCTGCAATAACAGGACTTCTCAGTCTCTATCTGCCTGTGACAGAGTCAGATCCAGACAAATTCACCTCAGGGCCCTGCCTTCACCCAGCAGGCAGAGAGGAAAGGGAAGCTCCCATTCCATTTCTATTCAGGGGCATCAGCAGGAAGTTGCTCCCATAATTACTTCCTCTTAATTCTATTGGTCAGAACTCAGTCACATGATCTTGCCTGGTAGCACAGGAGTATGGGAAATGTAGTCTTAAGCCAGTAATCATGTACCTGGATAGAATGTAGTAATTACATTACTAAAGGAAAAGGGGAAAAAAACACACAAAAATAACATAACAAAATTCATTAAAGATGGTTAAAAAGGAGACAGAAAAAAAAAGATTAAGAAAGAGTAATACAGGAGAGATGAATTTGATCAAAGTATATAGTGCATAAATATTACAATGAAACCTCTTGTAAAATTCAATAACACAAAAGTTCTTTTTGGAGGAGGAAGAGGAAAGAAGCAAGGAAGAAAGGAAGGAAGGAAGGAAGGAAGGAGGACTTGGGATGATTAGCGACTAGGTCAGCATTACATGGAGATGAGAACAGGCCCAGTGAGGCTAGAGTTCGTCCATCTGATGCAGTTAGGGGAGGTAATGGGACCAACCCTCAAGTCCAGCAGCCTGGGCCAGGGCCTCCTCCTGGCTGCAGCACTGAGCTTCCCCAGCACAGGTGCTGCTCTTACAGGAGGTCGCAGGTATACTGGGTGCTCAGCAGAAATTCCTTACCCTTCATCTTTACCCTAGAAAGCCACATATGATGCTGCCACTGCCCATGCAGGTGAGTTTTGAGAAGACATCATGGAAGGGAATGGTCTCCGGAACCTGGCAGGAGGCTCAGCAAGTGATGTCAGGGGTCTGCTGAGGTCTGAGCCTGTCACCCACAGGCCTATGTAGGGGAGAGGCTTGGTCCTTAGTGTGGTCATGCCAGGAGGTGGCCGGCCCTTTAAAAGGCGGAGCCTGGTGGGAGGTCTTTATGTCACTGCACATTCCTGCCATGTCACCATCTGTCATGATGACACAGCCAAGAGACCCCACTGATGCTTTTCCTCCCTCTAAACATTGCGCCAAGCGAAGCTCTTCTTTATACAGTTAGCCAGCTTCGGGTCTTCTTTTCATAGCACAGAAGATGAACCAAGGGGCCTTGGGGAAGTAGCTGGCAGCCAGGCATCTCAGAAGGGGTCCCCCAAAGCCCTTGTTAGACGTGTGGGCCTGGGTCTGTGCTAGTGTTAACACACACCCTTGGTGTGGCGTCTTGGCAAGGTATCTGGCATGCAGTCGTCCATCTGCAGGTGATGAACAGCTGCTGTGGATACAGCTGCTGCTTTCTGAGTCAGGCTCAGACTCAGGCTCTACCTGTTGGCAGCCTGAGAGCTTGGATCAATCGCCCACCCAGAGAATCCTCGGCTTCCTCATCTAACGTGGATGTGAGACCACCTGCCTTGCAGGTTCACTCAGCCAACATGGCCTGAGCACCCACTAGGTACAAGTACTATCATCTGATGACCCACTGCACACTGACGTCCCCTGCTAGATCTAAATTCTTCCAGGGCTGTGAGTTCCAGGGCCTGCCATCCATGCCATTCTTCCTCTCTGCTTCCCATGTGGGAAACCAGTGAACTGCCTGCCTGCTGCCTGCCTTCCTGCCTGCCTGCCATCCTTCCTTCTTTCCTTCCTTCCTTCCTTCCTTCCTTCCTTCTTCCCTCCCTCCCTTCTTTCTTCTTCTTCTTCTTCCTTCTTTTCTTTCTCCTTTTTCTTTCCTTCCTTCTTTCCTTCTTCCTTTCTTTCCTTCCTTCCTTCCTACTTTCCTTCCTTCCTTCCTTCTTTCCTTCCTTCTTTCCTTCTTCCTTTCCTTCCATCCTTCCTTGCTACTTTCCTTCCTTCCTTCCTTCTTTCCTTCCTTCCTTCCTTCTTTCCCTCCTTCCTTCCTACCTTCCTTCCTTTCTTGCTCTTTCTTTATCTCTTTCTTTATGGCAGGTTTCTACTTAGAGACCTTGAACTCATTTGGTTGTTTTGCTCATGGCAAAGGTTCTACAACCTGAACCATGTCTCCAGTCATGCTTTTTTGCCAGTCCTGGGGCTTGAACTCAGGGCCTGGGCACTGTTTCGGAGCTTCTTTTGTCTCAAGGCTAGCACTCTACCACTTGAGCCACAGTGCCACTTCTGGGTTGTTTCATGTATGTGGTGCTGAGGAATCGAACCCAGGGCTTCATGCATGCTAAGCAAGCACTGTACCACTGAGCCACATTCCCAGCCCCTGAGTCATGTTTTTTGCTAATTAATTGGAGATACAATCTTGTAGACTTTCCCTCCTGGGTGATCTTAGAACTATGACCCTCAGTGCTGTGCCTCCCAAGTGAGCCACCCAGCTCTGAAACTGGACAGAGCCTGGAGAAGAGGCTTGTACCCACTAAACATACTTTGGGCACAGCCCAGCCTTGCTCCTCCACGCACCCTTCCACCCTCAGTTCTCACTCCCATTCCCACAGGCAACCCTTCTGCCCTGCGGATCCTTCTGTGTGCTTGGCCTTTCATGGGGTACAGGGTGCTCTGTGTGTGGGGGGGGGGAGTTTCCATTCCTTGCTGGGGTTTGCAACACATGCGCTTTGCTGTGGTGCATCAGACACTGCTTCGTACGGCACTCAGCCTGTCGGTGGTGGGCCTCTCCTGTCCAGATGCCTGGAGGAAACTAATGTGCAGCGACCACCCTGAGCCACACGTGCACTGCCAGGCGTAAGGCTCCCATAGTCCTTGCCATCCTGAGGTTGTGCAATAAGGCAACAACAGCCCTATAAAGTTGGAGTTACCACACCCTTAAAAAGAATTCTACTCTTGACATAAGGTCTTGTAATGCAGCACAGGCTGGACTGGAGCTTGTTACCTTTCTACCTGAGCCTCCCGGGGCTACTCCCTTTCCATAGCCAAGAAAATCAAATCTCAGAGAGGTTAGATGGTCTGCTCCAAAAGGCACAGCAGTGAACAGGCAGAGCGTATCTCTGAGCCACAGAGCGATGCTGCAGCATCTGGGTCCCCTAGGACCTCGGGCTGCCCCCCAAGTCTGCTGTAGATATCAGACCGGCTGCCAAGCCGCAGTCGCTGGAAGGAGTCATGACTGAGCCAAGCACGCTTCCAGTTTTCCCAGGGCTGCTGAGAGCCAGGTGTATCCCAGGGGCAGGCATCAGCCATGGCCTGCACTGGGTGTGCATTCCCCCATCCTCCCTGCCTCCTCAAGGCCCTGCCTCCTGGGCCCAGCTTTCCATCCACCCACCAGGCGGTTGTCAAAGTCATCCTGGCAGAAGAGCGCGGAGAGCAGCAGTAATTCAGGGAAAGAAGTCTTGAGAGATCCTCGGGTTCCGTACGTAGCACGAAGACAGCTTCAGAGGGAAGCCTTTATTACAGATGCGAGAACATTATTCCAGAGCGATTCCCCTGGCCCATTACAGCAAAATAATAGAGCTTTAGTTTCTAGATGTTTGACATGCTTGGCGCACATGTATTTCAAGTCTATTTGACGGCATATAAAATTGAGGTGAAATATTGCCAAATCGGCCAATTCCTGCACATTTTAAATGTATTTCCTTTATTTGTTACACTTATTTTACATATCCCCTCAATCCATCTTCAGATGCAGAAAGGGGATAAGTCATGGATGCAGGCTGAGGCTTTTCTGTGGAGAAGAGGCGGGGGGGGGGAGCGGGAGTGCCCGCCGCTGTCCCCTGATTCTGGTTCCAGAAGAAAATGGCAACTTTCCTTCATCTCCCACCAGGGGCGGGAAAGCCAGCAGACATCACTCCCAGGAAGTGTCCCCGCACATCTCTCCCTGCCCCGCCAATCTTGATGGAGGCTGGGATTCACTTTCTCTGATGATACCGGAAAGTTTTATTGGTCCGCACTAGAAATCGAAGTTTTATTGGTCCGCAGTAGAAATCGAATGAGTAGAACGAATTGCAAGTTGGGGTTTTTAACCTGGGGGGGTCATGAGGAGATTTTAGGGCTTCCTTGAAGTGATTTGCCTAGCCTCAAGTCTTTTTTGTTTTTGTTGGTCTTGGGGCTTGAACTCTGGGCCCGGGCGCTGTCTCTCAGCTCTTCAGCTCAAGGCGAGCATTCTACCGCTTGAGCCACAGCGCCACTTCTGGTTTTCTGGTGGTTTATTGGAGATAGGAGTCTCAGGAATTTTGCTGCCTGGGCTGGCTTTGAACCGCGATCCTCAGATCTCAGCCTCCTGAGTAGCTAGGATCACAGGCGTGAGCTTCTGTGGCCACAGAAGAAGGGGTGCCGTCTCTCAGGGGTCTCAGGTGGGCACCCCTCTCCCCCACTGAAGAGGAGGGCTTCCCTTTTCCTGGCTTTGCTGGCAGGGAGAGGGGGGAGGAGGACGGAGGCCTCTCCGGGACTGGGCCAGTTGCTCTCAGGGAAAAGCTCTGTAGCCGTTGGGCTTGGACAATTCTTCTCCCCCTGGCACTCACACCCCTTTCCACAGCTGACCACAAATCAGAGTTCAGAATCCTCCCTCACCTCTAAGGGGCTGTGGGGCTGTGGGAGGGAGGAAGGGAGGGAGGGGCCCAGGGCCTAGAAGCAGAGTTGTGCCAACGTCACTGGGAGCAGTCATGACTGATGGGACCCAAGGGTCATATCTGACACCATGGACTTCTCCACAAGACCTTGCAGGTCGGTGATGGGCAACTCTGATCCTCACTCAGCATGGGCACTGCTGCTGCCTTGACTTCCCTCCATTTAGAAGGTTGAGCTGTGTTTATCCATCCCAGTACTGCCTGAACCAGGCCTGGCACACACAGGTCTTAAGGATGGATGGATGGATGGATGGATGGATAGACAGATTGATGAAAGAATGGACAGGGGAGTAGTTGGGTGGACTAGGGAGAGGATGGATGGATGATGGGTAGGTGGATGGATAGATGAGCAGTTGGGCAAGTAATAGATGAATGGACAGACAGTGCATCTATTTTTGGATGAATGGATGCATGCATGTATGTATGCATGAGTGGATGAATGGATAGACAGATGGATGGATGGGCAGATGGATGGGTGGTGTGCATGTATCCATGAGTGGATGGAAGGATGGATGATGGATGAATATGGACAGACAAAGAGGCCTATACATAGCTAGATGGACAGCGGTGAATGGGTGGGTACATGGATGGGCAGATGGATGGTGGGACAGGTAGGTGGATAAAGGCATCCATCCATCCACAGACAAGATGAATGTGACCCAGAGCTTTGCAGGTTGCACTACATGGGGGACACAGCTTGAGGTGTCCTCCTCCCCATGGTGCCATCATAAATCCCTCAGGAAGTTCTCAGACAATGCAGAGACCAGCTTAGCCACACCCCTCCCTCCACTAAGAACCAAAGTCCCTGGAGGATAGCAGGGGGGCCACCACCGCAGCTGGCTGACAGGGACCCAGACTAGCTACCGAGCCCCGAGGGAAGATGCCTGGTCCCAGGGCCGCCACCTCCTGACCCAACAGAGGACAAGGGGTAGGACCCCTCTGTCTGTCTCCAAAGGACCCAGGTGCATCATGATGGAGCCCCAGGAGCAGAAGGCAGGAGCTTGAACTAGAAAAGTCCTCATTTTAACATAACCAAACACCAAGTAGGCAGATTCTTCAGAGCCGAGTATTGTAAATGAATCGCAAGCACGGCCTGCCCTCTCCATCTTTAACTCTGTGCCCTTTGCTGTGAGACTCTAACTCGGGCCACCAGGACGAGAAAGCTCTTTTCCTACCCTGGGGGCCTGGCACTTGGCTGGTTTTGACCCGCTGTGGTCAGAAGGCCTGTCGACTGATTCTAAGTCTGTGTCTTAAGAGTCCTGGGAGTTTTGATCTCTCCCTTGCTTTTCTGCCTCTGATGAGAACATTCTAGAAGGCCTGCTGGAGAAGTGGGCAGAACTTGATCAGTCAAGGAGTCCTTTCCAGGCCCCTGCACAGGAGAGAGCAAGGCTCTCATGAGCATAGGAAGGGCCCTGCCTTTCCATGGGCCCAGGTTCACGAACCTAAATGTATGCTTATAGCAGCCAGCTGTAATATGGGGCTGCTTGCTACATAGCATTACCGCAGCAATGGCCACCTGACATCTATTTCCTCTCCTTCCTCAGCCATTCTCTATCCAGAAGCCTCAAATTGGGAACTCTGGACCTCCAGATTTTCCTTCTTTCTTTTTGCTTTTTAGAGCCAAGGTTTTAAAATAAATAAATAAAGAGTTGGGCCAATTAAACATTTGAATTTCTTACACAGAATCTTTCTTTTGAAAACCCAGAGGTGGGCTGGGAAGGTGGCTCAGTGGTAGAGCGCTTGCCTTGCATGCATGAGGCCCTGGGTTCGATTCCTCAGCACCACATAAGCAAAAAGAAAAAAGCCAGAAGTGGCGCTGTGGCTCAAGTGGTAGAGTGCTAGCCTTGAGCTGAAGAGCTGAGGGACAGCGCCCAGGCCCAGAGTTCAGGCCCCACGACCGGACCCCCGCCCCCAAAAAAACAGAAAAGAAAACCCAGAGGCTCTTGTCCGGCCTTCCTGTAGGACACGCACCTTCAGTCACCTTGCTGGGCAGGGTGGGGCTTGTGAGGGGCTCTGTGCTGGGACCCCGGCCTCCTTGCCTGTTCCCTGGGCTGAGCCTGTTTCTGTGTGTGGCTCTGTCCATGTCGGCAAACAAAAGCCAGACCTTGATGGCTTCAGGAACTGAGGCACAGCGTGCGCACTCTGCCCCATGGAAGGAACGGCTGTTACCTCATACCTGAAATGGAGACAGCAGCCTGGCAACGCTGGCCTGTGCAACGCTGGACTGAACCCCTCAACCTGTGGTCCCCATTGACTTTCCGCTTCTCCTGCCCCATGACCTGAACTCTAGCGGTAACCTCTGCTTCGCGATCCCGCTGGCATCCCACACCTCTCCGCTCCATGAGGACCCCAGTGATCACAGCCATCACAGACCGCCTCAGAGTGCAAGACCCCACCCCAGGCTGGGGGACAGGCCGGGCGTCCTCCATTACCAACCCCGCTGTAGACTTATTACCAAAAGTAGCATTGGATTGAAATTGAATGCCTGTGATTTGCATAGTTTTGAATCTCATTTGCATAGCACTCATTTCCTGTCCAAAAATACTGGCATTCACCCACAAATTTGCTCCTGACTCTCCAGGGTTCCCAGCTTTGTGCTCTGTATCCCTGTCCTCTAACTTCCTGAACGACACCTCTCACCCCCACCCACTTGGGAGGCCCTGGTGGGGTGGGGTGCAGCGGGGTGAGGTGGGCCCCTGCCTCCTCTCCCTATCCACAGGGCAGATGGGATCCTGTCCCCTGGAAATCCCAGCTTGGCTTCCAGGACTGGTGTTGCCTGATTCATTGCCTGCAGTACCCAGTGCCCGCAAGCGATGTGGGTGTGCCAGGACCTTAGGCTGGATCCAAATAAAGGAGTAAATGAATGTGTGGCTGAATGAATGTGTGCATGAATGAGTTGTGTGTGTGTGTGTGTGTGTGTGTGTGTGTGTGTGTGAATGAGAGCATTGTCACCAATTAGGCCATGTATGTATGACTGAGTACATGTATGCATGAATCTGGTTATGTGTGAGTGAATAAATGCCTGGCAAATATGTGCATAAGTGCATGAATAAATCTATGCATGTATAAATGAGTACATGCATGCATAAACCAGGTCATGTATGCATGACTGAGTACATACATGCACCATTGAGTGCACATATGGATGTGAAGATGTATGCATGAACCAGAATGCTCATGAGTGAATGTACAAATGAATTAATCCATGCACCATTGTGAATGAATCATGTCTGTGTAAATACATGTGTGCATGCATGAATGCACACATAAATGAGTGCAATATGCTCAAATTGGATGATGCATGAATGAATGAATGCATGAATTAGGCCATGCATGAATGAATGCACGTGTGAATGGATGGGTGAGTGAACACACGCATGTGTGAATGAATGAGTGTGTGCTTCTTCCATGAAGTTTCTGAAGAGAGTCACCAGATGCTACCCACAAGGCCCTTTGTGTGGCCTGGTACTTTTTTTTTTTTTTGCCAGTTCCAGGGCTTGAACTCAGGGCCTGGGCACTGTCCCTGAGCTTCTTTTGCTCAAAGACAGCACTCTACCACTTGAGCCACAGCATCACTTCTGCCTTGTTCTGTGTATGTGGTACTGAGGAATTGAACCCAGGGATTCATGCATGCTAGGCAAGCACTCTACCACTGAGCCACATTGCCAGCAATGTAGCCTGGTACTTGATGAGCTCCATCCTTCCTCCCCTATCTCCTCCCCCACCTCTGGTCACGTGTGTCCCTGACCCTGCACAGACATTGCCAGGACCAGGTGCTGATTACCCAGAGCCAGCTTGGCACCAGACCTTAAGCCAGAGTCTGAGCAGCCAGAGTCTGGGCAGCCAGAGTTGGGACTCTGTCCTGTCCGGGGCCCTGGCAGTCAGGTTGGGTGTAGGAGGTTGCCTCTCACATGGGGTAATTAAAAGTGTAAGGAGGTGGGGGCTGCAGGCCCACTGCTGGGAGCCAGGGCTCCGGGAGCTGAGGATCGGGCAGGAGGCTCCATGGAGGGACCCGGGCTGGGTCTGTGGGGTTGATTTGTGGATTGGGCCAGGGTGGTGGGCAGAGGTGGAAATGCACATGAAGAGCAGAGAAGGGGCTGGTGACACCTAGCACAGGAATGGGGGGGGGGTTCCTGCATGCGGAGAGGTTGCCCCTACCCAGAGGGGCTGAGTGGGTGTCAGAGGGGCTGAGGCTCGGTCAGTGGACTTCTCTCAGATGAGAACCCACCCAGCAGCACGCAGCTGGCCTGAGCTCAGAGGCAGGGCCAGGCGGAAGGGTGGAGCTGCAGCCTCAAGACTTCCCAGAGGAAGGGGCTCTGGGGCAGTTTGAAAGGTGACTTCCGCTGGTCAGGGAGAAGCAGAGCTCTGGGTGGAGGACACCTCCTGCTGGCCGAGGTGGGAGGTGAGGCAGAATGCGGTGTGGGCTTCTTAGTTCGAGGCTTGGGAGTGGGGAGGGCCCTCAGGCCTCCTTTGAACCACCATCCCAGATTAGAGGTGGGGAAGACCAAGCTCCAGAGAAGGCCAGGCATGGTCTCAGGGTCACACCAAGTTTCAACTACAACCCTTGCATCCACCACCCGGGCCAAAAAGCCATGAGGTTAAAGATGGGTGAGAAGATTTGGCTTCCCCCTCCCCACCCCAAATCCATTGTGCATTTTACACACAGGGCCAGAACGGACGTTAAATGGACTCTCCTGGGGGGAATATCACTACGTGGATTATTTCTCGTTTATTTTGTTGCCTCTTCTGGGAAAGCGCGCATTGATCTGCTGGTGAGGCAGAAGGGCAGATAGAACACTCAGACCAGACTAGCCTAGCAAGGAGGGCTTTGTTGGCTCAATCAAGTACTAAGACTAAGTACTAAGAACTGAGTGAGTGGACTTCAGATGCAGCCTGACCCAGGGGCCCAGACTGTCTCTCCAAAGCTGGATTTCTCTCTCTTCATTCCTCAGCTTGATCTATCTCACCTTGGCTTCTTCTCAGGAAAGCCATTTCCTCGTCTCTCTCCCACATGGGCTCAGCTTCCAGGAGCTCCAGGAAGGTCCCACTGGGTCTCTAACCAACTCATCACAGCCAATGAGAGAAGAATCAGGGACTCATCCTGAGGCTGGGATGGGGGTGTGGCCTGGGGAGGTGGGAGGGGTGCTTCATGCACCCCAAAGGTTCATTGTGAAGGCAGGTGAGGTCACAACCTCTGATTCTAAAGTAGGATGGTGGGGGCCCAAACCACAGGTGCCCCCCCTGTCCCCCGTCATTCCTGGCACACCCTGGGGAGATTCAAGCTTACCAGCACTTCCAACTGTGGTAGAGCAAGAGAGGTTTCCTGGCCAAAGCCAAGGTCAGGAGGAGGGGAGGGAGTAACCAGGATGGGGTCAGAGCTGAGGCCCTGAAGTCAGCCTTCCAGGGCCATCACTGTCCATGGGGAGGGGGGTGGGGGGTAAGGGTGGGGGAGGGAGGCAGGGCAGGTGAACGAACTGACTGGCCTCAGCAACTCTTCTAGAAAATGGAGTGTCAGGAAGGCGTGGCTGGGCTCACAGAGCTGCTCTGGGGTTCTGGTGGCGGAGCTTCGGGCCAGCTGCAGGCACACGTGGCCGTGGACACCGTCCTCAGGGGCGAGCGTGTGCACGAGAGGGAGCACAGAAGCGGGGCGCACTTCCCCCCACCCCACCAAAGAAACCCCAGATGTTGCAAACATCCCTTTCCTGACGCCTCTTGGAGTCTGAAGTTGCTTTCGGGGTGTGTGGATAGGGGGGAGGTCCAGCTCCTGGATCCTGCCTGCTCTAAGAATCATGTTATAATTACAAGTTAATTAAAGCCGAAGAGATCAAAGCCACTTTAGACAGATTAATGATACGGCCACGGCTAGAAATTTTTACCGTTTTATGTATTAACCACATTGTCGGGGTTCTCTCTCTCTCTCTTTTTTTTAATTCCACTTCTCTCTCTTCTTCTTTTGTGTCAGCCCCAAAGCCTTTCATATCTTTTTCTCTGCCCTTCAATGCGCGAGGAATTGAAGTCCCAACAGCTGCCAGGAGCTGTCTGTGCAGAAGGGGCCCGGTGAAAGAATATCAGAACGAAATCAACGAGCCTTTTAGCTTCTGACTCGTTGAAGCTGCCACCCGCCTCCTCCTCCTCCTGGTCCTCCTCCCACAAGGCCTAAATACATCAATCGTCCAAATCAGGCCACAGTGAAGGGAGGATCTGATGCCAGATACCCCAGCCCTCCCCGTGGCTGTCCCCCATCCTCCAGAAAGATTCTGTTCTGTTGGGGGGGTCGGGGGAGGGGATTGAGACAGGAGAAAAATCTTTGCATTGCAGGTTCACCAAGAGAGTAAAGGCTCAGCCCCCTCCCCCTCATCATATACAGCCCACACCTGACCGTAGGATGCTCACCAGTCAGAGACCGTCTCCAGCCAGCGGGAACACCCAGGCAGGCATCTGTGAAAGCAGGCAGCCTAGGAAAAAATCAGTTTAACTTTTTTTTTTCCTGTATCAATACCGGAACTTGAACTCTGAACCTGAATGCTATCCCTCAGCTTTTTTTTACTCAGGGCCTTGACCACCTGAGCCACACCTCCACTTGCAGCTTTTTGCTGGTTTCATTGGAGATACGAGCCTCTGTATTTTCTTTTTTTTTTTTTTTTGTCTGTCGTGGGGCTTGAACTCTGGGCCTGGGCGCTGTCCCTCAGCTCTTCAGCTCAAGGTGAACGCTCTACCCTTGAGCTACAGCGCCACTTCCGGTTTTCTGGTGGTTTATCGGAGATAGGAGTCTCACGGTCTCTCCTGCCCGGGCTGGCTTTGAACTGCGATCCTCAGATCTCAGCCTCCTGAGTAGCTAGGATCACAGGCATGAGCCACCAGCGCCCAGCAAGCCTCTGTATTTTCTTGCCTGGGTTTGGCTTCAAACAGGGAGCCTCAGATCTCAGCCTCCTGAATAGATGGGATTCCAGGTGTGAGCAGCCACGCCCGGCCCATTTTAACTTCTTAATGCCAGCTGCTTGGGTGTCCATCAGTGGGGCAGGGATTGTGGGGGGACTCCTCAGGGCCCCTGAGGGACAGGGACTCCTCTTCAACACACAGCTCCCAGGATTGCAGCCAATGCTCAGCGGGGAAGGCCATGGGCGTGGAAGTCTGGGCAGGGAGGGGTTTTACTGGCAGGGCTGTGAATGTCCCTTGTATCCACCTGCAGTGGGCCCCATGTCACCGGGCCTGCTCAGCGCTCCAAGAGCTGTGGCTGGCTGAGGCGGCTCCTGGGGGCACCCCGGGGCAGCTGTGTCCCCTGGGGAATCTGGGTGTCTGAGATGCCCCTTCCTGCCTAGCACAGCTGGGGCTGGGATGCCTGATCAGCAGGAGCACAGTCCACGTCACCCCGGCCGCTTGGGGCAGCGGGGCCTTTGAGAAGCAGCTGGCTGGCTTCCCCTGGGGGGACATCCGTGACTCCCTGCCTAGGCTGGGCAGGCGTCGCCAGAACTTCTCTGGAAGTCAAAAGAATGCCACCCTCACAGGGATGACATCATCATCAGCGTCACTCATGGAGATCACAGGAGACTTCCCGGCAGAGGCGGGAAGGAGGGACGCTCGTGATCCCAGAAGAGAGGGAGCCCCGTGAAGTTGGGACGGGTGGCCAGAGCAGAGTGGCAGAGCGAGCCAGGGACAGGCAGCAGGGGAGGCGTGAGGCGGCAGAGACCGGCACGGCGCCCGCGAGAGACAGCGCACACCTGGAATCGTTGGCTACGCAGGAGGCTGGGATCTGAGGATTTGGATTCAAGGCCAGCCCAACCAAGCAGGACAGTCTGTGAGACTCATCTCCAATGAAGCAGCAAAACACCAGAAAGTGGAGTTATGACTTGAGTGGTAGAGCACCAACCTGGACTGATAAAGCTCAGGGACAACACCCAGGCCCTGAGTTCAAGCCCCAGTGTGCACACACACACACACACACACACACACACACACACACACACACACAGAGGCACTGAGCCTGGCAGGGAGGGAGGAGCTGGTGAAGGGAGACCTCTGAGCTGGGAGGACATGACACAGGGGCGGGACCACTGCAGAGCCAGGGGCGGGCCTTCCTGGGCACCCACTGTGCGCCTTCCTGGCCTCCCTCTTTTAGGAGGGTGGGGGCAGGTCAGAGATGGCCGCTGCCATTGCCCATGTACCTTTTATAGATGAGGAAATGGAGGCACAGAGAACCAATATCAGAACCCAAGGGTGCTTACTAAGCTCTCCTGTGGGACACCAGGTCCCCTTCCCGTGGATCCATCCTCTGACCTTCCCTTTGGAATAACCCAGAGAAGTTAAATGACTCATCCAAGGTCACACAGCTAGCAGCGGCAGAGCCAGGGTTCAGCCCTCAGCAGTCTAGCTCCGGACTCCTCTGTCATCCCCCAGGGGAAGGCAGGAATAGGAGGATCACAGTCCTGAGCAGAAATCTGCCAAACATAAAAGCTAAAAGAGCTAGGAGCATGGGGTCTGCCATAGAGCACCCAGCCTACACACGCGAGGTCCTGAGCTCCCACCCCAGTTCTGCAGAAATTACAATACTAATACTAATAATTGCTAAAGCAGATGGCGGAGGCTCAAGTCCAGGGCTCCTGCCTCCAGGGCGGCCCCTCCCCCATCCACTTCAGCCACTGTAGTGGCCCCAGGGTTCCTTTCCCTGAGGTCCTGGTCGTCCTGAGGCTCTGAGTCGGCAGCTTGTAACTCAGAGGCCACAGCCAGGAGGGGCAGGGGAGGGGTGGGTGCCCGGACAATTCCATCATGTACCTGTCCATCCGTCAGTCCCCTGCCCGCCCCCCCGCCCGCCCAGCAACCTGCCCGTCTCCCTTTTGTCCATTTCCTATTTATGTATCTGCCAGTCCATCTTCCATCTGTCTTTGCACCTGTCACCTGTCAGTCTCTCTTTCTCTTTCTCTCTCCACCCCCTGCCTTCCAGTGAGGATCTATACACAACCCCAGACTCCACGGCTTCATCCTTCAAAACAGCCACCCTTTCCTTCCTCTTCACACCCAGAAACCCCACCTCCACCCTGGCGCTCCTGCCCCCTTCCCCCACCCTCTGCCAGGCAGGTCACAGGAAATCAGATCATCTCAGAGCACAAGGGCATTCATGCTGCTCACTCAACAAACATTTCCCAAACACCTATCATTTGCCCAGCACCTATTGAGTGCCACGCACCACAATTGGGTCCTTGATGCACTAGGAACTCAGACAGGGCCACTTGGCTCCCGGAGAGAACACATCTGGGCCAGTTGTATTAATAAGATCCATCTCCATTCTCAAAATGAAAGAGGTGACTTTCCAGGTAACTTATCCAGGTCACACACCCAGCCAACGAGACTAAAGTTCAGTCCCCACCTGATTGCTGGCCCAGCTGCCGGCTCCCTTCTGCCTGACTGACACCGGCCGTGCCTGGAGAGGTCCTTGCAGGGGCTGAATGGCTGATGGGCAGAGATGGGGTGGGACAGGCGATACTTTGGATGAGAATGGGCAGTGCACACTCCTCTCCCAGAGCCCGGCCGAGCTCTGGGCCTGGGGCGGCGTGGTCTCAGGAGGACAGAGGTTGTCTGATGACCCCCCACCCTCTTCTGGTACAGGATGGGGACCCGCTGCCTCCAAAGAAGCATGGGAAACCTGGAAGCAGGACCCATATGTGCACAGTGGCAGGCAAACGCTACCAAGGGGTTCTTCGGCCTGCCGTTGCCACACAGAGGGGTCCTGGGGGTCCACGGTCCAGATTCCACGCAAACGGCAGCTCCTGGTCACACAGTGACTACCTACTGTGTGCCAGCTCGGTACCTACTGCGTGCCAGCTCAGTACCTACTGCGTGCCTGCGCTTCTTCCTGAAAGCCTACAGAGGCTTGAGCTCTCATTCTTGTTCGTATTATGCTCACCTTTGGTCCGCAGCTCCACCCACACCTGGGGCCCCTCCCATTCCTGGAGTTCCTGCCATTGCTGGCCCCTCCCTCCCTCCACCCAGACCCACCTGAACTCCCATCTACCCCACTTCCTATCCCCCAGACCCTGCTGCTACCTGAATGAGGATGGAGGCCATGTGCTCTCTCTTGGGGGAAATATGGCTCCTCTAATAAACCTGATGATAAATCTTTCTCCTGTGCTTGCCTCTGCGTGGTCCCCTGGGATGGATATGTGGGATCTTCTTTCAATTCTCACAAGTCCATGGCTGGGGAAACTGAGGCACGGAGGTATTCAACGGCTGACTTGGCCAAGGCACTGTGGCTTGAGCTGCAGCCTCACCTGCTGAGCGTCTTCCCTGGGCGGACTGTGGGGGGGACTGGCAGGCAGGCGGAAGCAGACAGACAGCAGCCAGGGCGGGATGGGAGGAGAGAGGCAGCCCTGATCCCTGGAGCCTAGCCAGGGCTCAGCAGCTTCCTTTCAGAGAGAAGACAGTCCAAGCAAAGGCCCTCATCACAGGCCCCCTGTCCTGGGCTCCAAGAGTAAGTGCAGACTCACATCCCCAGGCCCCCCAGCCCCATGCCCCTCCATCAAACCCAGCTCTTCAAACCCCCAAGGTGACTTTCAAACCAGAAGGGGCCAGATCTAGCCGGGAGCCTGTGGCTCATGCCTGTCATCCTAGTTACTCAGGAGGTAGAGATCTGAGGATTGAGGTTCAGAGCCAGCCCAGGCAGGAAAATCCATGAGGCTCTTATCTCCAATTAATCACTTGAAAGCTGGAAGTAGAGGTGTGGCTCAAGTGGTAGAGCGCCAGCCTTGAGCACCAAAGCTCAGCAACAACGCTCTGAGTTCAAGACACAGGCACACAAAAAAGAAAAAGAACCAGCCCATCCCCATCATCTCCCTACAAGTGGCATACATGGCTACTGGGCAGCTTTGTCCCGTGCAGTCAGCTGTGGGGCCCTGCAGCTGTCCTCCGCTGGGCAGGGCAGGCAGGCTGGGACAGACGCAACAGGGAGGGGCCGCCTGGGGGGGAGGGAGAGATCCCAGCCTGGGAATGATCACCCTGGAGTGCTCTGTCCAAAGCCAAATTCCAAAACAATGGTGTTTTTAGATGCCAGCCCATCTCCAAGCAGTGAGACCCAGCTCACTGCCCACAGACCAGGGCCGACCACCACCACCTCGAAGACAGTGCCCTTCAACCAAGTGCCCCTGGAAGCCTGGGGCTGCCAGGGCTCTGGGCACGGCCAGGTCGGCGTCACACATTATCTTCTTCGTTTCTTCTGTGTTTTCTTGTTGGTAGTACTGGGAATTGAACTCGGGGCGGGGGGGGGGGGGGGGGGGGCCAGGCCTGGACTTGCTGGGCAGGTGTTGTACCACTTGAGCTATGCTACCAGTCCTTTATGTTCTCAGTGTGTTGTTTTTTTCCAGGTAAGATTCTCCTGCTTTTGCCCAGGGCTTGCGCTTGGACCGTAATCCTTCCACCTCCACATTCTGAGGAGCTGGGGCACTAGGCATGTGCCACGTGCCTGGTGTTTCTGAGCCGCACAATGGATTTACATTTGCCACATTGGCTTCTGGGTCATGGTATCTGCCGTAGGCATGATGGAACCAAGGGGAAATGGGATCTTCTTGAAGCGAGAAGGACCTGCTTAGACTGCAGAGTGAACTTCCCGGTCAGAATGGCTCGGCTGGCACCAGCTCCTGAGCAAGGCGGTGCTGCCCTGGTCCCGGGAGCTCCTTCCTGGCTTTGCGGCTCCTCTGGGGCCATGTCTGCACCCCCTGACTCTATGCCCCTGATTCTACACCCCCAACTCTGTGCCCCTTGACCTGTCCCTATCCCCTCTTGTCCTCCCGGCAGCCCTCTGGGCAACCAAGTCAGCTATTTATCAAAAGGTCAAACTGAGTCAGTGAGGGAACCACACACACACACACACACACACCATCTTGGCTGGGAGGGTGGGCACCGCAGGTTTGAGCTTTTTTGGCCTCTGCCTCTGGAGGCAGCATTGGACCCCCAAAAGAAGAGACAGACGACGTCACATGGCACCGATGACTTCACGAATGTCCACTGGGCTTGTGCTGTCAACTCACACCTGCTGGTCCTTGGCCCCTCCAAGAGGAAACTGAGGCTCAGGCAGTTAAAAAATCTGCTAGTGTGTTCACAGGCAAGCATCCATGGAGCAAGGGTGGGCAGGCCTGGTTGTCTTCTCCCTGATCTGTGCTGCAGAGCGACCCCCTCCTCACCCCTGCCTGTCCACCAGCTCTTGGAAATGGGTTTGCTTTCACAGAAGCTCCAAGAAGGCAAGGAACCAATCTGATGTCACACAGCAAAGCAATGGCCAAGCTTTGTGTTTCTGGTCTTAACTGACTTAAGAAACAGAGGAGGATACACAAGATGTGTCCATGTCTAGACCTAGACTTAGCGCCTTCTGTCCTTGATCTTTACAAGTCTGGTGATTCAGAACACATGTAGAAGAAAACAGAGAGACTGAGACAACTGTTCCCTGCAGCTCAGCCTGTGCTCATAAATCACTTAATGAATACTATCTCCGGTGGTTGTGGGGCTCAGGCACTGAGCTCAGTTCCCCGCCACCCCCCTTCTGCTCCTTTCCTCCTTCCCTCAAGACTTTTTTTTTAGTCAGTCAAGGGGCTTGAACTCAAGGCCCAGGCACTATCCCTGAGCTCGTTTGGTTAAGAGTCTCACAGGGATGTTTTCCTACCCAGCCCGGCTTTGAATTGCAGTCCTCAGATCTCAGCCTCCAGAGTAGCTAGGATTATGTGGGTGAGCCAACCCCAGTCTCCACCAGGCTTCTTAATGCTAATTTGTGGCCAGACAGAGCAGAGCAGCTCCCAGTATGAGATAATCAAGGCCCAGCTTCAGGCAGGGAGGGAGCAGGGAGGGGGCGGGCCGTAAATACCAATTGTTCTGTCAGGAGGTTGCTTTTCATTTCCTTGCTAAGGGGAAGAGTATGTTTAATTAACTCTGCTTGTGTGCTGGGGACAGAGCCTGATTGAAGATGAGACCCGCAGCCCGGGCGGAAGGCAAGGCTGTCCCATCTGCAGAGTAGCAGCCCTGGCCACCTGGGGGCTGGAGCTGCAGGTACTGTGGCCCACCAGGCTCCAGGGTGTCTGAACCCAGCACCCTTGGGTGCCCAGCCTGCAGAGACCAGTCCTCTATGCCGGTGTCTTTCTGGTCTGCTTAGAATCTCATGGGCTGTAGGCTGGACTTGTTGGATGAGGCTCCAGCTTGGCCTAGGTGGGGGGCGGGGGTTGATGCTCAGGCTGTGAGGGGCCTTTCCATCCCCAGAGGCTGCCAGCTGGCTGGGCCTGTGGGACTGAGAGGCTCCGGGAGCCAGGACAATCCATCCCTTTCCTCTGCTCCCCTCCCCTCCCCTCCCCTCCCTTCCCTTCCCAGCCTCCTCCAGGACCCGCCCCTTTCCCATGCTGGCTCCACCCCTTCCAGCCTTGGAGACTTTCCCGCCCAGCTCATTGGTCAGATGCACATTCATTCAAGTCCAATCAGGCAGGATTGGCAGATCATGTGATTGGCCCTGCAGCACCCAGCCCTGGAGACTAGAGCACCTCTCCCCAGACAGGGCCCACCTCCGCACACACCCCCATCCAGCAGCCCTCCTCTTTCAGAATCCGCATCCCACTTTCCCTCCCTCGGCTCTGTGCAGCACCTACATCTCTGTGACTTGGACAAAGCTTTAGACCTTCTCTATGCTTCCCTTCCCTCCGCTGTGACTGGGCTGTTAGTGCAGCCTGCCATCTGGGGCACATCCTAAGTGATCAGGCAGTGACCTCTGATCTTTGCGGGAGGGTGACTAGCTCCTATGGTAGTTTTCCACAGCCTTTGGGATGGCTTTCCTAAGTGTCCACACCCCTCCCGCCCTTCCCCGCCCCCCCCCCGACCCAGGCACCCGTCCCTGGAGACCCTGAGCATGTTAGTCCACCTGCGCATCTCAACCAGAGTCTGTACAACAGACCTGTCCGGTACATGATGCGTGAGTGAATGACCTTCCTTCATTTGGTTTTTGGTTGTTATAACTGAAGTGGGGCTGCTGGGTCTAACCAGCACCATCTTGGCCATGTGGTGGGCATTGGGTTTAACTGGCACCATCTTGTCTTCACAGTGGAGAAAGGGGAAGTCCCACCTTCCAGGTGATGGGCGTGCCTGAATTCCTAGAGGCAGAGGCAGGACAAGTTACTGGACCTGTCAGTCATGTGCTTTGAACTCATGAGACCTCAAGTTTCCTGTGACCCTGCCCCCTGCCCCGGACACTGTTTAGGTGCAGGCTAACTCAGGTGCCATTATGCCATGCCCTTTGTCCTGGGTCTCTGTCTCCTGCCTCTCCTCAGATCACCCTAGCATCCCACTTCAGCTCTTCATTAGGGATGATCTGGGTTGCTGGTATTGTTTTTCTGCTCTTTCTTTCCTCTCCTGCTCTCCTGGCTCAGTTTTCTAACAGTGTTAAGTGTAATCGAGAGGCTGCAGGTCTTTGGGACAGGAGTCCACCTGCAGCCGCCAGCTCTCCAATAAAGACTCCCAATTTGACCTCTCAAAATGCGGCTTCTCTGTTTTCTCGAGACTGAGATACCTTACCACATAACAAAATGCCCAAGGCTGTGAAGAAAAGGGCTCTTCCTGGGTCTGGAAGCCGGGCCGGGTGCCCAGCACCAGCTGCGTGCCCCACATCTGGTGAGAGCCTCAGACTCAGCCGGATGGACCCCGTGGCCAGCTCCCACCACTCTCCCTCTTTTCCCACGACTACTTGTGCCCACCTAGGAGCCCCGCTTTCAAAAACAAAGCCCTGAGGCACACCGGCATCTCCATGAAGCCAGGAACTCTCTCACAGGCCCAGGAGCCTCAGCATCAGTGGGTGGTGGGCCGTGGCGCATCAGTGGTGCTGCTCTGCAGCCAAGATGCATGAGGGAGAGGCAAGGATGGGGGACGCCCATGCTCCAGGCAGATGGCCAAGTCACTCTGAGGTAAATCCAGCAGCCCATGCCCCAGCGCTGCGTGCTGGTGTGTCTGCGCGCACCAGAACACCACACAGTATTCAGGCTGGAGAAGTTTATTGTGTTACTGCTGCTGCTCATACCCAAAAGAGCTATGAGGAGGGCTACTTTGCCTGGCCTGAACTAGGAAAGGGGCAGGGGGAGATGGTGTGGCACCATGCTGATGTGCCCTCAGGGCCTGGGACTCTCCCAGTAGTCGATGGGAGGTGTGACCAGGCATCCCCAGATGTGACTTTGGAGGAGGTACTGGGCAGAAACTTAGCCAAGAGGAGGGAGGGGTCTGCCCCATCTTCCCAGGGCGGACCTTACACTCTCCTCTCGGAATCTCTGTGCAATAGTGGACTTGAGTGAAGATGTATATATTTTTTTAACTCTCCCAAGCTCAGACAGGTAGCAAGACCCTAGGCCTGAGCTAGGTATCTCCTACCATTCTCTGGGCAGAAAATGGGCCAGGAATGTGGCTGGCAGAAGGAAGGACTTAGCTCTCCCTTCTTGGCCCAATCTTCTTATGGATCTAAAGTTGGATTATGAAGGATTGACCCCCCCCACCTCATCCCCACCCTATTTTCCCAGGTACATATGGACGTCAAGCAAAACTCCAGGTGTTGGTGGAACACTGGATGCAGGCAGACATTCTGACCTGAGCCTAACTCTCCACATTCCATTGTTGGGCCTGAGCTGTGGGGAGCCCTGCGGCCACACTGTGAGACCAGGAAAGGGTTAAGAGGTTGGAAGACTGAGAACCGGACCCTAAGAAGGTCAAACCATCAAGGTGAGACAGGCATAGAGCAGTTTGGACATTAAAAAGCTTGAGACCTTGGATAAGGGAGTCAATTATCACGGTACTTACCCTGTTCTCTGCCCGCACCTGCAGTTCACCTCCCCTGTACCGAACTCAAGTCACCCCTGTCTTCTTGCTCAGACCTCACAGTAAACCAACTCCCCCCCCCATCTGCCAGCACAATCTCCATTCCGGCAGAAAGTGTGTCCCCCCTCGCTGATGTGTCTACCTACACAGTCCTCGCCTGTGAGAACTGAGTTCAGCCTGTTCCTTTTCCCCTTTTCCCTAACCACATCTGTGCAGGGAAAGTGGTGGAGATGAGGCCCCAGGTTATTTTTAGTCCCTGATTGGAGTCTCTTGCCAGCCTCTGGGTCCTCTGACCCAACACCCGCTTGTCTGAAGGGTATGCCGTACGCCAACGGCTTAATCAGACCTCTTGGCACAGCTGATTAATAGAAGCTCTTGCTTCTTTAAAAAAAAAAAAGAAAAGAAAGAAAGAATGAAAACGCTTCTGTAAATCAGGTGTTTATTTAACTTTCCTTGGCATTTAATGATTGTGAGTCTTGGGAGAAGAGGGGGAAGAGATGGAAAATTAATTTGAGTCTCACCAGAAAAGCCAGTCAGGGAAATAATGAACTCCCCAAGGTTCATGGAGGATGGAACTGGGGGGTGGTGAGGGGAGCTGCTGGGGAGGGAAGCGTCCGGAGCCCCCACTTCCCCGGGCCAGAGCTGTGTGGGTGATGGATGCAGCCACTCTCTCCCAGCCTCCAGCAAAGAGGAGTGGACTCGCAGAGACCCAGTAGTTCCCCACCTTTCTAAGGTAGAGGAAAGCCAGGGTTCCATGGGGTCAGTAAACACAATGGGATAATAATGGTTGTGTGCCTGCACTTATGAGGATATTCAATACACACACACACACACACACACACACACACACGCAGGCAGTGAGATGCACAGCTTCTGAGAGAACAATCTGGAAGAAGTTCAAAGGTAACCTGCTTGGTACCAACCTGGGTGCTGAGGTCTAAAGTGACAGTAGCTTATATGTGCATTATGTACAGGATGGGTCTGAGGCGCGGAGCTACACCTTGCCAGCCCCAGGATCACACCTGCCAAGGCTTGGGGGCGGGGGGGACTGTGAGGACTCCCCTCCGGCTGTGATTGACACAGGAATGGGTATGTCAGCCCAAGTCCCGGGGCTGATCCTCATTGGGCCATCTCGGATCACAGGCTGTTCTGGAGCCAATCACGCAGCGAGGAAAATGGAGGGCACTGATGGGCCAGACCTGAGCCGGGCTTCACAGCCTTCCTTGCCAAGGGCATCTTTGTAAACCTTCCACCACCAGGTGAACTGCTACCTGGGCTCCCCAACCACTTCCCTGTGAGGGAGGGGGGAAGGGGGAAGAGAGGGGGAGGGAAGGAGGGCCTTCCTTCCAAGTGGTTCTTCCTGATGTCCTGAGGCCAGTTTAAATGCCATTTCAGTTTCCTGCAAGGAGTCCTCTGTGGCCATTTGATGTCTAATCAGTCAGTCAGTCAGTCAGTCAGTCTGTCTCTTTCTCTCTCCCCACCCCGCTTCCCTCTCTGGTGACAGCCCCAGCTCTGGAAGTGTGTTCAGTTACATGCACCCCATTCACAGTCTCCTTGAGAGGACAGACATTTTTCTCTCTTGTCTCCACTTGCTCAGTGCTCACCACAGGTAAAGATGGATGATTGAATGGATGGATGGATGAAGGAATGAGTCAGCGCTCACCCACCACCAGCTATCTACTCTTCTCTTTGGTGATACAATTTAATGATAGGCCCTACCAGGTTTTTGGGTTTTTGTTGTTGGTTTTTGTTTCTCTGAGGGCTAACTTAAATCCTTCCTGCTCTTCCTCCCCTCGGGATTCCCTGTCCCCAGACTTTCCCTAAAGTTCTTCCTTTCCAGTTTTGCTCAGATGTCTCTCTTCCCCAGGCCAAATTCCTCACTTCAGGACTGAAAGCCGGAGCATCTTCTTCCGGAGTTGGTGGATCCAGCCAGCCGGGGCCCTGGGGCTGGCATGTTCTCGGGAGAGGCTCTGAGGCGGTTCTGGGAGAACCATTGCCTCTCCCAGCTCCCGGCAAGCCTGGCTCAGCAGCCTTCACAGCCTCTCTCTCGGCAGCTGTCGACAGATAGATGAATGGACGGGAGTCTGTCAGCATCTCTCCCACCTGACACTGCCATCTCCCCCTCCTGGCTCTGGTAGCTGTGAAGATCTCCCTAGCGAGCTGGCACCCTGCCTGGCTCACGCCAATGCTGGGGGAGAGCAGCTCTGCGCCGGCTGGCGGTGCCAGGAGATGCTGGCAGCAGCGGAGGAGGAGCAGGACCCCTGCCTGGGCGGCGGCTGAGGATCCCTTGCCCGATCCCAGAGCTCTTTTTCTCCTCCTGCGGCCTCCACTGCTGAGCTGCCCCTCTGCATCCGTCCCCCACCCCCACCCCCAGCTCCCAACCTCCCTGAGCGCTTCCTGGGGAACCTGGAAATGTGGGCTCCAGAGACACGTGTACAAACCTTGTTTCTAAGATGGATGGCCCCAGCCATGTGGGGCGGGGGCACTCCCTGATGAGGCAGAGCAAGTCTGTCAGGCCCCAGCCAGGGGTCATAACCCCTTGGGTGCCCCAAGACCCTACTCTGCATGGCTCATCAGCACCAATACCACAAGTCCCAACAACACATGGACACCCAGCGTCTCACTCCTAAGGCCTGTAAGAGGAGCGGGCACGAGCGCATGTGTACCTGGTGGCTCACACCTGTAATCCCGGCTTCTCTGGAGGCTGAGGGAAGAGGAAGAGGAGGAGGATCGAGGCTGACTCAGGCAAAAGCATGAGAAAGATAAATTAAAGCACAACAGACCAAAGGTAAGGCTCAAGTGGTAAAGCACCTGCCTAGAAAGCCCCGGGTCCTTCACTCAAACCCCAGGATGCAAAAGTAATTAATTGTCAATTTAAGGAAAGCCTCCACCTGTGAGTGTCATCTTGTTGATTGTCACATTTCAAGATGCCAGTCTTCAAGGACCCACGTGTCCCGGGCAGCACTGCTCGGGTGAGGTTTGTTTGAGCAAATGAGTACAGAACAAACTTCCCTGAATAACTATGGGCCATGGGGGTTCAATTTCAGGTTGCCCCTGTCCCTTAGGGGGGAGGGGAACTTGAGGGTCCCTGTGGAGTCCCTGGGACAGCTTGGAACTTTCTAGAGCCCTGTAGCACTTTTTCTAGAAGACCCTGAACCCGAACGAACCATGGCCCCCAGCCTGCATCCACCCATTCATCCCCTTACCTTTCTGTTTGTCCTACACATGTTTTCCCGAGCCTCTACTATGTGCCGGGTGTGGTGGTGACTGCTGTGGAAGAGCAGTGCACAGAACTGTATCCTAGAAACGATCACCTGTGCACCCAGGCCTCAGGGAGAATCAGGGATGGGGGGGCGGGGCGGTGAAGTGGGGGGGAGGGAGTGGAGGCTGTTACCACAGGGTGGTAGAGAGATCTGGAGGAGCACAGAGGTCTGGAAAGGTCATGGGTAGAGGGAGACAGACAGACATACACATGTGCACACACACAGTGCTTTTCAGCCATCCCGTAACCGTGACACCTGTGCCCAGCTTCTTGGCACAGTGTAGAAGCAGTGACGACTGGGTAGTTACCCACACTTCTCATGTCTCTGTGTCACTTCCCACTCTCTTGTGGCTCAGGAGCGTTGCCTGCACCCAGCAAACCTCAGGCCCCTCCTGCGGTGAATGACCATGGACCAGAAACAGCGCTGGCCAGGTCCTCCTGCCCTCCCTCTCCCCGCCCTCTCCCCTCCCTCTCCCCTCCCTGTGCCCCTCCACCTGTCCCCCCCCCCCAGCTTTCTGTGCCAGGCCCAGCCCCAGTGGGGAAGCCGGGGGGGGTGGTGAGAGATGGAGGGACCAGGGCAGGATGTTCCTCATCCCTGAAGTGCAGACTTCTCAGGGGAGGCCAGACAGGCAGTGGTGTGGGGTCAGGAGCACAGGGCGCAGCTGTGCTGGTGAAGCTCAGGGTGCAGGGCTCTGGCTGCTGGAAAATGGAGAGAGCAGACTCTTTCCAGGTTCAGGGACTTCCAGGATTCCACTTAATCTGCACCAGTAGTGACGTCCTGTGGGGACAGCTGGAAAAAACAAGATGGACACAGGACAGAGGTGCCTTCTGCTGTCCCTGGGACCCAGGACCCCCCTCCCCCACACACAGACCCTGGAGAATAAACAGGCTATGGAGGAAAAACACAGGGGGCTGGCTCACTTGAGAGTACGTGCTACCAGCAGGACACTCAGGAGTCGGGGTTCACACTCTCTGGACCCCTCGGTCTTTCCTCTGTGACTCCCATGGACAACTGAGCCCCAGCAACCCCAGCACCACCGGATGCTGAGCTCTTGGATCTCAGTCAGTCCCTGGGCCGTGACTGGCAGAATGGCCAGTTGCCCGGGCTTGGCTGTTGGAGGGAGAAAGCATCCTTGTGGGAGCTGTCCCTGGTGCTGAGCCCAGGGTTGGGATCCCTGGCAGGAATCCATGGCAGGTGCAATGCTCTAAAGCCCAGGCAGCATCTCCTGCCAGCCCGTCCTTCCTGGCAGGAAGGCAGGCGAGGATGATGGCAGGTAACAACCCAAGTGTTGATGAAACTCTGCACCAAACTCCCCCACAGAAGCGAGTGTGTGTTGAGCGGCGACTCTGTCGTGGGTGCTGTTTTGAGATCGGACTCACGTGGTTCCTTGCACACAGACAACAGTTCTGAGGCCAGCATGCCATGATTCAATCTCCTGCATTACAGGTGAGACACCACAGCCCCTGACTCACAAGATCACTGGGTTAGGATGGGGCAGGGCCAAGATTTGCACTTGGGTGGCGGGACCCAGAGCACACGCCCCGCTCTCCCTGCAATCATGTGAGAGGATAAGTATGTAAATGCTCTTGCACTATTGGCTGTGTTGCACAACGGGTGGTGATGTGGCTTCTTTCCCTAAATGCAAAACCCAGGAGCTGTGGTGGAGAAAGGCATTTGCCCTGGGGGAAACAGCTGTCAGTATATCCATGGAGTACCACCAACAGCCCATCGGGAATGAAGGAGGTGCCATTCCTACTAGCTCCGGAGGCCAAGGGAGCCTGGCTAAGGCCACTCTGGAGCCATGTCCCATTTTCTTCCTCTTTCTTCCATGGGTGCTATGCCCAGAAGTATGGTGTCCCACGTACCACCCTGCAGGGCAGAGGCTCCTTCCCTAGGCTATGTTGCCTGGGCCGGCCTTGAACCCATGATCCTCATTCCTCAGCCTCCACAGGACTGCAGTTGCAGGCTTGTGCCACCACGCCTGGCTGCTTCCTCTCTGCTCTTCCCTCTGCTTCTTGGAGACGGAGCACGCTGAAGAGAACATGGTAATCTCCCATCCAAGCCCTGAAATTTCATTACCCATCCCCAAAGACAGACCCAGGAAGGCAGTCACACCTGGCAGGACTTTTGTCACAAGATAATGTCTGTCTCTCAGACTCCCTCAAATTCCAAAGAGATTCATTTACAAGTTAATATCCGTCGCCTGCATCCATTCATTCCCCCCCCCAGCAATTATCCAGTTTCCCTCCACATTTTTCTCACTCCTCTGCCTTTCTCCCTAGGAAGAAGGGGGTACCAGCGTCTGTGCATCGCCGGGCGGAGTGGGAGAGCACACCCCCCGAGACTTTTCCTCTCATTACTACATGGAGGTGTCGTCTCTCCGGTGAGCCTATCTACTGTCAGCTCACCCACCATCCTCCCTTCTCCTCCACACCCCAAGAATTTTTGCCCTTCCTCTCCTCGTCTTCCAGATGCAGGGTGAGCCAATGGATTGGACCCAAACCAGTTGCAGGTCAGGTTCAGACTGTCACATTGGACTGGAAGCGCCAGGAGGGCCAAGACAGGACGGACAGGCAGAGGCGGGCGAGGACCGGGCACTCGGGGGAGCGGGTGAGGAGGTGCCCAGGAGGGAAGCCACGCGGTCTGCGGCGGCTTTGATGGTAGACAGAGGATGGCAGGGAGTTTGGGTGTTGTGATTTCTCCAGAGGCAAAGCTCAATGAGGATTTGCAAACTTCTCTCAGCTGCCCTGGGGGCAGGCCGACCCACTGATAAATGGCAAATAAATGAAACCATTTAGGCAGTAATTAAGCAATCAAGGCTGGCTGGAGGTCTCCTAGAGATAGGAAGCAGCCAAAGAAGGGACCTGAGGGACCACAGGGGGGCAGGGAGAGGAGGACCAATCAATCAGAAAGGGGGGAGAAAAGGGGGACAGAGAGAGAGAGAGAGACGGGGAGAGGGAGGGAGGGAGGGAGAGAGGAGGAGAAAAGAGAGAGGGGGAGAAAAGAAAAGAGAGGGAGAAGGGGGAGAGAGAGGGAGGGAGATGGGGAGAGGGAGGGGGAGAGAAAAGGAGGGGGAAGGAGAGGGGGGAGACAAAGAGGGAGAGAGAGAGAGTCTCTCTCTAACCCCAAGAGCCTTCCCTTTCCTTCTACAGCTTGGATGCAGGGAGCCCTGGCCTTCTATGGGCTCACATCAGGGGTCTGAGTCTCCCCTCAGCCACCGGGGACCTGGCCAAGGACGTGAGGTACCCATTCCTCCTTCTCCAGCCAGAACATCACCCAGCTCCCACTCTGGTATGGGATCTAGGAGTCAGTATTTAAGAGAGGCCTGTATTAGACACCTTCACGTTGGCCTCTGTGGTACTGAGATGTCCTGGCACAGACTGTAAGAAGTCTAGGCAGAGCTGCACCTGTGAAGACACACAGCCAACAGATGCCAACACTGCCCCGGGTGGTAGCCAAGGAAACGAAGATGGAGGCAGCTCAGAGGAGCAGAGAGGCTTGGTCCAAAGCCGCCTAGCTCTGTGAGGGGGCATAGCACCTAGGCTTGCATTGGACTGACCCCAAAGTCCATCCTGTCAAGCACCTGCCATCCATCCATCCATCCATCCGTCCATCCATCCATCAATCCATCCAGCATCTGCCCCGGAGGCACCCCTGGAAATCCCTGACATGGAAGTTTCTAGAAGGGATTGTGCAATGTAGGAGACTCCAGGGGGGTGAGGGGAGCCTAGGAGGTGGGTGAGCTTCCAGCACAAAGGAGGGGAAGGGAGGGGCGCTGCGCTGGTTCCCAGCCACCTTTGCCCTGGATGGTTTTGGAGTACTCCATGTGACATGATGGGGTAAAATAAACCAAATCAGTTTGTTCATCTGTGGAGCCCCAAACAATGTGGGTGTGGGGCACCCTGGGGCTTCCCTGGGCAAGGAATGCCTGTCTCTGCAGGTAGGGGGGCATCGCTTACAGAGCTTGTTACCTGAACTCATGACAAGCCATTGTTTTAGAGCTGGCAAAGCCCATGCCATTATTCCGTGTCCTGGGGGACCCTTGGCCTGAAAGTCTGTAGGCCCTGTGTGGTTCACTGTCAGTATGTGCATTTGTGGGTCTGAGGCCTGGTCTCAGGCCTGAGCAGGGTATGTCCCAGCCAAGTGTGGCCAGTCAGGGGCAGAGGCGAGGCTAGGGGGCAGGGTGCGGAGGTCAGGGTGAAGGGCAGGTCCTACTTAAAGGCCCTTGGCTTGGGAAAGGGCAAATGGGAAGAATCCAGAAGTTTCAACTGCAGCGTTTGACAGTTCTGGGTCTCCTGCCCCGTCACCTGCCCCTCTGAGTACCACAGCTATGGTACCGGAGCCAGTAGATGAGGCCAGGCCAGAGCCAGCCTGACACACTCTCAGTGTGAGGCTTGGAGCCTGACACACTCAGTGCCCTGGGCCTGGAACCTGGAACTCACGGCTGCTACTCCAAGGCTCAGTCTACCAGGCAGCCCTACCTCGTGGAGCATCTGGCCACCCTCTGCCACCTCAACCCACACTCTTCTCGCCAGCCCATCAGTGCCCACTCAGGCTGGCCCCGGGTGCCCAGACCGATGGAGGACACAGCCTTGTCTGAGCTCCCGCTGGGCATAGGGAGACATAGCCTCTGTGAAACTCAGTCAGCTTCTCTGGGCTTTCTTTTTCCTACCTGAAAAACAGGCCTATAAATAGCACCTTCCCCTCACGTGTCAGGGGTTAACTGCAGGGCACAGAGCTTGGGTGCTGACGCACAGTAGGTGTGCAGCCACAGAGGTGCTCTGGGGATGGCAGGGGAGCAATCAGCCACAGCAGCTGCCTCTTGCCCTGCAGAGTGCCCCCACCTGTGAGCCAACCAGGCCCCACCCTCCCCTGTCTCCACCCCTGAAGCAGGTGGACAGCTTGTCCCTCAGGGTTCAGGGAAGGCCCTTAGAGATGGGAGTGAGACTCTAAACAGCTCCCTTCAGCAAGAGTTGATCATAGTCAGGATATGGGTTGCTGACAAAGATGGCCCCATGTCGTCCAGGAGACAGAAGTTCAGAGAGGTGGAGAGATTCTTGCCCCGGGTACTCTTTCACACCTTGGAGGGGCCAGTTAGACCTTTTCTTGAGCCAGAGCCTCTCTCCCAGCTAGGTGGAGAACACTGTCAGGAGGCTGGATTCTTCTCTTCCCGCTTTGAGGCAATGGCTTCTTGGTGCTTTGGGCTTTCTGTCTCTCACCCAACACAGCTACTCTGCCCAAGGACACATGCCACTCTTACTCGCAGGGCTGGGCCCAGTCCAAATGGTGTTTCTCCCAGAGGTAGAAGGAATAGGATTGGAACACTTACTGCTGAGCCTCTGGCGGGCCAGCTGCCCCTCTCATAACTACAACCAGCCAATTCTAGAAACAGCTCAACACCCCTTAGTTCTGCAGCATTGCTAGCCCTGTGTGAAAGGGGTGATTCATCTGAGTGTGTGTGTGTGTGTGTGTGTGTGTGTAGTGAATGCTCTTCATGCCTCCCGCCTCTCCGCCTCCCCCCACACCCCAACTTAGTAGGCTGATTGATTGGTATTGCTTGCACCAGAGCTAAGTCCTCACTGGCTGGCAGCAGCAGACCAAGTCCCGGTGATGCTGTCCCCGTTTCCCCAGGCCATGAGTAATGGAGCTACTGTTTTAAATACAGACTGTCCTGGCGCGGCCCATAATTCAACATCGTGTACATTTGTATGTTTGTCTGCTGCACAAATAATCACATTAGAGCCTGCGGGAAGGAATGGGACCCGTGCTCTCTCTGGAAAAAAGCAAGTGAATCTGAACATGATGCCACAGGACCTTCAGTGAATCAGCCACAGCCCAGCCAGTGCTGGGTACAGGCGGACTCTCTGACAGCATCCTGCATGGGACCAGCAGAACTCCGGGTGGCCAGCCCAGGGCAGCAGCCCCAGGCAGAAGGCTAGCCTTCTGCCTGCACACAGGAAGGCCAGGCTCTTCTGTGGCCTGTTTCCTGCCCTACCCCCAGGGGGCTGGGGCCAGGAAAGAGAAGGAAGGCTGTGATATGGCTGTGATCACAGACTCTGGGGCTTAATCTCCACCTTGGCCTGTGACCCTGGGACCGTGGTTTGACCTATCTGAACTTCAGTCTCTTTCTGGAAGCAGGAAGACTTGTTGGGGCCGCAGCCTGTTGGGGGCGCTGTGAGGATTAAGGTCATGTGCAAGTACCTTCCTCAGAGCCCGACATGCAGGAAATATTATGCACGTACTCACTGTAGGCAATACATGGTATTTATTTAATAAAACATACATGTCGGAGTGCCGGTGGTTCATGCCTATAATCCTAGCTACTCGGGAGGCTGAGATCTGAGGATCACAGTTCAAAGCCAGCCAGGGGAAGAAAGTCCATGAGCCCTTTATCTCCAATTAACCACCCCAAAAACCTGGAAGTAGAGCTGAGGATCCAGTGGTAGAATACCAGTCTTGAGTGGGAAAAGCTAAGGGAACTCAGGCCCTGAGTTCCAGCCCCAATACCTGCATGGATGCACACACACACACACACACCGAGGACTTACAAATATTTCCCTAAAATTCAGCTGCATGTGCCAACAAGGAGAAAAACATTGGCAACAGCTGCAGCATCTAGTCCATCAGCATCTAGTTGACACCAGGTGACAGGTGAGTTGTAACTGTTTATAAGTAACGCTTCGACCTCATCATTTAAAAGCAAACAAACTGAATTTGCACAAGATGGAGGAGGAGGCACCAACTGGCTCTGCCCTGATGCAGCACACAAAGCATTTGTAAGGTCTTCCTTCATTTCTGGGTGTTGATTTAACTAAAGAAGAAGGAATATCGTTGAGCACCAGAGGTTTCATTGTCTTCTGAAGTGTTTTTTAAAAAAAAGCTAGATGTTGGAACAGCACACAAACCACATCCTATCCACCTAAAAGGCCCTTCCCAGAGGACCCCAGGCTCCCGGGCCACCTCTGCCCTCTCTCAGAAGGAGGTATTCTGGGGGGTTACCACCTCTGTTCTAATGGTAGTTCAGGTTTCCATCCTAGAGGGTCTGAGGGAACCATAAGGCAGATAGCGATAAAAAAGAGATGGACATAGTAACATCATGGCGCTTCTTCTTCCCATCATGCTGTGGGCTTCTGTTCAAATGCCTCTTCTTCCCATCATGCCCTGAGTGCTGGCTCGACCAATAAAAAGAGCCCAAAACATCCAGCCAATCAGCATCGAGCCCAGGGGAAGAGATGTGGCAAGAGCCCGTACTATGGCATTCCACTGGACTCCTCTTTGGGCCCCTCTCTGAATGGAGACTCTCCTCCTGCCTCTTGTCCTTCCATGGCTTTCCTTCCTCTTCCAAATGAACTTGTTCTGTCTGCTTAAATAAAATGTAGATGAGTGAGGAAGGGTGGCAATGGGACAAAGGCTAATGGAACTGTGAAGGGGACACCCAGAGGGCCAGGGGGAGGCCTGTGTGGTTCCCGAGTGGGCCCGTGTTGCTAGGTGGCACAGGCCATGGTCACACGCTGGCACTGTCCTAAAGGGTATCATGTCACCCAGGGCCAGAGCTCCTATCTTTCCTGTTCTATTTTGGTCCACCGATGACAGCGAGGAGAAAGCTTCCTCCCAGCGCTATTCTTTTAATTCTGACTTCTTATTTCCATTATTTTTCCCTTTTTAACTGAGAGCCTTGTGCTCAAAGTCTGTTCTGAGGTTCAGGTCTAGCCAGGATTTAATTAACACTGATTTCATTGGGGGGGGCGTGTATTTATTCCTATTGATGGCATCTGATCCTGAGTTTCTATTTACAGCAATGATAGGAAGCTTTCCCTGTAACTAAATATTAATGTGCTCAGAAGTAGAGCCAATAAAAGCAAAGCAATGGGAGAAGCAGATGAGACGACTCAAGCAAGAAGGTGGCTTGAAGTGACAGCTGGGTGAGAGATATGGTTTCCTATGGTTTTTTCCTGCCCACTCCCACCCCCATCCAGGGCACGAGGGTGGGAGGTTTGGTCCCAGGTAGCAAAGAGAGGTGTGGCACCTTTAAGGGGTGTGGCCTAGTGGTAGGCAGTTAGGTCACTGAGGCTGTATCCCACCCCCCCCACACCAATGACCTAACTTCCTACCTTAAGGTAGCTGTCTCCTGGAACTCATTAGTTCCCTCAAGACTGGGTTGTTCTAAACAAGAGCAAGGCTCCCCTCACTGCTCTTCAGCATGTCTCCCTGTTGAATACATTCCCATTTCATGCTGTGTCCCCCTGCCTGCCACATTGTGACACAGCCAAGGGGCCACCTGATCTTGGAATTACAGTACCCCAAACTACGAGTGAAATAAACCCCTTTCCTTTCTACACTACCCAATCTCAGGAAACCTGTTAGGGAAGCTGGAAGGGAACTGACGTACGCCAAGTACATGAACACCAAGAAGGGAGTGGAGAGATGGCTGAGGGCGAGCTCCTACTGACACCTTTGTAAACACACAAACCATCCACACGGAGAGCCAAAGAGGGAGTGGCATGGAGAGAGAAGGCAACCCACTTAACATCCATCGAATAGAAGCTGAATGCAAGAGGCAAAGAAGAGACGAGCGAGGTGGTCACAAGTCTTCGGTGAGGGACTAGGGTGGGCACGGCGTTGGGCATGCACGCTGCACACATCCCACCCCCCCCTGATGCTGCTAGAGCCACCGGTGGCCACCAGAGGGACTGAGATTTCGCAGAAATCTGCTTATAACTTCTGGCCTGCACTTTCTCCCCTCAACCCTCTCCTAGTCCAGGGAAGAGTCCAGGTGAGTTTCAGAGATGGCTGGCCCTGGGACATGGCCTCTGGAGGGACTCAGTCAGTACCAGGCAAAGATAGAGGATGGGGGAGGGGGCAGCACAGAGGTAAGCCGCCCCTGTGCCTCTGCAGCAGCTCCACCTGCAGACAATAGTGACCTCTCCTCCAGGACTGCAGCTCCCACCGGGCAGAAGCTGGGCTGCTGTGGTCCCTCCTTGCCTTCTGGATCTTGGGGTCCAGTAACCCCTCATCCCCCTTCTCCCTCCAGCCCAGGGTAACTGTGGTAGCAGAGTCTCCCCCCGTCTGCTTGCTCTGCTCTTTTCCACCTGAACATGCCAAGTCCTAGATAACATCCTTTTCTAAGCACCCCCTTCCCCATTTTATGTACACTCATCCCCACATGTCCCTGGGGAGTTGGCATTGCCCCTCACCAGGTCACCCAACTCTGCAGTTGCTCAAGTCCGTGGTCTAACTGGCATCGGGAGCCAGGCACTGTGGGCTCACACCTGCCATCCTAGCTGCTCAGGAAGCCGAGAGCTGAGGATCTAGGTTGAAAGCCAACCCCAGCAGGAAAGTCCGAGAGACTCTTATCTCCAATTAACTAGCAAAAAGCCCAGAAGTGGAGGTGTGGCTCAAGTGGTAGAGCACTAGCTGTGAGCTGAAAAAGCCAAGCCAGAGCATGAGTGCCCACACAAAGCACAATGAACGGCATCTGCCTTGCATACAACAAAGTCCTCCTGCAGGCTCTTAACTACCTCTGGGTTACTTGGATCCGCCTAATGTAAACACTCCAGGAGTCATGGTTATAGCATATTGTTTGGAGAATAACGACAAGGAGGAAAAAAAAATAAACCTTCACATCTTCAGTACAGACCCTCTCTTTTTGAATATTTTCCGCCCATGGTTGGATCTGTGGATAAAGAGTCGACACCCGGTGCTTTCTGCTTCAGGGGTTGGAGCCCAGAGGACACACTTTCTCCAACTCCTATTTAGGCAGAAACAACCTTACACTGCCCCTTGAAAACTCTCCACTTAGGCTCATTAAACGACGGATTTGGGAACAGCAGGTTGGCGAGATGACAACAAAACAGATCAGGGTTCAGAAAAATTTTCCTACGAAGATCTAGAGAGTAAATATTTCAGGATTTGGAGATCACAGGAGCCTGTAGCATCGTCTTTAGGGTTTTGTGGCTTAAAAAATAAATTTAAGCCTTTTATAAATGTAAGCAGTATTTTTAGCACCTGGACAGAGCTACAGTGGAGGAGAGAAAAATCACACCGGCAGCCTCAACCGTGGAGAGCCCTCAAGCCAAACCTGGGGGAGGGGGTGGTGGTGGTGGTGGTGGTGGTCAAGGCTGGTCATGTGACTTGGTCTGGCCAATCAATACATCCCATTCTCCTGGCCCCGCCCCATCTCTGAATATAAAGTAAATGCCTTAGGAAGGGAACTGGGATTGCAATCTGGAACCCCCAGCCTGCTCATTGTCCTGGGCACCTGCACGTGTGCCTCCTTCTAGTCCTGGCATGGGGCTCCTAGGCCTGAGGTCAGCTAAGGTGATTTGGCACCACATTTGTTTGCTCACTGTGTCATTCTAATCTCAAGCCCTGGGGCTTGAGAGAGGGGGAAAGTGGGGATGAATCTTCCTCAACAGATGGTTGGGAGCTCCTGGCTGAGGAAGAATGGATGCTTTAGAACTGGTCATCTGTAAGAGTTGCTTACGCGTACAAACTACAAACCACTTTGGTGTTCCAGCATACCTACATTCCAGATGTTTCCATTCATCGCAGCCTCGCATAAACCTGTGGAAATAGGCTGAGCAGGAATCCCCTCTTCTCGTTTATAAATGAAACTCTCAAGATCAGAGAAGCAAGACACCTGGCCCGAGGCCACTGCTTGTCAGTGGCAGAGCTGGGATGTGACCTTGTGGGCCCTTCTGGTTTGATGATAATGGAGTTTGAACTCAGGACTTGGTGATTGCTAAGCAGGTTCTCCACCTCTCCGGCCATACCTTCAGACCCTTTTGATTTGATTGATTGATTGCTGGTACAAGGATTTGAATTCAGGCTTTTACACTTGTAGGGCTTGCTTGCTTGCTCAGCTGGTATGCTACCACCTGAGCCATGTCTCCAGCTCCTCTGGTTACCTTTAAAATAGGGTCTCCCTTTTTTTCTCCAAGCTGGGTGGGTCCAGGATGCTCCTCAGTACGCTTCTTTCCCTAATGGGAATGACAGGAATGTACTCTCCAGCCTTTTCTGTTGAGATAGGGACCCATGGATTGTGCCTGGGCTGGCCTTAAACTTCTCCTTCCTGTGTATTGAAGGCCTCAGCCTCCAGGGCCCCTATGGTGAGGATCTTTTCTAAATCACAGAATTAAAGAGCTGCAGGTGCCTGGGTGCTATACCCTTGGACCCTGCCTGAGGCCCAGTTCTTCCTCGGGTTCTGACTGTCCGGTTAAAGCCCTCAGTCCTCTCCCCGCCCCCCTCCCCTCTCTTTCCTCTGAACTCCCGGAGCAATCACTGTCTGTACTTCTCATTTTGCAATTAATCACCAATGGCCTCACGATAGTCCTTCTGTTGCTGCCTGTGACCGTGGTTTAGACTCCGTGGCTGCTTTTCCGAGTCTGCTGGCCCGAGGCCTGTTGTCGATGTCCGATTGGCAGGGTCGGATTCCATCCCCTTACCTCGCCGCCCCTGCTCCTCTCTGCAGCCTTGCACCCCGGAGGAACTCGATAATGCTTTGTTCATTTGAGTTAACAGAGTGCCAGCCTCCTTAATTCTCATTAGAGTCAGTCTGAATGAATTGCTCGTGGTCACCTCCCAGTGATGTGACCCGGAACGGTGTATTCATCCACCCTTTCTGACCCGTGTCCTTATCTGTAAGATGCAGTGTCGTGGTGCCTTTCTCAGGGACGGCATGAGGGTTAATGAGGTTGAACTAGGTATTTGATATCTTTCCCAGGCCCAGCATTGTGAGCCTGGTAGAACTGACACATCACAGGACCCCGCCACACCCACGTGCTATGTGCCTGACCAATCCCAGAACCCCATCTACCCCAAATGGCTCTAAATGGCCCAGGGCTGAGTCTGTGCCTCAGAAGAGAGTCAATCAGAGACCGTCCCTGGGATGACTACATAGACTTTGGGTGGGACATAGTCTCTGTTCTTACCCTCCTGATTAAGCCAAGAGAGTGGAAATCTCAAAGTCACCACCTAGGAGCAGTGTAGCTCCAGCAGGAGAGAATAACTTCCCGCAGAGACAGGGTAGGATATGGCGAGAAGGAAAGACAGGATTTGAGCCCATAGACGTGGCTGTCCTGAGAGCTAACTGTGAATTTTGCAATTATGTGAGTCAATAAATAGCATTTGCTTGAGCCAGTCTCAGTAGGATTGCTTCACTTGCAAATGAAAAGGTCTTTGCCGGTCCAAAGACACTGCAACATGAAATCAGCCAGAATAAAACCCGACAGATGGCGGCCATTGGTTTATCAGCTAGTGTTTATTAGCACTAGCAGCAGCAGCGGCAAGAAAACAAAACACTCTTCCCAAGAAGTTGTGTGGCTTGATGGCCAGACAGATGCAAGTTCAAAACTTGCTTCTCTACCTCAGCAGCTCTGTGTTTCGGGGCAGGTTAGCTAACCTCTCAGAGCCTCAGTTTCCCTCCTTGTAAAAAGGGCTTCACTATGCCGGCCTTAGAGTTATGAGAGTAAGCAAGCTTGTTGCCCTTTGCCTTTGCTGATGCCTGAGATGGCTGGTCGCTGTGATGCTGGGCCAGGGATCCCGCTGGCAGGGCTGTTGTGTGTGCACACACACACAAACACACACACAGCCCCTTCTCCACAGGGAAGGCTGATGCCTCAGCAGGGGAGGGGCTTACCCAGGATATCTCAGTGAACAGAGCACCTAGGCCCCAGGCAGGCTTCCAGGACTCCAGCTTCAGGCAGGACAAGGACTGGGACAGTGTTCTTCAGGGAGGCCCAGGCTCGGGGTGGTGGTGGGGGGTATCTCTGCTCCTTCCATTCCCTGTACCTTGGAATTGTACCAAACGAGTGAGAAAGTGGCTTTGTACTGTTTGTAGATGAACAACCAACCCAATACAGACTACCTACCATGCCTTCCTTGATGGCCCCGCCTCCAATCACTGTCAGTCATGTGACTCCACCCCCAACCACTCAGTCATGTGACCCAGTGGCTCATCCAGCCTCGCTTAGGCACTCTGTGTGGCACCCAGTTCGGATCCTCTGGGCTCCACCTCTCACTGTCGCTGTGGTGGCTGTCCCCCGTGGGCGCCGTCAGCTGCCCGTGGTGTGAGCCGCAGTCTCACCTCTGGCCTCTCCACGTGTGCCCTCTGGGAGATGAGCTGCTTCCGGGATGCTGGTGGCAAGCACACAGGTGTGACTCGACCTCGAGGGGGCCGAAGCCTACCTGCAAGGCAGAAGCCCAGCAGGGAGGCACTTCCCGCCCTGGCTCCAGGCTTGAGACACAGGTTACTTGCTCCTCAGACATATTCTGGGAATAAGCAAGGAGTCACCATGGCAGGGACCCATCCAAAACAAACCTCCGATCATCTAAAAACTCACTGGCTCAAGCAGTGACAAACTTTCAAGGTGTTTTCGGCAGGTGAGAAATTTGAGGACCCTTAGTTAGGTTGCTAGGGCTCAAGGTCTCTTGTGAGGTTGCTGTCAAGGGGTCCGGCTGAAGGCTAGGCTGTAAGGCCTGGTTCCAAAACAAGGTTCTGATGCACCTGGCAGGCAGCTTTGATCTTGAAGTAGATGGCAGCATTCCATAAATGGCCACTGCACCAGCAGAACCTTCTAAGCACTGGTTAAGATCCATAGAACCATAGGCCATCAGAACTAGAAAAGGACCTTCAACTCCAGCTGTCTACAAATGGCAAATTACTGCACACTGGCCATGACTTTCCTCCTCTGTACCCTGGGCAGACATCACCAGCAGATCACAGTTCTACTTCATTCAGGACAGAGATTCAAATCCACTATAGTACTCTAAGGAGCCACTACGCCTTGATTACGGCTGACTCTCAGGATAAATTCATTGTACCGTGTGTGTGTGTGTGTGTGTGTGTGTGTGTGTGTGTGTGTGTGTGTGTGTGCTGGGAATTTATTCCAGTGCCTGTACATGCTAAGTAAACTTACTGGCAAGTATACTGCCGCCATTTCAAGGATAGGAAGAAGGCCTAGAGAAGAAGTTGCTGTTGTTGGCTTGCCTTGCTCACTGATGGCGAAACTGGAAACATCTAGGATTATATGATCTCTCAGTTGCTAAGACTTCCTTTTAAAAAATTAATGTAAATTAATGTACAAAGGGGTTCCAGAAAACGTACTTTGATCGAATCTGCTGTTACTTCCTAAACTCCCTTCTCCTCTCCTTTCTTTTTAAAGCTCTCGTTATGTCATCTTCATACATACATGTATTTTCATCACACGCTCCACCACCCTCAACTCTCCCCTCCCCTCCCCTCCTCTCCTCTACTGGTTCCTCCAGTTGTCCCCATTTTACATGATTGTGTCATGTTTGGTTTCGGCCTCAGGTCTAGATTTCACATATGCTTGAAACCATGTGATTGTATCTTTTTTTGGGGGGGGGTCCGGTCATGGCCCTGGGCACTGTCCCTCAGCTCTTCAGCTCAAGGCTAGCGCTCTACCAGTTGAGCCACAGCGCTACTTCCAGCTTTTTTCTTTTGCTTATGTGGTGCTGAGGAATCAAACCCAGGGCCTCATGCATGCAAGGCAAGCGCTCTACCACTGAGCCACCTTCCCAGCCCACCATGTGATTATATCTTTCTGAGCTTGGCCTAGCTCCCTCAACCTGATAATCTCTACTTCTCTCCATTTCCCTTCAGAAAACACAATTCCATTCAATTTACCGCTGAATAATGCTCCATTTTGAATATATAATTATATATGATAGCCATATATAATGTGAGATTCATATATAATGCGAGATATATATCATGTATATATATACACATATATATGTATATATGAATATATATACATATACATATATATCACAATATATATACATACATATATATGTGTGTATATATATAGTGATACATATATATATGTGCCATAGATAGATATCATTTCTTGTCCATTCATCGTTGATGGGCACCTAGGCTACCTACGCTGTTATGAAGAGGGCTGCTATGCCCATGGGCAGTGGGCATCTTTGCTGACTTAACCCCCATCAGACAGATCAAGAGGAGTAGCTCTAGATCATATGGTCTGGTAGCTATGCTTTTGTTTTTTGAAGAAACTCCACACTCACTTCTGTCGTGGTTTCACTAATTTATATTCCCACCAATAGTTCCCCAAACACACACTCCCATCCTCACCAACATTTGATGTTATCTTAGCAGTTGCCATTCTTATTGGGGTAATAGTGTTATCTAGGAATTGATCTGCATGAATACAAAGAGGCCCCACTTCAAGAGATGGAATTGGGAGTCTTTATTAAATTGCCAGTGTCTGCAAGCAGACTCATGCCCCAAGAAAACTTGCAGCCACAAATGCAGCTAACACCAAACTCATAGAGGCCCAAACCTCATATGGTATGAGGAACTAAACCTAACAAAAATGTTTTATATAAGCCAAGCAAACCATCTAGGTGGACAATCAGGGGCAATCAAGGGCCAGTTATTTAGGGGGAGCAATCCAGGACAACCAAGGCCAAGTATCCTCTGGAGCAAAACTTCCCAGGAGCACAACTCATGACACAGCTGTAGTCCAAAGAATGTCCTCTATCACCTCTAGAGTTCCCAGGAAGTCATCATCATCCACCAAGATGCTAACATTGTGCTAGTTAGAACCAGTATCCATATTTCAATAGAATCTTAGTGGTGTTTTGATTTGCATTTCCTTTATGGCTAAGAATGTTGAACACCTCTTCACGTAGTTATTAGCCATTTGAATTTCTTCTTTTGAGAACACTCTGTTCAGTTCCCTGGCCCATTTGTTAATTGGACTTTTTTGTTCCTTTGGTGTTTTAATTTTTGAGCTCTTTCTATATTCTGGATATTAATCCTTTATCTGATGAATAGTTGGCAAAGATTTTTCTTGCACTCTGTAGGTTATCTCTTTATTCTGGTAATTGCTTTCTTTGATGTGGGGAAGCGTTTTAATTTGATGCAATCCCATTTGTCAATTCTTGTTCTTATTTTGTGAGCAATTGATTCATATTCAGAAATTCATTGCCTTTGCCTGTATCTTCCAGTAGTACACCCATGTTTTTCCTGTAGTACTTTGAAAGTTTCAGGTCTTACAAAGAGATCTTTGATCCATTTTGAAGTGTTTGTGGTACAGAGTGACAGACAGGGGCCTGGTTTCAGCCTTCCACATTCTGATATCCAATTTTCCAACACCCTTGGTTGAAGAGACTATCTTTTCTGTGACACATTTTAGATCCTTTGTCAAATATCACATGCAGGTTTATTTCTAGTTCTTCTATTCCATTGGACTATATGTCTGTTTTTGTGCCAGTGCCATGCTGGTTTTGTTACTATGGCTCTGTAGTATAATTTGAAGTCAAGTATTGAGGATCTTTTGTACTTCCCAATGAATGCATTCTAGGACTGATTTTTCTGCTTCAGTAAAAAATGGCAAATTTTTATGCATGTTGCAATGAATTTTCAGACTGCTTTTGGTAGCACAGTCATGTTTTACAATATTTCTCCATCTAAGAACATCTTCTAGAGTCTTCTTTAATTTCTCTCTTCAGTGTCCCATAGTGTGCATTGTGGAGCTTTATAACATCTCTGGTTAAGATGATGCCTATTTTATTCTATGTTTGATTCTATTATGAATGGATTTTTCCCCTTGATTTTTTTCTCGGCCTGTTGTTGGTATGTAGAATAGCTACTGATTTCTGTATATTGATATGCTATCTGGCTATTTTCTCAATCATGCTTATCAGATTTAAGTCTTTAGAATCTTTTTAAGTATGAGAGCATAGCACCTGCAAGTATGGATAAATTTGGTTTCTTCTTTTAGTCCCTTTCATTTCTTTCTCTTGACTTATTGCTCTGGCTAGGAATTCTAGCACAGTGCTGATTAAAACTGGTGCCCCTGGAAGTGGTGCTGTGGCTCAAGCGGTAGAGTGCTTGCCTTGAGCTGAAGAGCGCAGGAACAGCGCCCAGGCCCAGAGTTCAAGCCCCACGACTGACAAAAAAAAAAGACTGGTGCCCCGTGTCTCATTCCTAGTGTTGGAAGAAATTACTTTAATCTTCTCCTGTTTGTTACAAGGTTGATTCTAGGTTGGATATACATAGCCTTTATTAAGTTGAGGTGAATTCCATCTTTTTCTAGCTTCTTTTGAGCTTTATCATGAGGGAATGTTGAATTGTGTTGAAAAATTTCTGTGTTTCTACTGAGAAGATCATATCATTTTTGTCCTTTATTCTGTCTGTGTTATGTATTATGTTTGATTTACAGATATTGAGCCATCTTTGCATTCTTGGAAATGGAATTATCTTGATCTTGATGTGGTAGGGTCTTTTAATGGGTTGTTCAATTTGGATTACAGTATTTCATTGAGAATTTCTGTGCCATTGTCTAGAAAGAAAATGGGTCTATAATTTCCTTTTGGTTGTGTCCTTTTCCAGTTTTGGCATTCAGGTAATACTGGCTTCAAACAATGAGTTTGGTAAGAGTAATACTACTTCCCTTTCTATTTTATGAAATGGTTTAAGGGATGTTGCTGTTGGTTCTCCTGTAAAGGAAGAATTAGACAGTGAATCCACCCAGTGCTGCTGGGAGACTCTTCATTACCACTTCAATCTCCATGCTTGGTTATAGATTCTATTAAGGGATTGATGCTTTCTTGCTAAGACTCCTCTCAAATTAGACTCTGGTACCCACTGCTCTTTCTCCTTCTCCCATTCCAGCTCTGTCTTTATTCTGGGCAGGCAAGCTAACAACAACAATAGCAACCACAGCAATAATAATCATTTTCCATGGGACATTTACAAGGTACATGCACTATGTGCCTCACTCTTCATCGTATACCCCTCATTGATGTGTGGCAGGATTAAATTACTTAGTACTTTAGGCAGGTGTAACCACTGCTTTACATTTTCTAGAAGCACAGCATGGGACAGGGATTGGTGTATAGTTGTTTCTCAAGGCAGCACATTTTTCTCAGGAGAAATGTGTTAGGGGTGAGGGGAAGAGGATACAGAAGAGTGAGGAGCTAAGCTAAATTATAGCTCAGAAGGCCAGGCTGGCCCCCAGGTGATGGAGACTACATTGCAGTCTGTCCCACTTATGACTGGGAGTAGGGCCTCCCGCTGCCTTGCACATGTACACACACACTCATGTGCACATGCACACATGTAGACACGGTGCCCACTCCTCGGGCAAGGACACAACTCCCCCCACCCAGGATCTCTATTGGCTGTTGGTTCCAGTTATCGCCTCAATTCTCTAAGGATTGGCAAGCTATTGACAGTGACACCCCTGTGACTTGGGGTTGCCCAACATGTCATCAGCCCAGGAGATCTAGGCAGACGTCAAGAGAATCTCCAACACCCCACCTCGTGAGAAAGGAATTCTTATTCTCAGCATTTGACAGAGGTGGAAAGAGAACCACAGAGAAGTTAAAGTCGGTTGGCCAAGGAACACAGCTAGGAATCACAGAGAAGATTTACAAAGACCAGCCAAGAACCCAAGTGTTCACCTACAGATGCAAGGCTAATTACATGTGTCATGTCCACACACTGAAAGCTCCCAGCCTACAGCACAAGGAGATTCTAATGTGTGCCACAATGTGGATAAGGTGAAATGAAGTAAGGTGTGAAGGATCCAAGATGGTAAGATTCCACTGACAGGTGGGATTTGGTCTGCTGGGCCCATTGGAGGGGGAGAGAGACAGCAATGCCAATGAAGCCGCACATGCAGGTTTTGAAACACAGAGTTCTACAAATCAATTGCACAGCTCTGTGTATTTGCTGGATGCTTCTCAACTAGGCATGCAAAGTGTAAAGATGGTAAGTTTTATGTCCTATGTAGTTTACCACAGTCTTCAGTTTAGCCATGCTTGGTTATAGGAACTACCCTGCCAGGATGGCCATTTGCTCAGACCTCAGAGGGAGGGGACCACACAGGAGTCAGGGTGTTCCTGTTCTAGTCCCTGACTGGACCACCCGGTGGGGTGGGAACTTTCTCATCACATTTCTCTAGTCCCAGGTGATGCATCCATATAATGCATAAGAATATTCTAAGCAGACAGCCAGTGGGAGCCCCTGGCCCAGTAAGGAACAAGCCTAGAAAGTTCTGTTCAGGAATAATGTTCTATCCTACTGAAATTGCTTCCTCGTTCCCTGTGGGGACAGAGACAGCAAGCAGTCAGCACCCTGCGGATTGAAAAATTAAAAGATCATCTCACAAATTGGTTTTTGCTTGGCCATGATCCAGACCACAGGCCCTAGGGTTTCGGCCAATAATTCCCAAGGTAGGGGTGAGACTGTGGAGCTAGGGAGCTGCCAGGGTCCTCACTCCCAGCTCTGGGGCCACCCAGAGAGAGAACTCACCATCCGGGGAAGGAGTTGTGTTCCTTGGTGACTGCTCCAGGCAAGCTTGGGCTTGGGGTGTGGAAGCCAGCAGCTGAATTCTTTTCCTGGGCAAATGATTTCATTAAATGGATTTCTTCTATTGACTTGTGGGATGTTCTGGCAAACTCTGGGCTTTAGAGAAGAGCCTGAGCCCAAGGAGAGCTTTCGGTAATCCTGAAGGGCCCAGCCTTAAAACAAAAATGCAGAAAATGATTTCAGAACCCAAAGCAGAAACCTGGAGCGTGCCAGATGCCAAGAGCTCTAGCTCCTTTATCCCATTCACCTCCACGTGGTCTTAGGAGAAATAAATACATTGTCCACATTTTAGAGGGGAAGGCTGAGAGAGGTTGAGAAACGTATCCCAGTGTCTCACTCTTTGGATGACAAGCCTGGGAGGTCAACCAGAGCTGACCCCAAATCTTGTACTTATGACTTGGTGATTCCACACTAGGGAGGCAAAGTTTGGGGGTGACCAGGAGGACAGGATTTCAAGGTGCATCCAGTTCAGCGCTGGCTACCCTGAGAGGTGTCGTGGTATCTCCCCCTGAGACAAGCATTCATGGGCGCCATCTGGAGAGTGATGGCAATGAAGGAGGGAAGGGAAGGAGAGGAGAGGGGAGAGGAGGGGAGGAGAGAGAAGGGAGAGAAGGAGAGGGGAGGAGAGGAAATGAGGAGAGGTGGGGGAAAGGAGGGGAAAGTAGGGAGAGGAAGGGAGGGGAAGAAGAGGAGGAAGTGGAGAGGAGAGGGGAGAGGAGGGGAGATAAGGGAAGATGGGAGAAGGGGAGGTGAGAGGAGGATAAAGGAGGGAGGTCCTTGGCGGGAAAGCAGAGCCAGCTGGGACTGCTCTTGAGTGCTGGACCAACTTCTCCCACACCTGGCTGTGCAGCCCACCTGCTGAGACCAGCCTGGGTCGGGGAGACAGGGAGGCAGTGGGAACTCCTGTCCCAGCCCCCAGGAGTTGGGGCTGGAATAATATTCACAGGGACTCACACAGTTCCCCAGGAACCTACCCAGCTCTGACTCTCCTGCCTCTTCCAGAAGAATCGTGGCCAGCACCAGGCCACCCAGCACTTCCTGAGCTCCTAGTCCACACAGGCACAAAAATGGGGTGCCTGCCCTGCCACCCACACACCTCCTCCTCGCCACCCCTGCAGGGTGCCAGTTCCTCCCAGTCCAACACCCACCTCTACTCACAGGACAGTGCTCTGCTCTGCCCTTGAGTGGGCTCACAGGGGTGGGTGGAGCCAGCATCCTCCCCCATGGCAGGAAGTGGGCTCTGGTCCAGCCACTCAGCCGGTCTTAATCCCTGGCTTGGTGATGGCTACAGAGACAGACAGGTGAGGACAAATGGCTGAGCGATGCATGCTCTCAAGGGTACAGCGATGGATCACTGCACCGGAAACAGGACCAAGTCAGCCAGACTCCAAACACCTCTGTCTGTCTGTTTGTCCATCCTCCATTTGTCCGTCTGTCCATCCATCCCATTTATCTATCCATCTATCCATTAATCTATCCATCCATCCTCCACCTGTCTGTCTGTCCATCCATCCATTATCTATCCATGATGGATAGAGATGTCCACCTGTCTGTCCATCCATCCTCCATCTGTCTGTCTGTGCATCCATCCTCCATCCGACTGTCTGCTCATCTGTCTGTCGCTCTGCCTTTCCTCAGATCATGATCATCACCAGCATCTGGGCAGGAGACAGGCATCCTCAGAGCCTGGCATACTTCAGCTGTGCAAAGTCAGCATTCCCAAGAGTCTTTTGGAAAAGTCCGCCTTGCAGTCATTCTCTCCCGGCAGTGTGGGTAGGAGGCAAAGCTTGGAGCTGCCAGGGCTCTGGTCATCTCCACAGGTAGTCACAGCTGTCCCATGATGACCTGGTGCAGCGGCCGCAGGGCTCCAGCATCCAGAACGGGTCACACTGCCCTGTGGGGCCCAGGTCTATGGTAGGGCTGTTGTTACAGAATGAGCAAGCTTGGCGTCCTCTAGTCTCTTGCTTCCTGTCCCTCCCTCCGTCACACCCACTCCCTCTCCCGCTGGTGTGACCCCCACCCCCACCCCCTTCCAGGATGCCCTCGCCAGAGCTGAGCCAAAACCAGTACCATGTTCCCAAGTCTCCAGAACTGGGAACAAAAGAAACCTTTTTTCTTCATGATCAGCCTCAGGGAATGTGTCATAGCAGCACAACACAGAGGAGATGTTCACTCTAGGACATGAAGCATGGCCCACCCCTCCTCTGTTACTCACACCTCCATATTACGGGGTCTCATCCTGAGCCCGTCTGCAGTGCTCTGCTAACCCAGCCAGGGAGACCTAACGGAAGCCTGAGAGACAAGGCCTGCACAGTGTTCTGGTTTAGATAGGAAATGTCCTTACAGGCTGGTCAGAGTGAGGCAGCATCGAGAACACAGTGAGATGTTCATGGGGTTCTGCTTGCTCAAGGCTGGAGCCCAGTAGAGCCAGCAAGAAGGCAGGGGAGAGGCAGATGGCTACGGGGGACACAGCACGGACAGGCAGGTGGCCCCCAGATCCTGCCTCCCCTCTGCTGGAGAGCTGGCACCACTGCTGGCATGGGAGGCGTAGCCCCCAGCTACAGCTGTGGAGTGTGAGGGGGGATGAGGCTGCTGCGGGCCCTGGAGCCCCTTCAGCCCCTCCACCCGAGCACAATTCACTGTTAAGGCCTGAATTTGTTCCCCCGTCCTTGTAAAGGCCGGCAAGCAGCACCAAGCCCCTGGGCTGGAAGATGGCTGCTTTATGGCCTGGGACCTGGGGAGGAGGTGGGGATGTCGATAAACAGATGTGGAGAGGGGAATGGGGAAGACTGTGGGGAGGAGGGAGGAGAGAAAGGACAACAGGCCCACCCCCGGCAGGCATGACCTGACTTTGTAGCAGTCTCCAGCGTGGGGATGGACAGGATTCTGGGGTACAGAGACCCCAGTGCCAGCTCAGACTCTGCCTCTGCCACTGCACAATTGAGAATAAGGCACATTAAGAACACGCCAAGCTCACACCTGTAATCTCAGGAGGCTGCGAGCTGAGCATCCCAGTTCATAGCTAGCCCAGAGTCCATGAGTCTCTTAGCTCCAATTAACCAGAAGGGAAAAAAAAAGCCAGAAATGGGGCTGTGGCTCAAGTAATAGCCTTGAGGGGAAAAAAAAGCTAAGGCACTGTGCCCAGGCCCTGAGTTCAAGCCCCAGTATCAGGGCACACATGCTCATATACATACGCGCATGCGCACGCGTGTGCACACACATACCCCACTCTAAGCAAGCCTCAATTTCCCCACCTGTAAAATGGCAGTAGGTCTGGGGCCAGCCTAATTCCAAGAGCTAGCTCTCTCTCTCTCAGAGGACCCACGGCCTCTTGTGGCACAGCCCAAATCCCACCTCTCCCCCGAGCTCAGGAAGCAGGTGCGGGCTCGGCTGCTACTGAGATTAATGGGCTCAGAATGCATTGATTAATGCAAATAGCTTCCTGCTTCCAGGTAAGGGAGCCCACGCACGCCGCCTGCCCAGGGAGCGCTGCCACCCTGTCCCCGGGGAGCAGAGCACCGAAGGAAGTCTGAGACAAAGTGCCCTGAGCACCGAGAGGGGCGGGCTCTGTCTCCCCACATCTTGTCAGAAATTCTGACATTGGCTGGATCTCAAACACAGGGCTCATCTCGGAACTCTTCCTGTCGAAAGGCTTGCTGGGCTGTGTCCATGTGCCAGAACTCTCAGCCCTACAACCCAGGTGACTGTCTACCCCTGGCCAAATCCATTCCCCCAGCCTGACTCCCCCAAGCTTGGCTTCCTGGAGGGAACAGACCTGTCCCTGCTGTACAGCCCACAGCCTGGGGGACCAGGTCTCCAGGACCCAGACCACAGGGAGGGCAGAAGGCCCCAGCTGCCCTCGCTCTCCGTAGAATCCATGACCTCAAAAGGCCTCCTTACTCTTATCTAAGCCATGGAGCTAGATCACTTAACTCACAGAGTGCTGGAGCTGGATCACTTAACTCACAGAGTGCTGGAGCTAGGTCACTTAACTCACAGAGTGCTGGAGCTGGATCACTTAACTCACAGAGTGCTGGAGCTAGGTCACTTAACTCACAGAGTGCTGGAGCTGGATCACTTAACTCACAGAGTGCTGGAGCTAGGTCACTTAACTCACAGAGTGCTGGAGCTAGGTCACTTAACTCACAGAGTGCTGGAGCTAGGTCACTTAACTCACAGAGTGCTGGAGATAGGTCACTTAATTCAGAGTGCTCCGAATCCACAGAGCACACACTTAGTCCTCACCATCATCACCTTCAACGCCAACCCAGCTTCAGCACCAGGCAGGCATCCAGTGCAAATGGCCAGTGAATAGAGAAGAAGAATTGCTCCCACCATCCAGGGGTGGCGAGCGAGGCTGGGTGCTAGAAAGCAAAGGAGAGGTGCGTCCCCGGCCTCCCAGCTGAGAAGGTCCAGCACAGCCTGGCTGTTGAATAGGGCCACTGAGGCCCAGACCGAGGGATCTTGGTCAAGGTGGTGTTCTGGCCAGCTTGCTGGAGAGCCAAGAGCAGCCAGCAGTCCTTGTGTCCTGGGCGGAGGGCAGCTGCAGGTCGGGATGGGGGAGGGATGCCTGGAGGTGCCTGCCTTTGTCCCTCTGTGTCCCTCCGTGTCCCCAGCCACCAGCAGCGGGACAGGTGATAGAGCAGGAGAGGTGATGAACACCTCCCCTGACTTGTGTGACTCCCATCCAATTTGCCGTCCGCGGGCTGTGCCAGGAGTGTTTGTGTTAATAAACCAAATGGACTCCGCACATCCACCTAGGTGACGGATGGTGGTGGCAGTGTGAAATCCTGAAGGTTCCCAGCATCCTTTGCTCAGAGCCTGCCTGGGGGGGAGGGGCAAGGGAGGAGGGGAGATGCCAGCCAGGGGCCAGCAAAGCTTCCAGCTGCCAGCCACGACTTTCGGGGGTCACCCAGCCTCAGAGACCCTCCAAAAGTCACCTCACTACACACAAGTGGGGAAACTGAGGCAGCATGTGTGGGTCAAGCCAGGGGTTGGAGGTAGATGGAGGCATTTTGATGTCCCCAAGACCACTCATGAGGGAAGTGGCGTGGGAAGACGGGTCACAGTGGGGAGAGGGCGCAGACACTTGTTAAGTTGGGGTGCTCTTCCTCTCACAAAACAGCCCTGGGGTTTGGGTTGCATCTGTCCTCCAAAATGACCCTTCTCAGCCAGGCACTGGTGGCTTGCGTCTGAAATCCTAGGAAGCTGAACTCTCAGGAGGCTGAGATCTGAGGATCCAGGTTTGAAGTCGGCACACAGGCAGGAAAAGCCATGAGACTTGCCTCCAAGGAACCACCGGGAAACTGGAAATGGTGCTGTGGTGCAAAGTGGTAGAGCACTAGCCTTGAGCAAAAAAAAAAGAAAAAAGCTCGGGCACAGCACCCAGGCCCCGAGTTCAAGCCCCATGACTGACAAAATAAAAATCAAAAGACCCCTTTCAGAGCAACAGAGGCTCCGACGTGACCCTCAAACGGAGGAGGGTCAGAGGTTCCCTGGCTCCTCAGCACTTACCAAGTCCCCTTCTTGTTCCCACAGTCCACGCTCCTTTTCCCGAACTCCTGGGATCCTTCTTGGAATCCATCCCCATCTCTCAGACCCAGTGACCCAGACCTCCTCGTCCCCTGGCTGGAGGCTCCTGCCCTGCCCTCCCTCTGAGCGCATCCCAGGCCTCAGTGAGCCTCAAACAGAGTTGGGGTCAGACCTCAGCTGTGAGATCCCCCGTCTCCCCGTTCTTACCATCAGAGAAGCCTTGTGTGACCGACTCCAAGCCGTTCTCATCCTGGACCCCCTTGAGGGAGAGGACAGCTGGAGAGGACCCTGCCTAGAAAATCCTTGGGATGGAGAGGCAGGAAAAGTGGCACTCGGTCCCACCTGAGAACCTCCCCGGGGCAGGATGACCTCTCAGATCACCAGGACCCCCCAGTGACCCCTGTCACAGTCCTGTGAAGGAGTACAGACTCTGGAAGTGCCTGCCCGGGCCTGCTGGCTGCAGGGCGGGAGGCCTGGAGGCAGAGAGCCCACCCATCCCCCTGCCTCCCCCCCCCCCCCCCCCCCCCCCCCCCCCGCCGCCCCGGCTCCAGCTTCAATCAGACCCACTCTGCTTTTATCTGTTCTGCTGAGAGTTTCCGTGTAAGACTGTGTTTGAACAAAGCTTCCTTCCACTGCAAACATTTTGCAAACCTCTGATCCAGCGCAGCCCCTTGTGTTAGGGAGTGGAGGCGCAGTCCCACAGCCCTGGGCTAAATTTTATTTTTAGTGCTCCTGAGCTGGGGTCTCTTCTCCGGTCTGCGCCTCTCTCCTGTGCAGCAGAGGCCTTCACGGCACCTGCCGGGAGCCTGAAAGAACCTGGTACTCCCTGGCGCTCAGGCAACACACATCGGGAGCCAATCTGTCAACTGCTGGCCACGCAGGGCTGCAGCTGTGCCTCAGGGACCCGGTGCCTGACACCTAGTGGCCTGCACGGCTCACCAATCTCTGAGCGCAGCCCCGACACCCTGTGTGCACCTCACAGCCCGAAGTATGAGCACCAACCAGGCACGACAGCCCTTCTGGAACAGAGGTGGAGTGGGGAGCACAGGGGTGGCCAATGAGCCGAACAGGGTTCACGGTGTCACTGTTTAGCATTTAGATAACATAGTATTCCCACCTGCCTTGCTGCTAGGCCTCTAGCCACCAGCCGGAGGACCAGAGTCTGACTTCAAGCAAGGAGAAGAACAAGGTAAGGTGGAAGCAACTTCTCTGCTCTGAGCCTTGCCCTCAGCATCCATCCATTCACCCCTTCATCTATCCATGATCTATCTATTGATTCATCCATTCATCTGTCCATCTATCCATCCACCCATCTATCTACCCCCATTTACCCATCCATCATCCATCCATCCATCCATCCGTCTATCCATGATCTATCCCATTGATCTATCCATTCATCTATCCCCCATCCATCCACCCATCTATCCACCCCATCTACTCACCCACCCATCCACCATCCATTCATCCACTCATCTACCTATCCAAATATTCACCCATTTATCCACCCATCCATCCACCAATCTATCACTCCCACCTACCCACCCACCCACCATCCATCCATCCACTTGTCCATCCATCCACCCATCTATCATCCAGCCAGCCACCCATCCATCCATCTATCCATCCATCTATCCATCCATCCATCCATCCATCCATCCATCCATCCACCCATCTATCACCCCCACCTATCCACCCACCCACCCACCATCCATCCATCCATCCACCTACCCATCTATCTATCCACCCATTCATACATCCATCTATCTGTCCCCCTATCTATCCACCCATTATCCATCCATATGGGTAACATACCACCACAAAGCCCATAGAATACTCCGTGTCCTGTACTGGGCGATAGTTAGACCCAACCCCTGGCCACCCCTACAGGAGGGACCAGCTTACCTGACATCAATATGACAAGTTCAAGTAGAAGAAGTCTTGGAGGTGAGCAACAGCATGTGCAAAGGCCTGGGCACTTTGGAGACCTGCCAGCAGCTTAGCCAGTGGACCCCTGGGTATTACAGTAGAAGAGTAGACAATGAGACCAGAGGGGAATTGACCTCCTTCCTAAGCAAAGACTTGGACCCCTCCAAAGACCATCACAGGTCTATATGATGTTAGAAGGACTCCCCACCTCCCAGGGCCCACGCCTCCTTCCACCTCCAGGCTTGGAGGCACACATCCCATTGCTTCTACCAAGGGTCAGTGCGGCCTTGTCTGGGCATTAGGGTAATGTTTCCCAGAATGGATGCTTCATGAGAACAAGTGTTAGCTATCTGGTCATGCCAAAACCTGCAGTGAACAGAATGATTCCCTGAGCTCAATTAGTATATAATAAGTGAACGAATGAACGAATGAATAGCCAAAGCCCTGGTGGAGGGCAGCCTGAGTCCTCAGGAAATTAATCTCAGAAGCAAGCACGTTATTGGAGCCTCATCATAGGGAGCACGAGGCCAGGAACAAAACTCAAAGGACCTATCTGGTGAATAGACTGCCACCTTGGTTTCTCCAGTCCCGAGTCCCTTCTAGCCTCTACACTCACCAGCCCCTAGGTTTACAGCCTACCCACATGCCCAAAGGCTGGTAGTGTCAGCAGCCTCTGGACCTGCTCCGGTCCCAGCTGAACTGCATGCCCTCTGCATCACTGTAAGAGCAGCCGGTGCCCGCTGCCCCTGCCAGCCCATGCTTACTGTCCCACCTCTGATCCAGCTTCCTGTGCCAGCAACCATGGGCGCCCTGTCCACCAGCACTGCAGTGTGTGTGGACTCCCTTCTGTGCCTCGTCCTTCCATCCTCCAAAGCATGGAGAAGGACTACCTCCAAGCACAGGCTCTCGAACAGTTGACCAATTCGGTCTGACGTTCCTCAGCCGTGACCCTTATAAAATACATGGTGATTGCCAGTGTTGTGTTTGTGTTCCCTGATCTTTTGTTGTTCTTGTTGATGATCATGGGGCTTGAACTCTGGGCCTGGGCATTGTCTCTCAGCTCTTCAGCTCAAGGCGAGTGCTCTACCACTTGAGCTACAGTGCCACTTCTGGTTTTCTAGTGGTTTATTGGAGATAAGAGTTTCATGGACTTTCCTGCCAGGGCTGGCTTTGAACCATGATCCTCAGATCTCAGCCTCCTGAGTAGCTAGGATGACAGGCGAGAGCCACTAGCGCCCAGCTTCACTGCTCTTTTGTTTCCATTATCCCCAAGACCCAGCTCCAGGCTTGACCTCATATCACCACCATAAATCACCACTGTCAAGGCCATCACCACCACCACCACCATTACTACTCATCATCACCACCATCACCCATACCATCTCCACCATCATCATCATCACCATCATTACCAGCACCCTGATCACCACCACCATCATCACCACCACCACCACCACCATCACCACCAACACCACCACTACCACCATCACCATTATCATCACCACCATCACCACCACCATCACCACCACCATCATCATCATCACCACCATCATCATCATCACAATCATTACCAACACCCTGATCACCACCACCACCACCATCATCACCACCATCACCACCACCACCATCACCACCACAACCACTACCACCACCATCACCATCACCACCATCACCATCACCACCACCATCAACCACCACAACCACCACCATCATCACCACCACCATCACCACCATCATCACTACCACTATCACCATCATCATCACCACCATCACCACCATCATCACCACCACCACCATCACCATCATCACCACCACCATCACCACCATCATCACTACCACCATCACCATCATCATCACCACCATCACCACCATCATCACTACCACCACCACCATCATCACCACCACCATCACCACCACCATCACCACCATCACCACCATCATCACTACCACTATCACCATCATCATCATCACCATCACCACCACCACCATCACCACCACAACCACCACCACCACCATTACCACCATCACCATCACCACCATCATCACCACCATCACCACCACCATCACCATCACCACCATCACCATCACCACCACCATCAACTACCACCACCACCACCATCATCACCACCACCATCACCACCATCATCACTACCACTATCACCATCATCATCATCACCATCACCACCATCACCATCATCACCCTACCACCACCACTATCACCATCACCACCATCATCGCCACCATCACCACTACCACCACCATCATCACCACCATCACCACCATCACAATGGTTGTAACATCTAGCATTCACGAGTACCTATTGTGCATCGGGTACAGCTCAAAGTGACTCCTCTGGCTCATGCTTTCCTTTCCTCATCCTGACCCCACAGGTGGGAGGTGCTTGCCCCTTATCCTCACGTACAGATGAGGAGACTGAGGCTCACAAAGACTCAGTACCTTTCCCAGGGATACAAATTCCACTGGTCTCTCCCTTACTCAGACCAGGCCAAGAGCCGGGAGATCCCACAGTTCCTATAATACGTTAGTTCCGTCTGACTTCAAGATGTCCTGAGAGGTAGGGGTCGCTAGTCTCCGGGGACCATGGCCCAAGACGGACTTAAGCCTTCCTGGCAGAGTGCTGAGCCCCCACTGCCCCACCCCTGACTCAGTGACAGTGCCAGGCCAGCATGGGGAGCCACGGCTGCATCTACACTGCTGGGCCCGGTGGCATTCACCCCTGCCAGGCCAGTATGGGGAGCCACGGCTGCGTCTATACTGCTGGGCCCACTGGCATTCACCCCTGCCAGGCCAGTTCTGGCAGTGGCCAGATTCTTGGGCACTTGATGGGCCCACTAAGGAAAGGAAAGTGCTCTCTCCTTCCCTCACCTCTATGCCAGACAGATTCCAGGTGGCGGCTTCTCCTGCGTGGTGCCCCAGGCTGCCCTGTGTTCCTCTCCCTGCCCATGTGCCCACAGCAAGCTGCCCTGGCCATCCATGACTCCTAGCCACGGCTCAGCCCAAATGCCAGGAAAGGACCTGACCCTCTGGGGGGCTGAACACCGAAGGTCCCCTCCCTGCAACAGTGCTTCACAGAGAGGCTTCTGGGGGAGAAGGGTAGGTGGTACTGCCCGGGCCCCACCCCGAAATTTAGAAATTCTGCTCCTTCCCGCTGGCCCTGAGCAACACAGCAGCGATGCGAAGGATAAAAATAGCAGCTCGCATTAACGGAGCTCTCGCTTTGTGCCAACGTGCCTGCGCTTCACGGGTATTAAGTCTTTTCAATCGGACCCAGGTCTGGGGGTTGGGGGGGAGGCAGGAACTTGTCTTATCTCCATTTTACAGGGGAGAAAAATGAGGCCCAGAGAGGTCAGGACGCTGACTTCAGGCGTGCCCCCGCTAGAAGGTACCAGCAGTGCCAGCACTGCTGTCACCCAGCTGGACGGGGGCTCTTGATAACAAGCAGCACTTCCCTCCCCTCCAGAGCAGGGGTGATTTGCCCCTCTGCCTGCAGGGGGCGCTCTGTAGCCCAGGGCCTGGCCAAGGCAGGTCTTACAAGCCACACCCGCAGGCGGCTTCTTCGACCATCAGGCAAAGTTCGACCTCCTTCCTTCCATCTGACACGCGTGTTGGTTTCTCAATTGGTTTCCAACTTGGACACAGGGCAAGGTGAAAGCCCCAGTAATTACAAACACATAAATAAATAAGTAGATCTGGCTCGCCCTCTTGGAACTCATTACCTCTAAATAGATCTCACGTAATGCCAGCCCTGCTCTCCGGTCCCCTCCTCACCTCGCACATCGCGGGGAACAGGAATGCTCAGTGAGCAGGGAACACCAGGCACAACTGGAGAGATGCCATCGCCCGCAAGGCCGGCGTCTTCCCTGGGGACACACAGGTGGGGAGGGGCGGGCTGGAAGCAGCCTGGGTCCAGGCACAACCAACACCCACGTCCATCAGGACCTCCACAGGCTGCCGTGTGTGGAAACGAAGGTCTGGGCCGTTAGTTAGGCTGGGGAGGGGGCTCTCAATCTGGCCTCTAGTGTTCTTCTGCAGAGACAGACCTAAAGGCAGAGATGGGGGTGGGAGAGTCGCCATGGAAGGACCGGGGCAGGAGTCAGCCTGACACAGCGTCCAGTTCAAGGCTGGCCAGCCACCATCAGAAGCAGGGAGGGAGGTCAGCCTACACACACCCCTCCCCCACCACCACCCAGGACACCCCAGAACTCAGAGCAGCCCGCACTAGGCCTCTGGCTAGAGCCGGAGGGGGAAATGCTTGGGAGTCTTGGCCCCTCTACTTTCCAGCTGTGTGACCGAAGGCAGGTGGGCTCACCTCTCTGAGCCCCATCCCTCCAACTGTAAGATGGGGAGCCTGGGTCCTCACCCTGTCATCTCCAGCTGAGCGGGGGAGGCAGAAACACTGGATGGGAGGCAAAGCGGGGGGATGTCTGGTAAGCTGTGTCCCCGCTGGGTAGAGGAGGGTGCATGTGTCATACCTGTGCACAGATGAGTGTATCTGCAGCACTGTAATTCAAGACAAACCCCCAGTGGTGACCCACAGGAGGGCCTGGTTAATGTCAGCCCTACCCCCTTTTGTGTGCAAGAATACTTGGTGCAAAATGCCCCCGGGTAGGGGGATGGTAGTGGATGAGCCGAGCAGAGATCCCCGCACCCCTCCGAGCATCTCCCAGCCAGGCCCCGGCTTCCTCCAGAACACAGACCGGTCCTCAAAGGGTATCTTGAATCTCAAACAGCCAGCACACAAAGGAAAGAAAGGCCACAGGGAAGAAAGCACCGTTTGGATCGGTCCGCGAGCCTGGCAGACTTTGCTTCCTCCTCCCACCTCCGCGGCCCTCCTGGGCCACGCCAGGGATGGCTGAGCAACGCTGAGATTTGTCAGAGGCGGCGTCTGATCGCTTCCAGTCAAGAAGGGGAAAAGAGAGCCTGGAGATCAAACAGGACGCCTTTGAAAACCACTCTGCTGGCTGCACGTGGTACATCTGGGAGAGCCTATGCCCCAGCCTGGGCTGCAGAGTGCTGAGCGGGAGAGTGGACTGGACAGCATTGGGGCTGGAGGTCTGGGGGTGTTGGAGTGGGGGGGGGTCCAGGCTCAGAGAGGGCGGGGAGTCACCAGTCACCGCCAACCCAGATCTGCGCAGAGCTTGGACTCCAGGGCTGTAGGTCACGCTGCCTTTCCTGCTTCCAGGGTTCCTGTGAGGACCCCTCCCTCCTCCCACCCCAGGACCATGGCCTCACTTTCCAAATCTGACCAATGGACATGGTGACTCAACCCCACAGGAAAGCATGGGAGCTCACACCCAGTGGGCCTGCGGTAACTGTCCGGGTAACTCAGCTCAGTCCAATTCCATAGCTAGTTAGAAACCATCAGAGGGGAGAGAGGCTAAGGGCAGGGGCTCTGGGAATGGAATCCCAACTGCCATGCGACGTCTAACAAGCCTGGGTCTCCTCATCTGAGGCGTAGAAATAACAGGCTCTAAGGACAGAGGCTGGGCAATTATGAAAAGCGCTGTACCTCTCCAGAGGACTTTCAGGGCTGGGAGGTAGCTCGGTGGCAAAACACCTGACTAGCAAGTACAACATCCTGAGTTTGATTCCCCAGTACCAAAGACACACACACACACAGACTTTCAGGTATACCGGTAAGCCCTACATCATTGTGCATGGGGCTTGGCAAATAAAGCAGCATGGAGCAGTGGTAAAAGCACAGCCTGTGGATATGCTTGCCAGGCATCCCCATGAGATCTCTGTGGGTGCAGAGAAGAAACACCTGTCGCACAGGAGAGGGAGCCTGGTGGCAATTCACAAGCTATCCAGGATATGAACTGGGAAAGCCTCATTCCAGAGCCCTCTGCCCTCCACAACTAAGTTCTAGAGAATTCTGTTCCATTTGCTGGTTCCTCCCTGGAGACATTTGGTAAAAGTCGGAGAGATCACTGAAGGCTTCTCCTTCTTCCCTGCTCTTCCTGTGACCTTGGGCATGAGCCGCTGTCTGTCTGTGTGTCAGTTTCTCCCGGTGTAAGGAGGTATGTGCAGATACCCAATTCACAGGGCTTTCGGCGGGAAACCAAATGAGAATCGGATGCAAACACCCCCAGTGGGGCATCTGGCCGTGAGGCTGTGTTAAATAAATGTCATCTTGACTTCATTTCATTTCCTTGACTCTTCTCAGTTCTACCTAAGGACCTGGGGAAAAACATGAAGAGAAACATTTTCTTGTCCTGAAGGGTTTTACACCAGACAGAAATTGTTCACTTAAAGGACAAAACACAATGAACCGTCCAAGCACAAGTTACCGGGAGTCCAGAGTTGGGAGTGGATGGAGCAGCCTGGAAGGCCTCCGGGAGGAGGTGTTTGAAGGGCCACACACCTCATTATTTCCCATATTCGGGGCCTCACGGCGCACAGCCCCATCTGGGCAGGGACATGAAAACCCTGCCTTGAGCTTTGAAGTTCTCCATCTCAGAGCTGGAGAGGCAGGCTCTGATCAAACGGTCAAGGATCACAGTGGAACCAACCAGAACACTGGCAGCCAGCCAGTGATGTTCAAAACCACGCATTGTGCCCCAACCTTGATGTCCTCCTAGAAAACACCCCTCGTGGATGTGAGAAAAGAACAAGAAGATGGAGGAGAGGTAACACACTCCACGGCGAGACTCCACCCAGAGCCCAGAGGAACCAGTTTTACAAGGCTCCAGCAGGAAGGAAACTCGAGACACAAAGTTCAGATCTGGGCAGCAATCTTGTCATGCCAGAACTCGGTCATGAGAAAACAGAGAAGCCACATTTTGAGAGGTTGAACTGGAAGTCTTTATTGGAGGGCCGGCGTCTGCAGGTGGACTCCTGTCTCAAAGACCTGCAGCCCTGCGAATACACTTAATACTGTTAGAAAACTGAGCCGTGAAAGCAGGCGAGGAAAGAAAGAGCAGAAAAACAATACCAGCAACCCAGATCATCCCCAATGGAGGGCTGAAGTGGGATACCATGGTGACCGGAGGAGAGCCACGTGACAGGAGACATAAAACATGAGGTAGGAGGTCTGATGTCCTGATACCTGAGCTAGCCCTGGCCTGAGCAGGGCCAAGGGCAAGGGGGAAGGTCACAGGAAAATCGAGAGGCTCTTGAGTTCAAAGCACAGGACTGACAGGTCCAGTAACCTATCTTCCAAGTCCCCTCCCCCGCATCTAGGAATTCAGGCACGCCCATTACCTGGGGGTGGAACTTCCCTGCCTCTACCCTGAAGACAAGATGGCGCCACTGAAACCAAATTCCCTATCAACCTCCACCACATGGCCAAGATGGCACCAGTCTGATCCAGTATCAAATCTAAGACCACTGCGCCACTACCCCTCTCCTGGCAAACCCTCCAGCATACCCCTGTGCCCAGTTGCCTTCATGGGAAAAGGAAGGATACGGAAGCCCAGAGGTTTTGTGAGCACTGCCTGCCCAAGTTCATGGCACCCCGGCTTACCCCAAATGTCAGCCCAAATGCGTTGCTTTAGCAACGTGCTGGGCTGCTTATCCATGCACCTGGGGGCAGAAAGGTCATTTCAGGGTGATTCAAGAGGTCAGGCCCAGGACTTTGTTCAAACGATTCAAAGGGCAGTTGCTGGCCTTAAACCAGCAAACCTCTGGACCTCCACTTGGTCCAAGGTTGCCGGCAGCCACATTGCCAACCCATAGACACTGAGAATGGAACTCACAGAGAACAAAGCAAACAGAAAGCCAGAGCGAGAGAAAGACAGAGATTAGTCAAATGCTAGTTGCTGTAACAAACAGCCCCCAAATCTCAGCAGCTCACCCTAGTAAAAATGTATTTCTTGCCCACACAACAGTCTGATGTGAGTGACTTGGGATACAGGCTCTTTCTACCTTGGACAGCCATGCCTCTGGTATCCTGAGGGGAGTTGCATGGAGAAAGACCCCACAGCTTCTTTAGCTCCTAGGTCTGCAAGCTATACATTTCATCCTCTCCCATTGGTGGGAACTAGTCATATGGCCTATATCTAAGTGCTAGGGGTTCTGGGAAACATCGTATCTAAGTACAAGGGGTGCTGGGAAATGTAGTTTCTTGCTGGGTTTTTGCTTGTCTGCATCCAATCTGCTCCTTAGCAGGAGAAGCCCAGATTTAGGGTAAACAGCTAACAGGGGTTTCTCAGCCTCCCGGACTTCTTGGCTCAGGAGCTGGTGAAGCCTGGCCCGCCCCAATCGTCTCTACTTACACAAGTTCTTAAGAGTCTCTGTTTCTGTGTAGGCTGACTTTGGCTTGGATCTTTTGTTAATCCCCAGGGAGGCTGTGGCACAGCTCTTGCAGATCGGGCTGAAACCCAGTGCTCCCTTCACCCTGTCCAGCATCGGGCCCTGAGGCACCCACAGCCTCCGTTTGGCCAAAGCTCTATGGTGGAGATCCTGCCCTGCAGAATCAAGGGACAAGGGGGTGGCCAGGACCTGTGCTCCTGGACTGGAGGCTGGGCTGTCCAGCTGCTGATCTCCTGCACAGGACAAGCCCCAGGAAACGTTGTTTTTTTTCCATGAAGGGAGAATTGCCTAAAGAAGAGAGGGACAAAATTTCAGGAGCAATGCCAGGACGTTTCTCCAGTGTCTGTGCTTTATCAGCATCTTAGCCAGCAGGAGGGAGTGCAGGTGGGCCGGTAGAGGGGAAAGACCCACTGCTGAAAAAGGCCTTTGTTCCAGCAAATGGCTCAATTCCCTCTGGTGTTTGTAGTACAAACAATTCCAGACAATTCTTAGAGGGAAGAGGAAAAAAGAGACAAATTTGTGGGATGTAAGCACAGGAAACATTCAGTCAGGCTTTGCCAGTCATTTGCATTTCTAAATAACAGCATCCAGTGCTGGAGAAAGGCTGTCTCTTAGTTATCTTGTGAACTTCTGGCACCGGCAGGTCGTGGCCAGCTAGCAAGCACAGGGGCCTGAGTTCAAACCCCAACACTGCCCAAAAAAAAAGAGCCCAGAAATAAATCGTTAGAGTCACAGACAACTGATTTTCAACAAGGTCTTCAGGTAGTGTCAATGGAGCAACTGTAAGCCTTCTAGCCACTGGGGCCAGGAATGGACATCCACACATAAGACAACCGATGGTTAGATTTCTTTTTTAAACCTTACGCTATAAAAAAGTTCATGCGAAATGGATCATAGATGTACAACTATAAAACTTCAGAATAAAATGCAGGCAGAGTCTTCACCAGCTTCATCATGGGTTACGAAGATTTCTTACCTGTGACAAAGACAATGGCAAAGATCAAAGTAAAGAAAAAAAATTGATAAGTTAGACTTCAGCACAATTTTAAAACATTCACACCTTAGGACGTATCTACCGGGAGCCAAAGGACAAGTCACAGACTGGGAGAAAAGATTTGTAAATTATTTGTCTGATAGCGAGCTCCTACTCTGACTATATATATATATATAAACTTATTAGCCTAATAAGACAAAGAAGCCAGTAGGAAAAGGTTTGAATAAGTATTTCCTCAGAGAACAAGTGTGAATGTCTAACAAGTATATGAGGAAATGACTTGATATATCATTAGGAAAATGCAAATTCAGGCCACAGTGTGATGCCTGCCTATCTTTGGGATTGGCTGTAGTCAAAAAGGCAGACCTGAAAGCTAGGCACCAGTGTCTCCTGCCTGTAATCTTAGCTATTCAGGAGGCTTGTGGAGAATCTAAGAATCGCAGTTCAAAACCAGCCCAGGCAGGAAAGTCCATAAGACTCCGAACTCCAATGAACCACCAAAAAGCCAGAAATGGAGCTGTGGGTTTAAGTGGTAGAACACACACACATACACACACACACACACACACACACACACTACCGCCTTGGAAAACTGGTAGGTGGCTTCTCTCCCTCCCCCTCCCCCTTTTATTCTTTTCTGTTGGTCATAGAGTTTGAACTCAAGGCCTGGATGCTGTCCCTGAGCTCTTTCGCTGAAGGCTGGCACTCTACTTCTTTGAGCCACAGTTCTGGCTTTCTCTGAGTAGTTTATCGGAGATAAGAGTCTCACAGACTTTCCTGCACCAGATGGCTTGAACGACAATCCTCAGATCTCAGCCTTCTGGAGTAGCTGGGATTACAGGTGTGAGCCATGACAGTGGTTTCTTACAAAAGGATAAACAAATTGCTTGAGACCCAGCAAGGCCACTCCAAGGAATCTGTCCATGAGGATGAAAACATGTCCCCAGGAAGACACTCCTGTCAATGTTCACAGCTGCGTTGTTTATCACAGACAAGAACTGAAAGTGATACAAACTCCTCATAACAAAGAATGAGTGAAGGAAATGTGGTATGTTCGGGCGAGATGGGGTGCTACTGAGCGATGAAAAGGAATGAACGTTTGACCCTAGTGGATGAATCTCAGAAAGCACTATGGTAAATCAAAGTGGACAGGCAACACCGCATTCTAGGGTTCCAGCTAAATGAGGCCACCAGACAGCTATACATACAGACAGAAAGCAGAACAGTGGATACTTCAATGTAGGGGTGACAGGGAGCGACAAGGAGATTTGGGGAGGGGGGCATTGTAGTCATGTTTACATGGCTGTGTAAATTATTAAAACCATTGAAGTTGAGGGAGAAGGTGCTGGTGACTTGTATGACTAGCAGCCAGCATAAAGACACAAAGGCACGATGCCCACTGCCTGGGGCAGTGAGGGAGGGAAGGATGCTCCCAGGACTGTTCCTGGATGCAAAGACCCTCCAGGCCCAGGCAAACCACCAGGCAGCCACAGGCCCAGCCCACCTCTTAATTGAAATGCTTCATGAGCCAGAATCCCACAACTAAACTGCTCCTGGATCCCCCACCCCTACCTGCAGAAACAGAACTATATCTAGAATCACCAAACGTATTGGTGGTTGTTTTAGGCTGCTCATTTGGGGGGCTGTTTGTCGTGCAGCCGTAGATAACAAATACACACTCTTTCGTGATGATCCTCATGGTTCAAGTTCTGAGTAGTTAAACTGTGTCCCCCCATTATAGAGGTACAGAGACCGAGGCCCACGATCACACAGCCAGCAAGCGCAGCCGTTGGACTTCATAAGTCTGTATTCTTTCCCACTGCACCATGCGCTGCCTTCTGGGCCAGGGGCTGGGGGAGGCACTATTCCATTCCCTTCTGCTTGGAGTACCCAAGGGGACTCCTTCTTCCCCTTCCACGCTGAGGGCAGCGAGATTGGGCAGTGTGTGGCTGTCATTCAAATATCCCAGCTGGAGCAGGGTGAGTGACGACGCCATCCCTCTTCATCCGGCTCAGCATCTGCCATAAGAGCTGCGTCTCACACACTTTGGAGAGAGAAACAATAAATAACTCTGCAAGGAGACCAACGGGAGATGGAAAGCTCCATGCAGGTGGAAGAGGAGTGGAGAGGAGGGGATGGGGGGGACACAGCCTTGGGGAGCTGGTGAGGCCAGGGGGCCAGAGCAGCAGGGGGCCTCGCACACAGCTCCACTCGGGTGTGAGTGTAGGCTTCTAAATGTTCTGGATGTTCTAAGGAGGAGGCATACTCCTGGACCCAGCCTCCCACAGAAGATGGGGCCCCACAGGCTCCTTCCATCTCAGGTGCGCCCTGGAGGGGCTGTCGTGACTCATGCGCACACGGTCACCTGCCCTGAACCATCAATGGCTCCCATCCTTCAGTCAGTACCCACAGAGCCATATACAATCCCACCTCCATCCCCCTCTAACTTCTGGGACCTCTGCACTCTGGTCTCCTTGCCCAGGTTTTAACATGCAAGGCACACACTGGCCTCCGGGCCTTCGCACTGACTGAACACTCTTTTCTGGTGGAGGGGCGGTACTGGGGTTTGAACTCAGTGCCACATGCTTGCCAGGCTGACACTATACACTGTGAGTCATACCTCCCCCAAACTCTCTGAACTATGGTCAACTATTTATACCTCCTGCACAGCCAAAAGTTCAGGTGGGCACCACCAATCCCAGCTTGTCAGTTAAGAGGAGGTCTCACTAACTCCTTGGCCTAGGCTGGCCTTGAACCACACCTCTCCCAACCACCACCTCCTAAGTAGCTGGTACTACAGACATGAGGTACCACACCTTGTTCAAAACACTAAATTGTCAAATAGCATTATTTTTGAACAGAGGAACAGGTGAAAAATGGCTTTAATATGTCTTATTTAACCTGATATCTCCAAAACATTATCATAACCAATATAAAATTATGAGTGAGGTAGTTTACATTCTTTTTTCATATTAGTTTTCAAATTCAAATTTTATATTGACAGCGCATCTGAATTCAGACAAGGCGCATTGCAAATGCTAATAGCCATGTGTGTTCAGAGGTTAGGTTAGTGTATTGGAAGAGAGTAGTGGAAGAAAGGGAGTAAAGCCCGCCTCCTAGGGACAGGAAGGGCTATGACATGTGAGCCAAGTTCAACAACACAAGTCACTCCCCCTACCCTAGGATAGAATGCATGGCCAATACAAGAAATTCTAGTCCACCTATTGTGAAGAAAATACTGGAATTAGAGATACACCTCCTAGGCATATATCCTGGATGGATGGATGGATGGATGGATGGTGAGTGGATAGATGGAAGAGTGAATGAGTAGATGGTTGGAAGGATGAGTGAATAATGGGTAGATAGATGAATGAATGGGTGGATAGATGGGTGGATAGATGGAATGATGAGTGGATAGATGGAAGATAAATGAGTGGATAGAAGGAAGGATGAGTGGATAGATGGAGGAGTGGATGGATGGAGGAAGAATGAATGAGTGGATAGATGAAAGGATGGATGAATGAGCAGATAGATAGAAGAATGAATGAATGAGTGGATAGATGGAACGATGAGTGGACAGATGGATGGATGGAAAGATAAATGAGTGGATGGATGGAAAGACTGGTGGATGGATGAAAGAGGAGTGGGAAGATGGATGGGTAGATGGAAAGATGAGTGGATGGATGGAAGGATGGCTGGATGAGATGGGAAAGATGAGTGGATGGACAGATGAATAGATGGATGGATGGGATGAGTAAATTGATCATTAGCAAACAGATAATGTAGCACCCAGATAAAAATCTATCATACCAGATCAGAGAATAAATTTCAATTTTAAAAAATGCTACAAATGACCTATACAGGACTCTAGGCAATCACACACACACACACACACACACACACACACACACACACACACACACTAAAGCAGGATACCCTTACAGAGGACCCAAAGATGTAATTCCTCTGAACATTTAAAATATTATTTAATCAAACAAATTCCAGAAAATGGAAAAATGGATTTGGTAGTGGTGGTGGTGGTAGTGGTGGTATTTGTTTTTGCTTTGGGGTTATTTTCTTTTGAGGAGGGAAAGGGTAATCACAGAAAGGACAGGAGGAAGGGTGAACAAATGCAATCGTGCTATACCATAGAGTCTATGTGGAAAATGATCTATGTAACTTGTGGGCAGGGACAGGAGGGGAAAACTGGGGGAAAGGAAGGGGTGACATTGTCCAATAAAAGACATGTACTCATTTCCTGACTTTTGAAATAGTAACCACTCTGTACAGCACCTTAATAATAACAATAGAATAAAATTATGGGGGTTGTCATTGTTGTTGGTCGTGGGGCCTGAACCCTGGGCCTGGGTGCTGTCCCTCAGCTCTTCAGCTCAAGGCTAGTGCTCTACCACTTGAGCCACAGCGCCACTTCCGGCTTTTTTCATTTGGCTTATGTGGTGCTGAGGAATCAAACCCAGGGCCTTGTGCATGCAAGGCAAGCGCTCTTCCACTGAGCCACCTTCCCAGCCCCTTATATATGTTTTTAAAAGCCATAAATGAAGGAGAACCCAAGCTCGGGTCACCCTGTGTCCTCAACTCACTGAATAAACAAGCAGAGCTTCTCCCCATCCAAAAAGTGAGCCAAAGCCTCCGCTGGAAAGTACCTGTCACATGACAAATGACCGTCAAGGTTGAGCCACTTTGCTCAAGGTCACATCAGTACCAAATGGTAAGATCTGGATTTGAACTGAGGGCGGATGTCTAACGCCTACCCACAAATAACCTTTCACAGAAGTGATGCACCTGTTTTTGAGGGATGGCAGCCCCAAGCCAGCCAGCAGGCTTTCCATCTTGGAAAGTTCAAAGTCAAGTGGAGGCCCCCAATTCTCCAGGCCCCACATCTGTGTGGTGCTCACCCCACACATATGACACCCATCCAGAGGGCTGGTGGGAGACACAGTCCCTTGGAGGAGGGTGTGTGGCAGGCCCGGGCTGGAAATGGCTTCTAAGGGCTTTTGGAGACCCCCCCCCACCCCGTGGTGAGATTTTCAGGAATTTTATTAAACCATTATTTGTTTAAAAACCAAGTTATGGACACTTATCATTAAACAAATGACATTGAAAAACCAAGTCAATAAATACAGGCTCCATCAGCTCCTGGTCTTTCTCCTCTTGTCTACGCCTGTGCTGTGGAGCTTGCTTACCCATGGGTCTGCTCCCCAGAGGCCTTGGATACTGTGTCACTGAGTCACGGCTCCCCAGCCCTATTTAAGGACGCCACGTGGGACGTCTGAAATGAATACTAGCAGTGTTCATTGTCCCTCCACCCCAAACCCTGACCAGCAAATGCCGCACACCTGGCTGTGATGGGTAAGGATCGAAGGCCAGGTGCCGCAGTTACTGCAACTGGGCATCCATCTTCTGTCCACTTGGAGGGCCAGGTCACACACCAAACATCTCCCCTGGAGAGGGCGGAAGCTCTCTCGCCCAAAGATCTCACACTTTGCAAGGCGGCCACCAGCTTTGGGCCCTGAGGCTCTGCATCCCACCCCATGGGGGTGGGGGTCTCTGGCAGACAGATCCTTTGGGATCTGAGGACCCTGTCCCTCTCAGCCTGGGGTGTGGGGTGGAGGGGTGGGGCGGGCAGGGAGGCTCAGGGCTCAGCTACAGTGCCCTCCACGGGTACCAGCTTCCTTTGCCAATGTCAGCCCCCGCCCTCGGCCCCAGCCACGCGTGGCAAAGCGGGCCTCAGGTCTCTAATGAGCTTCTGGCATGACGCCCGTGGTCTCATTCTAGGCCCCCCTGCAGGGATGAAGTTGATTTACCCACGTCCTGCTGTCTCCACCCTCTATGCTTTGTGTCTGCTTTGAACACCTCTGGAGGACCTGTCCTCGGGTGGAGCGGAGACCCCACAAGGCAGGGAACAAAGGCAGCCTGTCCCCAGCCAGCCAGCATGGCACCATGTACCACAAGAGCCCAGGAGCACCGTTCATCCGTTTCGTTTCCTCTTCAATGGAGTTGAACATTTGTCAAGCCTCCCCCAGGTAACATGCATGCCACTGGGTGCAATGGAGACCGTCTGACTTAACCCCCTCGCTGCTGCTTTTCAAAGTACAAATCATGAACTGCTTTATCCAGGACAATGAAGCCAAGCCAGGATTGCCACACTCCTCTCTGAGTACAGGCTCCTAGTGAGGGCTGCCAGTAAGCTTGGGTCACAGAAGAGAGGAGGGAGTGTATGAGGGTGGAAGGACATGAGGACAACAGAGAGTGGGGGCAAGAAGAGAGTGGAGAGGGGGACACTGTGAGCAGGAGAGAGGATCAGGGATGGGGAGGATAAACAGGAAGTATGGACAGCAGGAGTGAGAGAGGGAAGGTGGGAATGCAAGAGAGGGTGAAAGGGTGGAGGAGTGGAAGAGAGGATAGATAAAAGGTCAATGAGTGGGTGGGGTGGGTGATGGGCAGATGGATGGATGGATGAATGGATGATGGATGGATGGATGGATGATGGGTGGATGGATGGATGATGGGTAGAGAGGTGAATGGATGGATGGATGGATGGATGATGGGTGGATGGATGAACGGATGGATGATGATTAAAGATGTGGATGATAGATGATGTGTAGATGGATGGATGGATGGATGATGGGTGGATGGATGAATGGATGGCTGATGGGTAGAGAGGTGGATGATGTAGATGATGGGTAAATGTGTGACTAGGATATATGAACAGGTGGAAGACAGGTAGATGAGTAGATGGGGGAAGAGAAGATGGGTAGAATGGTAATGAGTGGATGGATGGATAGATGATAGGCAGATGGTTAGATGGGTAGACGATGGGTTGATGGGTAGATAGGTGTATGGTGGGTGATGGATGGATGGTGGGTGGTTGGATAAAGGGTGGTGGATGGCAGGGTGATGAATAGATGGACGATGGGTAAACGGTGGGTGGGTGGTGATGGTGGACTGTGGGTTTAGTGGATGATGGGTGGATGGGTGATGGAGGGCTGGGTAGAAGGAAAGGGGTGAAGATGAGACAGAAAGATGGGTAGTGAAGGGCGGGTGTGAAGGGCGGGTGGTGGGTGGCTGGGCAGGTGAAGGGGTGACAGGTGGACAGAGAATCAAGGGCTCTCTTAGGTGTGTGGAAGGCTGGACGAGTGTGTAGACAAGGTAGGGCGGCAGGTGACAGACAGGGCAACAGGCCAGGTGGGGGGATGGGTAGGTGCGACTGGGCGGCAGGAGCTGAGCGAGTGGAAGGGCATTGGAAGGTGGACAGCGAGGTGACCGATGGACGGGGACCCGAGGGGCGTGTGGTGGTACAGTGACAGGAACAAGGAGGAACGCGAGGGGCCGAGGAGGGAAGGAGTTCAGGAAAGGCAGGCCCTGCCCATGTCTCCTGCAAGGTCCCGGGGATCGAGGGAGAACCCTTGTCACCGTGTCCCAGGAGCTATGCACCAGCCTTCTTGGGGGAGACTACACGTCTTTTCTAGAAGCTCCGGCCCTGGATGAGGCCCTGGGAGACCCTGGCCCCGGCCTGCGGCTTCCTCCCTGTCCCTCCTCTCCTGCTCTGTGCACCCCGCACCCGGTTCTGCTGTCTCTTGGCAGTGGAGCTGCAGTGGAGCAGTGGGACCTGCAGGTTTGACCTTCTCTGTTCTTGGACATAATTACTGTTATCCCAGATAATCGCTTTGAAATAACTCCATGTCATTACGCACCTTGGTGCTGTGTCTCCCATTTGTCTGTGAGCAGCCTGACCTGGGGAGCCCCTCCCGCTCTGCTCCCACACATTTCCCTCAATTAACCCTTCTGGCCACTGCGCTTGTCAACACGGGGCTCAAACCCTAGGACCCACATCCCTGTGGCCAGGCTCTGTGGCTGCACGGGGAGCCAGTGCAGCTGGGCTTCATTGCTGGGGGGAGGGGGGACGGAGGGCATGCTTGGGGGGAGGAGCGGGAACTCATTCAGGGCACAGGCTGGGCAGGGAGAGGAAAAAAGTACTGCATAGACCAGAGAGAAAAGTCCAGCTCCAGCTGGCCCAAGAGAGGGGAAGGGGGCAAATCCCAGCGTGAGGAGCAATGGGGGCTGCCATCATGGAGTTGTCTGTGTCCGGAACCTTCCAGGGCACAGGACTGAGACCAAGAGTTGAAGGAACAGTTTGGATGTAGGAGGCTCCTGGGGCATCGGGGTGGGGTAGGGAAGGGCTCTGTCAGAGAAGCTCTCCTCTGGTGGACAGAAGGGGCAAGGGTGCACACAAGCCATCCAAGGGGACCCCCTCCCCCGGTGCCCAGACCTTAGCTGGGAGCGCTGGCATTTCCCGGGTTGTGTCACCCCACAGCTGTGACCCGGAGCAGCGTCTTCACCTCTCTGAACCTTGGAGCCACAGCCCGGTGAGTGGGAGCCTTTCGTGTGATGATGGACAGATAGTGCAGAGAGAAGACAAAGTAACGGCTCCATAAATCCTGAGGAGAGAAATCATGTACCCCGAGTCTGCCAGCGGGTACACCAGATACAGTGGGTCCTGTCACCCCGGGGAGGGGGGGCTCCTCTGCCACACCAGCCCTCCGCTCCCTGCCGGCATCTGCCTGGCTCCGCTGTCCCAGAGTCAGCAAGGTCATTAGCAAGGTCATCAGCTTCTCCTCGGGACCCCATCAGAGATGTTCAATCACCTAGACTCCAAGCCACAGACGCCACTGAGGGAGGTGCCAACCAGTGTCCAGTGGTACATCGATTGCCAAAATGAAGGGGCCACTGCAGCTCGGCTCCTCTCCCAGACTGCACCCCAAGACTTCCAGGCATCTTACCCTCTCCTCACCTCCCCAGCTCCCAGGAGACCCCTCACCTGGTAGCGCTGTTCACAGATCCTAGCTCTGACTCCAACACCCAGCTGGCCTGTGCCGAGCATCCCAGGGAATGTGACCAGAGCAGCCCACGTCACAGCCAGGGCAGCATCTGGCACGGGGCACGCAGGGCAACGCGGTGCTAGCGGTGTCTGGCTTGTGAGTATCCCCGCCGCACTGCTCGCCCGCACTCTGCAATCACCCCAGTTCCACATCACCTTTAGCCACGACTTCACTGCCCCCTGAAGACACAGGGAGGTGACAAAGCCCTCCCCCGGCCCCCCGGCTGGGATGCCCCCAGGAGGACCAAGAAGAGAGGCCAAGACTTCAAAGTCCTGCTGAGATCTCTCTCTCTCTCTCTCTCTCTCTCTCTCTCTCTGTCAGTCATGGGGCCTTAACTCTGGGCCTGGGCACTGTCCCTCAGCTCTTCAGCTCAAGGCTAGCGCTCTATCCTTTGAGCCACAGCACCACTTCCAGCTTTTTCTATTTATGTGGTGCTGAGGAATCAAACCCAGGGCCTCATGCATGCAAGGCAAGCGCTCTACCACTGAGCTACCTCCTCAGCCCCTTTTTCTGCTTCTGTGGTGTTGAGGAATCAGACTTAGGGCTACAGCGCCACTGCCGGCTTTTTCTATTTATGTGGTGCTGAGGAATTGAACCCAGGGCCACCTCATGCATGCAAGACAAGTGCTCTACCACTGAGCCACCTTCCCAGCCCCACCCCAACCTCTTATTCTGAACTCTTCCTACCCAGCCACAAGCTTCCAGTATCCCCTTCATCTAGTGGCCACTGCTGGTTTATTTTTTGTTTTATTTTATTTATTTTTGTCAATCATAGGGCTTGAACTCAGGGCCTGGGTGCTGTCCCTGAGCTCTTTTTGCTCAAGGCTAGTATTCTACCATGCTGAGCCTCAGCACCACTAATGGTTTTCTGGTGGTTCATTGGAAATGTAAGTCTCATGGACTTTCCTGCCCCCAGGCTAGCTTCAAACCGCAAATCCTCAGATCTCAGCCTCCTGAGTAGCTAGGATTATAGGCAGCATGAGCCACTGGCGCCTGGCTACGCCTGGTGTTTTAAGCAAGATTGCAAACTATGTCCAGGCCTTTTCACCCTTTCTGTAAGGCTAGGAATGCTGCTCACCTCACCAGACTATCGCTCCTTGGAGTGGAAACTGGAGCCGTGCCTTCTCCATCAGACTCCCTTTCCACCCTACCCTCACCCCAATGCTGGATGTCCTGCCTCTGCCCTCAGCTAGTCATAAGCAGCCAGCTCTGGATGCGTGGTGCAAGTGGTAGAGCACTTGCCTAGCAGGTGAAAGGTCCTGGGTTTGACCCATATAGAAGAAGGAGAAGGAGGAGAAGAAAAGAAGAAGAAGGAGATGGATGAAGAGGAGAAAGCTGAGGAGGAGAAGGAGGAGGAAAGGGAGGAGAAAAGGAAAAAGGAAGGAGGAGGATAGAGAAGAAAAAAGAAGGAAGGAGGAGGAGGAGGAAAAGGAGAAGAGGAGGAGGAAGAGCAGGAGGAGGATGGGGAAAGTGAAGGAAGGAGGAAGGAAAGAAGGAAGGGAAGGAGGGAGGGAGGGAGGGAAGGAAGGAGGGAGGGAGGGAGGGAAGCCCCTTCTCTTCCCATCAGCTAGCCCTGGCACTGGCCCTCCCAGTCCCCTCCATGGCTCTTTCTTCCTGAAGCAGAAAGTACATCCATCATCGCACTAACAGGTGCCACACACCACCACCCATCTCCCCGCCAGCTGGAGCAGCAGGGTCTGTACATGCTGACAGCAGGGAGGGCAGCATGGCCCCACGTCTGGACCAGGTGGAGGGGGTGAGTCAGGAGCTTTGCTGCTAAAGCTCAGCATCCCTCTCCCCGACCAGCCCCTCCCCCAGCACTGGGTTCTCTGGACCAGTGGGCAGGCTGTGACGCCAGGACAGTGTGGGGATTCCTGTCACCATCTCCTACGACGGGGTGTGGGGTCTTGTGGACAGTAGACCCTCGGTGCCTGTGGGCCCCCGTAGCCCCCCCCAGAGGACAGCCCACACAGGCACAGGCTGCCGCATTCAGTCCCGCTCTGTGGACGCACAGCTAGAATGTCACCTAGCCGCCCCCACTAGAGACGCACTGCTGTTCCACCGACCTTGGATTCCCACCGCATCCCTTTGCTGAAAGGCACCCGCATTTACCTTGATTTGGGGGCACCAAGCACTTTGAGGGAGTCTGGTTTTCACAAAAGGAGGAAGGGGTGGGGAAACTCTGGGTAGATCGCACAGAGATCTCAACCCATGGACAAGCAGCACGGAGCTGGCCTGGGCATCCACCCAGCTGTAAAAGATACAAAGGGGGGGGGTCAGAATTTTTGTTTTTGAATTTTGCTTGTTTTTTTTATTACTATTATTGTTTGGACCACGTTTGGTCAAAGCCACATGCAGTAAATCCGGATCTAGGCTGGGCTGGCCGCACTTGGTTTGTATGAATACATAGTCTCCGTCCATTACCCCTGACCCACAGGCCCGCTTCCACCACGGATCGATCGGCAGACATAAAAGCGCCATTATCCCCCACGCTCACGCCACCACCACCGTCACTGCCATTGTAAGAGCAGAAAGCTGGGAGCAGCCGGAGCGTACTTCAAAGGCAGGACTGGCTGGACAAGCCTGGCTGGCCCCGCCATGGACCACTAAGGAGCTATTAAGAAGAACTTACACCTGTCTTATTGACCTGAGGTGTCCACAACAGACAGTGGAGAAACAAATGCATTGGGGAGGAAAAAGAACATGTTAAGGTGTGGAGGGGGGAGCCGTCCCCCACACACCCTGCAGGGCCCCCCAGTAAGCGCGTACAGGTTTGTATCTACGGTAAATGTGCCGTGATGTTTGTTGTTCCTGAGAGGAAGTGGTGTGGAGGACAGGAATCTTTTTTTTTTTAAGGTAAGAATGACTTAGTACTTTGTAGGTTTCAGTACCATTTAAATTGCTTTAGTGAAGTCGGGCGCTGGTGGCTCATGCCTAGAATCCTAGCTACTCAGGAGGCTGAGATCTGAGGATCACAGTTCAAAGCCAGCCTGGGCAGGAAACTCCGTGAGACTCTTATCTCCAATAAACCCCAGAAAACTGGGAGTGACGCTGTGGCTGAAGCGGTAGAGCATTCACTTTGAGCTGAAGAGCACAGGGAAAGCACCCAGGCCCAGAGTTCAAGCTCCACAACTAACAAAAAAAAAAAATGCTTTAATGAGCACATAGTTAAAACAAATAAAAAAACAAAAAAAAAAAAACAAAAAAAATTTAATGGTACTGGAATTTGAACACAAGGATTTGTGCTTGCTTAGCTGGTGGTCTATCACTTGAGCCATGTCTCCAGCCCTGTTTTTTGCTGGGTATTTTGTAGACCAAGGCTAGTGAACTTTTTTTTTTTTTTGCCCAGGCTAGTCTCAAACCTCAATCCTCTAGATTATCAGCCTCCTGCATAGCCATGATTAGTTTTGACCTTTATATTTAACTTTGACAGTGCTAAGGTTTAAAGGCAGGCTCTTGGATTTACTAGACTGGTGTTCTACCGTTTGAGCCTTGCTGCCAACCCTAAGAAAACATAGTTTTTCCATTCCTGGCTGGCATGTTGTTCCTTGAGCCACACTTTCGGTCTAAAATAGTACTTTTTAAAGCTCACGTCTTGGCTGAATAAAGTAGCTCACACCAGTAATCCCAGCAACTCAAGAGGCAGAGATTGAGAGGGTAACAGTTGTAGGCCAATCTAGGGAAAAAGTTATGGAAGCCCCAGCTCAATAAACAAGCTGATGCTGCTCAGCCCCGGAGTACAAATGGGAAGGACTCAGTCTAAGCTGGCCTTGTGGAAATAAAACTTAAGGCTCTATTTAAAAAATAACTAAAGTGGGGCTGGGAATGTGGCTTAGTGGTAGAGTGCTTGCCTAGCGTGCATGAAGCCCTGGGTTCGATTCCTCAGTACCACATAAACAGAAAAAGCTGAAAGTGGCACTGTGGCTCAAGTGGTAGAATCTTAGTCTTGAGCGAAAATAAGCTCAGGAACAGTGCCCAGGCCCTGAGTTCAAGACCCAGGACTGGCAAAAAATAATAATAATAATTACTAAAATAACAAAAGGGGGTGTGGCTCTTGTAGTAGAACATCTGCCTTGCAAGCACAAAGCTCTGAGTTCAAATCCCAGGACTGTCAAAACATGAATAAACAATACTCCCACGTCTGACCTTATTTACACAAAATGAGCCTCAGTTTCTCCATCTATTAAATGCAGGCAGCAGCATGTATCCTGTAGACGGACAGGACAAGAGCCAGTGTGTCACATGGTAAATAGAGAGGAGAGGGAGCAAGTGGAGGCCTGCCTCTCACCCACTGATGCTTTGTCCCTCTCTGCAAAGCCCACCCTGTCCCAGTTCCCCGGCTGCCCTTCACAGCTCTCTCTGAGCCCTATTGTCCTTCCTTGTCCTCAGTGAGGGGGGGGCTGGGCTTCCTGGGGAGCTCATGGTCAGGGGGACAGAGCTCCTGGGTAAACAAGGTCTCCAGGCACAGGCTCAGAGCTCTACCCAGCAGCGCTCACCAAAGACTTCGGAAAACCACTGAAGAACTCTGCAAACACTGCCCGAGCACGTGGCTGCCCCTGGGAATCAAGGTTAAATTCTCCACTTCTTAAGAATTTGCTGGATGGCAGCAGGGAGGGGAAGGAGGGGGAGGAAGAAGAGGAGCAGGAAGGGAAGGAGGGCGAGGAGGAAGATGGTAGGGAAGGGAGAGAAGTCGAGAAGGAGGCAGAGAAAAAAAGAACAGACGGAGGGAAACACAGCTGAGAAAGAGGAAGGGAAGGAGAAGGAGAGGTAGAAGAGGAAGAAGAGGAGGAAGGCGAGGAGGAGGAGGAGGAAGAGGAAGTGGGGGGAGAGATGCAGAAGGGAGAACGAGGTGAGAAAGGAAGCAGAGTCGGTAGGATCCTCATTCCTGGAGCCATGGTAGCCTTCGGGGTGGAGCTGAGCTATTCATGGGCCCAGCTGGACCCCAGCCACCTGCAGATGCTCACTGGACAGAGGCTGGTGACAGCCATGCAGCCTGAGCAGGTCACACATCCCTGGAACCCAGGCAGCCCCGGGGGGGCAGGAAGGGAGAGGAAGTCCCCTAATCCACTCAGTTTGCCTCCGCCACGGCAGAGTTTACCTGGAATTGTCTGAGATTGCATTTTCTGCCCTTGGGCGGCAAAGCAGCCAGGGACAGAAATTCCGTTCAGTGATAGAAAAATCAAGCTACAGCGCTTGGCACACCAAACCACCTGGCTCGGAAATTCACCCTGGCTGCATGCACAGCTCCCAGAAGTGGAAGGAATGGAAAGAGCGGCTGGGAACGGAGCATTCCTGATGTGTCTCACACACACACACACACACATACACACACACACACACACACACACACACACACACACAGCCTCCCGCCTGTCCCCAGAGGCTCCACAAACCCATAACTTCTACCCCAGATGGGGCAAAAGAGAGAGGGTGATCGCCTTCACTCCACGCTGCTCCCAGCTGTCTCTTGTCCCCTCAGATGGGCAATGGTGCAGGCCCCAGGTCCTGACTCAAGCAAGGCTAGGCAAGCCACAGCCATGCAGAATCTTATGGGGTATCCCGACCTTGGGGACAAATGAAGCTCTAGGTCCCAGCTGCTGGGTTCCTCAGCCTCAGACCAAGGGCACTTGAGGCTGGTTTAAGTCTTCGCGGTGAGCTCTGTTGGGGGCACTGTAGGTGCCCTGCAGCTGCCATGGCCTCTACCACAAGATGCCAGTGGTACCCTCCTCCTCCTCCTCTTCCTCCTCATCCTCTCAATTAGGGCAAGCAGAATACCCCCACACGCTGCCATATATCCTCCTGGGAGGAAAAAATCCCACCTTCGGATGAGCCGCGGCTCTGAGGGGGCCTGGGCCGCATCTCCTGCTCTCTGCAGGCTGAACCCATCCATCTGCAGGCTCCCCCCATCCAAGGACCTGAGCCGCCCTTGTGGGGTCGTCCAGAGAGAGACACCTCCTGCTCACCCACGGGGCCCAGCTGCCCACTGGCCTTGGCCATCCGTCCTGAGGATTCTTACACGGGTCAGAACACCACCAAACCCAAGAACTGAGCCATCCAGAGACTGGACACAGACACTGATGCTGGCAGGAAGATGAGAGCCTCACCCCTGGGCCAAGCCCAGCCCACCCCCACTTGTGTGTGGGTGTCTCTTCCTGAGTCCAGAATGACCTGGTTCTGGGGCAGGCTTGCCGCTCTAGGAGGGAGGCCAGCGTTACTGGGCTTTGTTTGAGAAGCCCAGTATTCCAGCCCCACCATGGTGCTCCAGTGGGCTCCAATCCCACTGCAGACCCCATGACGCCCACCTGGAAACAGCCTGAAGCGGAAGCCTGGGATGTGCCGCTCAGTCTTTCCCTCAAACATTTCTTAGGCAGGGAAGGCCAGGAGGCCAAGAGGCTGGGGGGGGGGGGGTTGAGGTAGGGGCAGGCTGCTGAGAGCTGGGGCAGGCTGGGGGCCCACAGGAGTCCTCAGGGCAGCCCCACATGTCTCCCTCTGCTACTGCATACCCTGCAAGACCTCACATTCCACTCACCCCACGGAGACCCCCCTCCTGGCCCTCACTAAGCCGGCTGCTCCTGGGGGTTCCAAGGTGGTTTCAGAGCCATCTCTTGCTGGACCCCACAGGAGGACAAGGGCCAGACTCACTCAGGTGTCACCCCACCCCCAGCCTGGCCTCTTCTGACCCCGGTTCTGTGTTTGAATCCTGCTCCTCTCCTGAGATGGTCTTGTCCTGGAAATTGGTATAATAACATCCCCTCCCTGCAGAAGCTACGGAGGGGTTAATGACTAAGCTCTGATGACAGCCTGGGACCTGTGCCTGAGGTATGTGGGGACCACAGCTTGATCGCTTCCAATGTCCCTCATTGTGTCTACCCTTTAGCTCCTACTTCAATTCTCCCTGAGCCGGGCACCAATGACACACACCTGTAATCCTAGCTACTCAGGAGGCTGAGGTCTGAGGATCACAGTTCAAAGCCAGCCTGGGCAGGAAAGTGGTCAACACACTTATCTCCAATAAACCAGCAGAAAACCAGAAGTGGTGCTGTGGCTCAAGTGGTAGAGCGCCAGCGCTCGCCTTGAGCATTCAACAGCTCAGGGATAGCTCTCAGGTGCTAAGTTCAAGCCCCACAACCAGCACAAAAACACACAAAACCCTTTCACCCATTCCCATTCACAACTTTCAGAAGGGAGAATTACTTAGATAAAAAGAAACATTCCTCCAAGCACACAGATGGAAGGAAGGCAGGCCAGAGGCCAGCCCAGCCACCTGGCTCTCAAGTATTTCAACAGTGCTTGTCTCCCTCCTTGACCGCGAACTCCAGGAGGGGAAGAATTTTGACTGAGAACATCAAGAGGAGAGACAGAAGCCTGGCTGAGAGGGGGGAAGGGAGGGAGGAGAGGAGGGATGGGGCAGCCAGGGCTCTGGCAGGGATCCCCAGCCTGCTCGGTCCGCCCCTTCCATTCTTCCTCATGGCTGGAAGGCTGCCAGTGCCAGGCCCCCAGCCTGGCCCGTTCACCGAGCGCCTCCCCCTGGCCCAGAGCGGGAAGAGCAGCCTGACTCACCTGCAGGGCCCCGTGCCTGTCTGCAGACTTGTGGTCCCAGCTCTTAATTTTTATGTCTGTTTAGCCACTTGTCCTAGCATAGGAATAATTTCATTAACTCTGAGAACCGTAATTAATTTTAATTGTTCCTGGTAATTCATTGTTTAATACTCTATTAATAATTATAAAAAATTCTAATGCCCAGTTACTGTCCTATAATAGGGTAATGAAACTCCACACAGAGACACTTCATCTGTCACGTGGGTCCCGGGAGCTGAGCTCCTGCGCTCGGCCCGGGCCACGCTCACGTGAAGCTCCCACAGACAGTGCATCACTCACATGGCCTGTCTCCTTTCCTTTGGAGAAGGGCGGGGGCGGGGAGGCTCAGAAGTCGGGGAAGGTCTCCATGCCAGGCAGAGGAGATGGGGAGCTACTGTGGTGCCCCAGGCACTCACCTATGCTGGGGCAGGCCCCTCGTCATGCGGCTGGGGCCTCCCCAGTGACCCTGGGCACGTGGGCTAATCCAGCAGTCAGTTAATACACGGGACTGTGCACCTCAGGATCCTCCGCCTACAGATGCAGGAGACACCAGCTGTGCCCTTGTGGACTGCAGATTCTAATAGGGAAAGGTAGGTCATGGTTGGATACATGAATGGATGGACAAGTGGGTGGATGGACAAATGAGTGGGTGGGTGGATAGACAATCAAGTGGATGGACAGAAAGTGTGTGTGTGTGTGTGTGTGTGTGTGTGTATGCATGCATGGACTAGTGGATGGATGGAAGAACAGGTGATTGATGGATGAATAGTGGATAAATGGATGGATGGGTGGAGAGAGAAACAGACTGGCAGGCAAGAAGGCAGACAGACGGATGGATATTCAATTGGCCAGATGGATGGCTAGAAGTAGATGGATGAATGGGTGAGTGGATAGATAAATATATAGATAGATAAATGGATAGTTGCATAGATAGATGGACGGATGGATGGGTGAATTAGTGAGTGGATGGATTGGTGATGAATAAATAGACTGGTGGATGGATGGATAGATGATAAATGAATGGGTGGGAGGGTGGATGGATAGATAATGGGTGGATGGATGGATAGATGGATAAATGAATGGGTGGGAGGGTGGATGATAGATAATGGGTGGATGGATAGATGGATAAATGAATGGGTGGGAGGGTGGATGGGTGGGTGGAGGGATGGATGGATGAATAAATGAATGGATGGATAGATAATGGGTGCATGTGTGGACAAATGGTTGTACAAATAATAGATGAATAGATGGATGGTTCTATAGGTAGATAATAAACAGACAAATAAGCAAGTGGGTAAGTACCTTGACAAAGTGAGACTGCCCTGAGGAACTGGTTGGGTAGCTTTTCTAAGAGGAACCTGTGCCCTCAGCTGCAGCATGGAGGGAGCAGCTTAGGAAGCACAGGGACTGCATTCTGGGAGAGGAGAGAGTGAGGATAAACTCCCTGAGACAAGTCCCACGTGAGCCAGAGACATGGAGAGGCTGGAGCACCCAGGCCCAGGCAGCCATGAGGACAGAGGCAGCCGGGTGAGGAGGTGGGAAGATGTGGAGTCCATGGACAGACAGAGCCTTGTCCATGACACAGGCCCCATCAAGTCCACGGCCTGTTCTTGTAAATAAAGTTTTATTGGAACACAACCAGAGCATGTCTGGATAGAGCCTGGGGAGATCATGTGTCACACCGTTCTCACCCAGAGACTCTGGGTGGCAGAGCCCTCACTTACTTAGCAATTTGTCAGATTCTCGTCCAGTCTCTTTTACCTCCGTCAGAGCTGGGCAGGACTGGCTGGGCTTAGTGCTTCCTGGAGAAGCTGGGCTGCATCTAGGCCTGAAGAGCAGAAACAGAAAGAGGAAGAATATCCCGGGAAAAGCTGTTCACACCTTCTAGAAACATCTCTTGAGAAACTGGCATGCACCCAGCCATGATGGGGAGGGACACACATCCCTGCTCTGTGGAACACTGCATGCCAGAACTTACCAAGCCCCTATTGTGCACCAGGAGTTTGTGCAATGGCTGAGGTCAGGCATCCCCGCTCCCCAGGACCTTGGGCTCATATCTGTGAGGCAGAACACAATCATCCCCAGGACCCATGCCACCCCCTCGGCCACCCTGGCTGTGACAGCTAATTCTAGATCCCACAGTGGCCTGGCTGTGGTACCCAGCTGCTGGGTCAAACAGTTGCTATTGGCAAGATGTTGTATCAGTCAGCTCCCAGATACTGTAACAAAACACCTGAGACAATCCACTTGAAAAGAGGAAAGGTTTATCCACAGCTCCTGCGTGGAGCTGCTTTGGGGCCTGTGGTAAGTGGGTACCTGGTGGCGGGAGGGTGTGGCAAGGGAAAGCCTGCTCTGTCCATGGCTGGGATGTGAAAGGGAAGAGTGCCATTCCACCATCTCCCCAAGGGTCCTCCCTCAATGACCCAAATCATCTACTCGGGCACCTATTAAAGGTTCTGCCTCCTCTTCCACGGCACCCAGCTGAGGCCAAGCCTTGAACACGAGGGAGGGCCCTCTGGAGGCCTTTCAGATCCAAACTCCAGCAGGCATTTTACTAGACGCACTGACCTCCGCTGCAGGCTGCAAGGAAACATGGGCCTTGCCCAATCCGCTGAAGGCCTTGGAGCAGAGGCAGAAGAGTATCCCAAAGAAGAAAGGATTCTGCTTCAAAAATGCATTCTAGAAACCTGGCCTGAGTTCCCAGTGTGCACTGCGGACACGAGTCTGAAGCATGGCCTGAGTTCCCAGTGTGCACTGTGGACATGAGTCTGAAGCACAAACTCTGCGGAAATCGAAGGCTGGTGACTGTCCCCTGCACATTTCACCTGTGACCACCCCAAACCGTGCCAGCTGGCTTCATCGAGACCTCTCTTCCTCCTCTCCTCCCTCTTCCTCCCCTCCCTTCCCCTCCTCTACACTTCCTCTACTACTTCCCCTGCTCCTCTTCCTTCCTCCCCTCTCTCCCCCATTTTCTCCCTCCTTCTCTCTTCTCTCTCTCTCCCTCTTTCACTCCCTCTCTCTGCCTCTCTTTCCCTTCCCTCCCTCCTTACACACACACACACACACACACACACACACACGCACACACAGAGCACAGGAATATCACTAGGGTGCCAGGCACAGAGCCAGAACCCGAATGCAAGGTCTCCCCTTGGCACAAGCACACCCATACTTCCTTCAGTGTGTAGCACCTAGCAGTCCATCTGAGGATCCAGAACATTCTGTGAGCATCAGTGCAGCTCTCCACACCAGGCCACTACCTGCCCAGGCAGCCACCCCGGCCCTGGAGGGGCAAGCAGCTCATCATTTACTCATGGGGATTTATGACATGGCCTGGCTGGGTGCAAATGGCACGGCGTTTCCTGGGGACAGAGAGCAGAGAGTGCAGCCTCCTGGCGTCCACAGCTCTAACCCAGGCTGCTGGGTGGCTGTGCGCAGGTGGGGTTGGGGAAGGGGACAGAAGAGGCCAGGGTGTGCTTGATCTGGGGGAGATGAGCCACAGAGCGCCGGAGACACTGGTCCTGAGTCACCCAGAGAGGCACGGGGCCCACAGAGACCCAGGGAAGGGCACGACAGGACAATGCACATGTGGGCAAGTGTGCATGCGCACGCACACAGACACACACACACACCATCTGACTTCCTGGCATCGCCCCTCCCCTCTCCAGGTTCTGTGTCCCAATACAGGGATGGGGACTCTGCAGAGCTTGTCACCTCTGCCCATCCCTGAGCTCCTGCCAGGACTGGCTCTGCCGTGGGCTCCTGCCTCGGACTGCAGCTGGGGTGGAGTGGGACCCAGGATGGAATTGGGGAACCAGGAGATGGAAAAAAGGACAGGAAAGGGGACCGGCTTGTGATAGAAGAACTGAAGACCCTGAGAGGTTATGCTGGGTCTAACCGGCCCCATCTTGGCCACATGGTGGCTAACAGGGCATTGGGTTTCACGGGTGCCATCTTGTCTTCATGGTGGAGGCAGGGAAGTCCCACCTCCCAGGTGATGGGCGGGCCTGGATTCCTAGAGGCAGAGGCAGGGACTTGGACAATAGGTTACTGGAGCTGCCAATCTTGGATCAGGAACTCTCGAGCTTCCTGACTCGACCCTAGTTAGGCCCAGACCAGCTCAGGTGCCTTTATGCCACGTCTTGTGTCCTGTGTCTCTGTCTCCTGGTAACACCAGGTCACCCTGGTGTCCCACTTAGCTCTCCTCTGGTGATGATCTGGTTTGTTGGTATTGTTTCTCTGCTCTTTCCTGGCTTTACTGCTGCCATGGCTCAGTTTTCTAACCGTGTGAAGTGTATTCAAAGGGCTGCAGGTCTTTGTGACAAGAATCTACCTGTAGATGCCGGCTCTCCAGTCAAGACTCCCAATTCTACCTCTCCAAATGTGGCTTCTCTGTATCTTGCAGACTGGATTCACCTCACCACCAAAGGGGCATGGCCCCGCCATCTCCTGGCACCCACTGTGCCCCCACAGGTGGCCTGGCTGGGCCTCAGGCCTCCAGCCTGGGTAGGTGCTGCTCTCTCCATAAGAAATGAGAGGTGAGCGATACAAGCTCAAGGCTTTACTGGGGGACAGACCTGCCAGGCTGCTCAAAGCAGGAATGGAGGCAGCAGCCATGGACAGGTATGGGCAGAATTGAAACAAAATTTTAGGGGGCAGTCACATGGGTCACACTAGGTAGACTATGGGAATTTGGGGGTGTGGTCAGTTCTGAGAAGAGGTGTTACATGGATTGAGGGAGACTCACATTCTGAAAAGAAGTTTAACAAGACTGTTGCATTGAGGGGGAAATTTGTATGTCACCTGGGGAAAACAGTACAGCATGGGGGGGGGGCGAAGAAATTTAACAGATTTTTGTAAACAGGTAGGCACGCGGGGCAGGGACTTAATCGGCAAGCTAACTCTGAGACCTTAGACCCTCCACTCCGCACACACCCGCATGGACGGAAGCTCTGGTACCCCAGAGGTGGTAGAACTGGGCTGGGCCTGAGCCAGCCATGCCTTCCCTCCCCCCCACCACGCCCATCACCCGATGTCATCCTCAGGAACTAGATCCACAGGAGGCTTTGGAGTCCAGAACACCATCCCTGGGGAGGTAGTGGGGAGTACCCAGCCCCCGCCCAGCCCTCCCCAGCCCCCCCCACCCATGGGGAGGCAGCTGTGCTGCGCCCCTCCCAGCAGGCTCCGAGGTTCCAGGCCCAGATTCACCGCGGAGGAGAGGGCGCTGAGCCCGCCCTGGGCACACAGGGGCTCAATTTACTCCAAGGAATTAGACACTGCAGCTGCTGTGGAAACAGAGAAAGAGCCCCCAGGGGATGCAGACTCCCCAGGGGAGCGCTTCCTTCCTCAGCACGGAGGACCCGCCCCTTTCTCTGGCTGCCACATCTGGATGGAGAAGAGCCGGCTCTGGGCCCTGGAAGTCTCTACCCCTCCAATTTTGTTTCTCCTCCCACCCTCCCCCCTTTCCCCTGCCTGCTTTCAGGGTACTACTGGGCCCTCCTCTGCTTCCCGCAGACCCCAGGCCACTGTCCTCGACCAAGGCTGACCTGCTAGCCCAGTCTCCATAGTGCCAACCCCTGAGCCCCAGCCTGCCCCAGTGTGGGGTGGGGGTGGGGGGTGGGGACCCCCAGCCTGGTCTCCAGACAGCTTTGTCTCTTCTAAACTCATCCCCCTGAAAAATCTTCTGGAAGATAAAATGAGGGTGAGCCTCAGAGATTATCCAAAACCAGCACTGCAGAAGGCTCAGCTCCTCCTCCCCCTCCTCCTCCTCATCCCCCTCCTCCTCCTCCTTCTCCTCCTCTTTCTCTTCTTCTTCCTCCTCCTTGTGTGCTCTGTCTGCACCCCTTATACCCAGCAGACAGGGGCTCTGAGTCAGGGTCCTCCCTTTCTGGCTGGGTGACATTGGGGGGCAGGGGACACAACCCCTCTCTGAACTTCTGTCTGCAGGAGAGAAGGCCAATGCAAGTATCCATCCCAGCCATCCCAGGGGACTATGTGGAGACAGGCACGCACAGGAGAAAGACTATTATAAGGTTTATTAGAGGGGCCATATCTCCCCTGGGAGAGGGAGTGATATGATATCTGCCCCCTATCTAGGTATGGTATCTCTGGGGCTAGTGGCCAGGTACTCGGAGTGAACAGATGGGTCTGGGTGGAGAGTGGGAATGGGAACTCGAAGGCAGGGAGGAGCTCAGGTCTGGGTGGAGCTGAGGATTAGAGGTGGGGAAAATGTCAACAGCCAATACACCATCATATTCTGCCCCCTCCGCCCTTTCTTATTGGGAGTCCCTCAGAGTAGTCGGATGCCAGGCACGGGTGGCTCACACTTGTAATCCTGAGACTTGAGGATTGTAGTTCAAAGCCAACTTGGACAGGAAAATCTGTGAGACTTTTTTTTTGGGGGGGTCTGGTCCTGGGGCCTGAACTCTGGGCCTGGGCGCTGTCCCTCAGCTCTTCAGTTCAAGGCTAGCGCTCTACCACTTGAGCCACAACGCCACTTCCAGCTTTTTTTCTCTTTTGCTTATGTGGTGCTGAGGAATCGAACCCAGGGCCTCATGCACTCAAGGCAAGCGCTCTACCACTGAGCCACCTTCCCAGCCCATCTGTGAGACTTCGATCTACAATTAATCATAAAAGTCAGAAGTGTAGCCAGGTGTTGGTGGTACTAGCCTATAATCCTAGCTTTTCAAGAGGCTGAGGTTTGAGCCTCAAAGGTTCAAAGCCAGCCTGGGCAGGAATGTCCGTGAGACTCTTATCTCCAATGAACCACCAGAAAACTGTAAGTAAAGAGCTGTGGCTCAAAGTAGCAAAGCGCTAGCCTTGAGCAAAGAGAGCTCAGGGACAGTGTCCAGGCCCTGAGTTCAAGTCCCACGACTGACAAAGAAAGACAAAAAAGAAAGAAACAAGACTCCTTCCTTTCTGACAGTATCCATGGACCCTCCAGGACTGAGCCCCTCTGGGCAGCACCGCTTGCGGGTGACTTTGAAGCCTTCCTGCTCCAACCTCCTAACCCTACAGGAAAGGAAAGGTCCAAGGTCACGGGGTCAGAGGCAGCATGGCAGGTGCTGGGGCTCCTGCCCCTGGCCCAGTGGCTTGCTGTGCACTCTTCCCACCCCCTCCACGCCCCTTGACAAGTGCAGTTCAATTATTTACAACGGCGCTTTATAGCCGCGGGTGAGCCCACTGGAACATATTTTGTAAAAGTAATGAAGGCTCAGTAATGCGAGACCTCGCTGGGGCTCCCGTCACTAAATCTTGGCCCAGGATCCGCCATGCATAGCCGCTTCTTCCTTCCTTCCCTCCTGCGGGGGGAACAGCACGGGTAGGGGTGGGTGCGGCACGAGGCGTGTCCGTGACATTTCTCTTCATTTGGAAGGTTTCGTGGAAGTGGAGACGGAGTCTCCCAGGTGGGCACACGCATGAGCACATGCGTACACGCGCATGCATACACAGCACACACGCATAGGCCCACACGCCTCCATCCAAGGAACATGATCGCACTAGCTTGCTGTCCCCGAGAGAGGACAGAGTCGGAGGTCACAAGAGAGTCCCAGCCTGGGAATCAGCATCCCATGGCTCTATGGGGCCTTCTGGGCCTCCGTTTCCCCATCCACAAGGGAAGAAAGTGGAAGGTATCACACCTCTTCTGTGCTGGCCTGTGGCATTCCAGTGCGCTCCCCCAGCAGCCACAATGTGACACGTCCTGGCACCCCAACTCACTGCTGGACAAGGGCTGTGTCCCCCCCATACACACACACACAAGGCCCCAGAGACCGGGAGGGAGGGAGGTGGGGCTCAGGTGGAGGAAAGGGAGGGACAGAGCCTCTCCGGACAGACTTGGGGTGGGCGGGTGGGCGGGTCAGGGGCGTGACAGGGAGGGGGGCGGGACCATGATGTTGGGTCACTGGGGTTGGGGGGGAGCCCAGGCCAGCGGCAGGGAGGGGGGCTGCTCAAGTTAAAACAACAACATAGACAGGACTTGGGCCTTGGCACTGCTGTGTGAGGGAAGGCCCTGGGGCAACTCCTCATACTGGGCTCCTTCCTCACCCACTACCAGACCCAGTGCCACACGCCCGAGCTGCCCACTAGGCCGCCAGCTAGAACACATCCCCGTTAACTGCCTCTCAGACCTGGAAGGGCATCAGTTCATCCCCAGACTCACAAGACCATGCTAACCTTTGGCTCCATGCCAGAACATTCCATGGGACAGTGTACCCATGCAGCTCACCAAGAGGGTAGAGTGCCGCTGGGTCTTCCAAGAGAAGGACTTACTCTCACTCAAGGAAGAGTTGGTCGTTCAGTCATTCAACAAACGCAAACTGAGCAGGTATTATGGGCAGGCTGGTGGGCCCTGTTCCGGGTCCTGAGAACCCAGTGCTGATCACAAAGCTCTGCCTTCTGAGGGGGGGGGGGAGCGGGGAGAGGGCTTGAGCTTCCGTGCAGAGATAAAGCTCTGTGGAAGAGTTAAGATATAGTTGGGGGGACTGGGAAGGTGGCTCAGTGGTAAAGCGCTTGCCTTGCATGCATGAGGCCCTGGGTTCGATTCCTCAGCACCACATAACAGAAAAAAACCAGAAGTGGCATTGAGGCTCAAGTGGTAGAGCACTAGCCTTGAGCTGAAGAGTTGAGGGACAGCGCCCAGGTCCAGAGTTCAGGCCATGACTGACCAAAACAAAAAAGATAAAGTTGGGGTGTGGCTCAAGTGGTAGAGCACCAGGCTGGAGTGGGCAAAATCCAAGTGAGAGTGAGAGGTCCTGAGTTCAAGCCTCCGTACTGGTGCACACAACAAATAAGGGGAGGAGAGAGATTGGGGACTTCGGCTTTATAATGGGGTGTCCTCTCTGGTAAGGCAGGACTTACCAGAAGGAAGGAGGGGACGGAAGGAATGAGGCGGGTTCCAGGCCTCAGGAAGGCTGGGGTGCTGGAGGGAGGGACAGGGAGCTGGCAGAGGCCGAGGGACAGGGCCTTGCCAGGACAGGGTCTTTGTCCGTGGGTGTTATACAAAGGGAACGTGGAGCTGGTGAGCGCGGGCGGCTGGGCAGCTGGCGGGAGGGCCTGGGTGAGAGAGACGGCGTGGCAGGTGCCTTGGAGCAGGCAAAGACGCTGCCGGCGCCGGGCACGGCCAGCAAGGGATTTATGGCTGCGTGTCCACGGCCTCTGACTGTGATGGTGTGGACACTGGCAAGTCAGCAGTTCTGCTTAACCAAGACTCCCGCTGACATCCATCTCCCCAGGAGCCTTCCGACACCAACCCCAGCCGCCCTCCGCGCCAGTCTCCACGCCCCGCATCTCATCCTGCTCTTCACTAGGCCTGTAACGCCTCACCTGCCTTCCCGTCATCCACTATTGGGGGACAGGGGAGAGAGAAAGACAGAGAGAGGAAAAGAGAGAGATCAGAGATGCTAAGGAATTGGCCCAAGGCTACACAGCTGAGCATCACACAGGGTGGAACTCCAGCCTTCACCGCGGCTCTGTCCCTTCCGAGCATCTCTGAAGTCTCCCTCCACCATGACTGCAGGCCTCCACCCTGCCCTCCTCTCCTGGGGCCTCCAGCCCTGCACCCTGCACCCCACACATAGGCTGCCCTGTGTCCCCCATGCACTGTGACTGACTGACCACATCTGGACTTGAGGAGAGGCCAGGCCAGCTGGGAATGAGGCACAATGTTTCAAAAGATGAAAACCAAGTTGGTTACTTATTGCAATAATAATAATAAAACCCCAACAGATAAATACCTTAGCTGAGCCCTCCAGGGACATCGCTGAAGAATGCCAGCGACTAAGGCATTAGATAAAATAACACCACCATAGGGAGTTCCCCCCGAACTTGGATCATCCCCCGCCCCTCCCCAGGCTCAGCCCCATGCAAAGCACACTCTCACACAGCCATACAGACCCAGCTGGGAGTTCATCAGAACCGTCTTGCAGATAGGGAAACTGAGGCCCGGAAAAGTAGAATAACCTACCCAGAGTTGCACAGCTCATTGGGAGGAAGGAAGTGGAGATTTGCAGCCCCCTCCCCTAGGTCAGACATGACACCTGCAGTTTTGCTCTGTTTGCTTGTAGCACTTCATTCTTTTCATTGGGGGTAGAAGGGGAGCCAGGGAGAGCAGGGCTTGAACTCAGAGCCTGGGCACTGTCCCTGAGCTTTTCTGCTCAAGGCTAGTGCTCTACCTTTTAATCCACAGCTCCACTTCTGGCTTTTTGGTGGTTAATTGGAGATAAGAGTCTCACTGACTTTCCTACCCATGATCCTCAGATCTCAGCCTCCTGAGTAACTAGGATGACAGGCGTGAGCCACTGATGCCCCGTAAAGCACCCCATTCCTTTCTTCATAAATCCCACAGCCTTCCACCCATGTTAGAATCATCAAAAGCCCAATTAACCCCCGGACGCCACAGCCCCTTCTCTGTAAACTGCCTTCCTGCTCAAGTGTACAGCTTTTCAGGCCCAGAACATTACATGGCAGCCCAGCAGCCGGCATTTACTGCCTGCCCACCCTGGCGGCGGGGGCGGACAGGCGTAAGGAAACCACCCACCGCAGCTAAATCCCTACTGCCAAGCCTTTACGAGTGGTGATAAAAGGCGTGGGCACGGCGGCGCGGGGCTGGCTGCTCCCCGGTGGGGGCTGTGGTCCCGGGAATCAGCGCTGTTTTGACTGGTAGAGTCATGGAATTTATCATGGAGGCCCTGGAGAAATTAACGGTGGATTACAGCCAGCCCACTTCCCCGTTCCCCTGCGTCCCCAGGAGTCTCAGGGAGCCACATTAGTAGGATGATGATCGTGAGTCCCCCCCCCCCTTGCCCAGGGTGACAGGGGGGAGGAGGGGGCTGCATCCTGCTCCTTCCCCCTCCCTGGGGTGTCACCCCTGGGGGTGGGGGTGGGGCCAGGCCCTGCCTTTTCTCTAGAAGGAGAACCAGGAACCAGGGCTGGCTCAGGAGCAGGCTGAGTTGGGACCAGGGCAGTTAGCTGCATCTTAATTAACGAGGAGAGTGGAACCTGTGGCCCCCGCTGAGATTTTAGGACTGCTATAAACTCCAGCGCTCACCTCTCACCATCCCAACTCCTCTGGAAAAGGTCACTGAAAGGACAGGGAGAAGTTGAGCTGCAACCGTGTGACGCTTGAGCCTCGCCGTGGCTTTCAAGCACCTACTATGTGTCAGGCCCTGTGCATAGGAACTTTCTAAATGTTCTTCAATGTGGCAGTAGTTAGAAAAGGGCCCCCCTGGGACACTGTGCATGCACAGCAAATATTTCACTGACTAAACAAATGGCTTTAATTCCCATTATCGGCCTTATGCAGGTATTTATCATCTCTGCATTGCAGCTGAGGGAACAGACCAGAGAGGGAAGTCCTTCTCCTGAGACACACAGCACACAAATGGAAGACCTCAAGCCTTCCTGAGTGTGCCTGGCACCAGCAGCAGAGCCCTATTATGTCCATTGAGAGTGGCTTCCTGGAAACAGGGGATCCTGAAAGGGTGAGGGAGCAGGAGCTGTCCAGCCCCTATGGTCCTGAAAAGAAGAAGGAAGACAGCCAGGTGCTGGTGGCTCACACCTGTAATCCTAGCTACTCAGGAGGCTGAGATCTGAGGATCGCAGTTCAAAACCAGCCTAGGCAGGAAAGTCCATGAGTCTCTTATCTCCAGTTAATAACCAGAAAAGTGGAAGTGAATTTGTGGCTCAAAGTGGTAGAGCTCTAGCCTTGAGTGAAAGAGCTCAGGGACAGCTCCCAGGCCCTGAGTTCAAGTCCCAGGACTGACCAAAAGAAGAAAGAAAGGAAAAGAAGAGGAGAGGAGAGGAGAGGAAGGGTCTGGATTCAGCTCCTTCTGCCAGCCTGGCTCCCTTGCCCCCCCGGCCCCTGAATCTGTGTTTGCTGCCTCTGCTGCTGTCCCTGGCCCTGATGAACTCCACAACCACTGCTGGCAAAGAGAAGGGAGATCTGTGGTCCCTGCAGCCCCCCACAATACCCTCCCAGAATCCCTTGGGATCTAGTATGGGTTTCTATGATGACTCTGGCTCCACCTCCTTCCTTAAACCTGTCTCCAAGCCTTGCCCAGAGCTCTGATTCTTCCACTGGCATCAGGACCAACTTCCCACTCTTTGGTGCTATGCTCCCTTTGCTTCAAGAGCTGGCCTTGCCAGCCTCCTCCTCCTCCTCCTCCTCCTCCTCCTCCCCTGCCCACCCCTCCCTCCAGCCCTGGATCTCAGCCATTCCACACATCTGGTCCATTTAACCTTCATCCCGATCATCAAAAGCAACTGCAGGTGTGGCGTGGGGACAAGCATTTTAAATGAAAGGAATGGGTATGCAAAGTCCCATTCCTCAGCAGTCATCTTCTGCAGAAGCTTCCCCGCTGGCTGCCACCCACCCCCACCCACCCCTGCAGAGCCTCTGCGTGCAGAGCACACGCTACCTCGCCACTGAGACAGAGGAGCACCCCACAGTGCCTGCTCTTGGAAAGGAAGCTGGTGCCTGTGGGTTTACCCACTTCATATCTGGCCTAGACCTGCCTGGGAGCAATATGGACTGAAGAGTGAATGAAGTCCTTACAAAAGAGTCATCCATAAGCAGTAGTGCATATGGAGCCCCTACCCCTATCCCACTTCCCTGCCCTCCACCTGCCTTTTACAGGTGAACTCATCGAAGCCCACGAGGCAAGGCGTGGTGGCTCATGCCTATAATCCCAGCTACTCTAGAGTTGGAGGTCAGGAGGATGGTGGTTCAATGCCAGCCAAGGCAAAAAGCAAGTTAGTGAGATCACATTTTAATCAATAAGCCGGGCAGGGTGGTGTGAGCCTGGAACCCCAGCTGTAGGGGGGGCCTAGGTTAAAAGAATCACAACCTGAGCCAGCCCAGACAAAAGCAAACTCCTATCTGAAAGATTAACTGAAGCTAGAAGAGCTGAGAGTGTCACTAAAGTGGCAGAAATCCTGCTTAGCAAGGTTGAGCCCTTCAGTTCAAATCCCACAACCACCAAGACATATAAAACCTATGGTCATCATGAAAACCAAGCCGTTCTAGGCCTCTTCCGTACATCCTCATTACAGGCTGGGAAACTGAGGCACAGGGCGTTTATCAGTGCCGGAAAGCAGCAGCAGAGAGCAGGGATCACAGCCCAGGCAAGCTGGCTCGGAAGCCCAGACGCCTATCCAAATCACCATCTGCTGATGGAAAGAGGAATCCAGAGCCTGCCGTGCGGGAGGCAGTGCCCGTGTTCCTGGACACCAACCCGGACTTGGTTTCCAACACCGTCGGAGCCCACAGCTTTCTGTCGGGGTCATCTCGGAGAAGTCGGGCCTCCGGACTCCAGGCGAGGCCAAGCGCCGTGGTGGCAGACCCAGCTTCGGCAGTGAGAACTGGCAGCAGTGCGGCTCCCCACCAGGGTCAGCCCGCCCGCCTGGGGCTTCTCCCTTTGTCCCCCATGCCAGCCCCACTCAGCCCCCACCCAGCTGCCAGGACCCTGCCTCCCGCCCGCCGGCCGCACCTGGCCTTCCTGGCAGGCCGCCCCAGGCCCCTCACGGTGCAGGGCCTCCCCCAGCTCGGAGAAGCTGCCAGCCCGTGCCACAGCCGGCAGGCAGGCTCTGGCACCACGCGCCACCCCACCAGGCCTGGTGCTCCGGCAGCGCTGCTTTGGGCTCGAGGCCCTGCACAGCCCATAGAGTTGCTATTTTTAATTTAATTGGAGAGCGGAGAGGAGCGATGGTACCCAGCGAGGGAATTTTAAAAGCTTTCAGGGTGGGAGAGAGGGGAGAGAAAGGGAAGAAAAGTTTGTAATTATACACCAGGCAGCCAGATTTGATGCTTGAACAGAAAGGTTAAATGTTACATTTGGAATAAAATGAAAAAAAAAAGACTTGCAATAACAAAAAGACTTGCAATAACAGTTGCCCAGAGCTAAATAAGGAGCACACCCCTTGCCTATTTCCCCTCCAGGTCCTGAGCTCCTCGGACTCATTTCTGAGGTTTCTGCCTTCATAGCTCAGGTGTTCACAACGTACCAGGCCTTATGTGCAAAGATGGCTGCCCAGGGTGCTGGTGCTGGGCCTTAGCTCTCTCAACACTCCAGCTTTCACCCGGGCCGGGGAAAATCATGAATTATCACCACTTAGGTCTGAGGAAAAGGGGGAAGAGAAGGCCCAGAAAGCTGACAGTCAACTGGTGCTGTCAGTGAAAATATGGGATTTAGGATGGATGGATGGATGGGTGGATGGAGGGGTGGATGGATTGGCAGTAGACAAAGGGATGGATAGATGGATGGATGGGTGGATGGACTGGCAGTAGGTGAAGGAATGGATGGATGGATGGATGGATGGTGGATGGATGGATGGATGGGTGGATGGATTGGCAGTAGACAAAGGAATGGATGGACGGATGGATGGATAGATGGATGGACTGGCAGTAGGTGAAGGAATGGATGGATGGATGGATAGATGGATTGGCAATACATGAAGGAATGGATGGATGGATGATAGGTGGGTGATGACTAGATGGGTGGGTGAGGGGGTGAGTGGATGGGTGAGTAGATGGTTAGATGGATGGGTAATTGGTGGGTGGATGAGTAAGTGGGTGAATGGATGGATAGATGAGTGGGTAGCTGGGTGGGTGGATTGATCCATGATGGATGGATGGATAAACAGGTATCCAATGAATGGAGGGATGAATGCACAGATGGTAAGTGGGTGGGTGGGTGTATGGGTGGGTGAGAGGGCAGTGGGTGAGTAGATGGTTAGATGGATGGATAATGGGTGAGTAGGTGGTGAAATGGAGGGATAGATGGGTGAGTGGATGGTAAGACTGGTGGATGGTGAATGGATGGATGGATGGTTGAATGAGTACAGGGAAGGATCAATGAACAAGTGGGTGGACCTTGGTTCAAATCAGTCCTCTGCCAAAGAACACACTGTGTGACAGTTTACCCAATACCTGTGGTCCTCTTTTTCTTTAAGTAATGATTCATATCATTGATGTACCACTTCCCTAATGTGAAAAGACTCCCTTCAGCCTTTGGTTATGAAGCATGGTGATGATGCGCAAAGCTGTGGCAGCCATTTAGTGACCATGCCCCACCACACCTCCACACTCAAGGTGGGAGGCTGGGAATACAAGGAGAGTCTCGGGTGATGTACTCCGATTCCCTGAGCTGTGCCGGTGTTGCTGGAGACAAGTCTGCTTCAGCCACTTTAAGTCTAGATTTCCAGGAATTCTGAACCCATGCCTACCTTTAAACTCATGACTAGCTTGAACTTCCGTGCGAATGTGAGCACGTGCGGAGCTGGTCTGAGCTTTGCTCTTCTCACGTGTGAGCAGGGACACCTAGAAGTCATTTCAGAGAGTGCGCAGTTGGTGCCATGATGCAGACTCACCTCAAGGAGAGGTAAGATGGTGCTGGTTGTTATTGCTATTAATGCTCCTGGTTAAGAAGAGACTGATGTCAGACCACAAAATGTGCATTTTCACATATCATCTTTTCATGCATTCCACAGTTTTCCAAATGAGACAGGTCCTGCGTCATCTTAGCACCCCACAGCCCCAGGGCTGTGGAAGGGGGAACATGGCACGCCACTGCCCACCCCATGAGACTTCCAGGTAGCTCAATTTAGGGAAGGGCTGGCCTAGAGCTCAGGTCTGACTCCAACACTGGTGCCTGAGCCAGGTTGGTGCTGAGCTGTGTCAGCACAAGGTCAATACCCCAAACCCTCCACTCCTTCACCTGGGGGGGGGTGCAGGTGGCTCAAGGGAATGGGTAAGTCTGTGGCTGAGAGACTATGGTTCACAGGTTCCTATACAAAGTGACCTCTGCCCCCTCCAAACTTCACCCTGGAAGCTTGGGGGAATCCTCAAGTTTTAGACCCTCAGCCATCATCCTCCCCAGTCCTGAGCCCCAAGCTGCCAAGAGACCCTTCCAGAAACATTGGGTCACACACAGGTTGACAGCTGAGGCTGGATACAAATCCCAGCACTGCCATTTTGTTAGGAAAACAAAAACCTTTGCTGGGTACTGGTGCCTCACACCTGTCATCCTACCAACTCAGGAGGCTGAGATCAGAAGATTGCCATTCAAAGCCAGGCTGGGCAGGAAAGTCCATGAGACTCTTATCTCCAATAAACCACCAGACAAACCAGAAGTGGCACTGTGGCTCAAGTGGTAGAGTGCTAGCCTTAAGCAAACAATCTCAGGGACAATGCCCAAGCATTGAGTTCAAGCTCCACAACTGACAGAAAAGAAAAGAGAAAGAGAAAGGAAAGGAAGGACGGAAGGAAGAAAGGAGAGAGAGAGAGAGAGAAAGAAAGAAGGAAGGAAGGAAGGAAAACAAAACAAGATTCATTGATTTGGCCACGAGTCCCTTGCTCCTAGCCTCACTGACTCCAGAGGTCGCCTCACAGCAGGCTGAGGAGGGAGAGGACTCTGTTATGGATGGTCTCCAGAGGTCTTCAGGGCAGTGCAGCCCATCACAGGAAGCCCCTTCAGCCCCAGATCACATCACTTCTTTACATTGATTTGTTTCATTTATCACCATCTGAGGCAGGCAGCCGACCCTCCACCTCTGCAGATTCAAACAACCACAAACAGAAAAAAAAATTTTTTTGTTTTAATGCTTCTGCACCAGGAATGGTGATGCATGCCTGTAATCCCAGTCCGCTATGCAGGAGGTGGAGGTAGGAAGCTTATTGTCCAAGGTCAGCCTGGGCTAGAGTACAAGACTTTATCTAAAGAACTAGAAAGAGGATGTGGAGGTGCGGCTCAAGTGGTAAAGGCATCTCACAGACTTTCTTACCAGGCTGAGTACCGGTGCCTGGCTCTACCGTTTTATCTAAGGGACACGAGCATGTTTACTTATTATTTCTATGTCCTCATAGAGGGCTGTAGTTTGGGGAACACAAGTCTCATCTCTTTTGTATTGGGGTTCCCCATGGCTCAGCACAGTACCCCACACATCCCAGGTGTTAGAATATATTTATAACATACAGGCTTGTTAGAACACCTGGGAAGGAGAAGCAAAACGTGAAGCAGAAGAAATTGTCCCCTTGGCTCAGTGATAATCGCCAGTCACAGACACATACCCCTCCTCCCCCTCCTAGGACTTGCCTCTGCCTCTTAGATTCCCTTTCCTGGGCCTCCCCAGTCAAGGTACCCTACCCAGCCACAGCAACATCCAACACTGCTTTCAAACAACTGCTTTATTTGCACATCAATCGAGATCACCTACCACAGAAAAGCTTGGGGGGGGGGGCCCAAAGAGCCCCAAGGACTAAAAACTCCCGCTCTCCCCACCCACCCCAACCCAAACTCCCTAGTTAAAAACCACGGGAAGCCTACAGGAAGCCCGGCTTTCCTTCCCCACTCAGCCAAGATCTGAGTAAAACTCAGGGACAGGTGTGGAGGTGGCAAAAGGCCACACCCACCCCAGCACACAACAATCTAGAAAAATCAGAACACCATCACATCACATGGGGCCTCCCTTGGGTTAGATCCCTCTCTTGGCACAAGATCAAACCTTAGAAACTAAATCTGCCCTGAGCTCTGACTTCCCGGGCCAGTTTACTGCCATGACCCCACTTGGTTGTTATTTGGGGAGGGGCATGGGGGAGGCACAGGTGCTGGATCGAGGCTTTTTCCCCTCCAGATACTCCTCTTTGGTTATCCACTGGGACGTAAAGCTGGAAAAATGGGCCACAATGGACGCACCCAGCCAGACGCTGAAATACCTGTTTGGATTCCCCGTGACACTGATCCCACGGAACTTGGGGTAGAGCGAGCCCAGGTCATTGAGCAGGCGCCTGACGAAGCAGGGGTACAGGGTGTTCCCACCACCGAGGATCACGGAGGACAGGAGCATCTCGCGGCTGGAGGAATCACAGGCATTGACTACATCCTTGATGGCCTGAGGGAGGCCGGGCCCTGGCAGGCCAAACTTGTGCGGATTGAAGAACATCTCAGGGGACAGGATCTGCTCAGGGGTCAGCTGCACATCCTGGCCATCCGGGAGCTTGTAGAAATCCTTGTCAGAGCAGGCAGGCAGGTCCTGGTGGAAGTGCAAGGCCTCTTGCAGATGATGGGGCACGTAGCACTTGCTGTTCTGCGTGGTTAGGACTGTTTCCAGCTGGAACACGTTTTGGCGATCGCATTTGTCTTTGAAGAGACTCTTGAAGAGATAGTCACAGAGGTCCTCCCCACCCAGCTCCACCGTGAGGCAGCTGGTGGCCAGGGGGTAGCCTAACTGGAAGGACTGTACCCGAGTGAGGCCAAAGCCACAGTCGGCCACCACGCCGGTCAACAGGCCCGATGAGTACAAGGACATCTGCAGCTGGTCGGCCAGCAGCAGACGGGGCACCTGTAGTGACTCGAACATGATCTAAAATGGGGAGAAGGAACACGGGACTGTTTCCCAACAGGGGACCCAGGCCCTCCTGTCCCTCCCCCCCCCCCACGCACACACATACACACTGGGCTGTGTGCTCAGCTCTTGGAAATGAAGTGACAAGCTGATGCCTTTGAGGACCATCCTCAGGGCACAGTGCCTGAAGATGCCAGGCAGTGAACTCCTTATATCCACACTGTGGGAGTAAGGAGGGGGTAGGGGTTCTAGAAGATTCCAGGCAAAAGCCAAAGCTGTCCTCAGGGGGCTTGTGTGAATCAGAATGATGACAGGATGAGAAGAGCTGGCTGGCTGGTTACCGGGCTACGTGAGGACAGGGGAGACAGGGAAACTTCTGCTAAGAAGCTGAGGTGGCAAAGCCATCACTGGCCCATAACGTGGAGGGGGGAAAAGGAAGAGAAGACACTCAACTGTCTGGTGGATGAGCCAAGTTTCTATTTTTTTTTTCCCCACAAAAACTTTCCAAATGTCAAGATAAAACTGAAATTCTGACATTCAGGGTTTGGAAACGTGCCCAGGCTGATTTTCTCCCCCTGGATCCCCACAGCGTCCCTTCCCTGAGCCTCCAGCTCTGCTGCAGCCTGCATCCCTGATATACAGGTGAGAGAGGCCGTACCTGTGCCTGGTACAGTGGGGCCTCTCCCCCTCACCCCGATAAGCACCCCGAACAGCTAGCGTACCTTCTAAACTAAAACTCAGCCGCAAGGCCAGCACAGTGGCCCACAGCTGTCACCCTAGCTACTCAAAAGCCTGAGATCTAAGGACCGGGGTTCAAGTGAGCCGGGGCAGAAACGTTTGTGGGACTCTACTCTCCAATGGACCACCAAATAAACCAGAAGTGGAGAGCCCCAGCCTTGCATGGGAAAAGCTCAGGGACAAAGCTCAGGCCCGCAGTTCAAGCCCCAGCACTGGCAATAAAAAGAAAGACATCAAAAGATGATCGGTCAACATTCGTGGAATTCCAGAACAACCAACGCCTCACTTTCCACCAAGCCTTTCTTTCATTACCATTACCCAACAACCTATACTCCCCTTCACGCCCACCCCACTCCCATTTCTTTCCTTGGGCCCTGGGTCGGTGCAGTCAGGCAGAAACAATAGACATTATGGCGGGTACAGCACCAGCCCCGCCCTACCCCTGGCCCCGCCCTGCCCCTGGCCACGCCCATGTCCCACTCACCGCCCCAGGCCCCGCCCACTCCCAGCCCTGCCCCACCAGGCCTCTCCCGGCCCCTGGGCTGGCCCCGCCCCTGACCCCGGCCCCGCCCCCCCAGCCCTCCAGGCCTCACCTCAGCCGTCTTCTGCGAGTCTTTGGACTCCTTCACCGGGGACTCAGTGACCAGCACGGGGAAGTCGTCCACCAGGGAGTTCAGGAGGTAGGACCAGATGTGCTCCACGCCTTCCCAGTTGCAGATGCGGCCCCGCTGCACCGGGTAGCTCCAGGACCTGGGGTACCGGCTGCTGATGCCCAGGCCCACGCGCCTGCGCTCGGAGCTGGGGCCCGGATTCTCGCGGCACGGGGTGTAGTGCACGATGTTGGGGGTGACGCTGGTGGGGTCGTTCAGGCCCGACAGCCCCGCCTTCACCACGCCAGAGCCATGGTCAATGATGAGGACTCTCTTGGCCATCGCGGGACGGGAGGGGGGCACGGGGCAGCGGGGCACCTGCGCAGGGAGAGGGTGACCCGGATGTCTCCCACCCCACGGGTCCCCACCCCACACTCCTGAACCCCACAGCATGGCCTTGGCCATCCGGGACTCCACACCTCCCACCCCGGGCCCACACTTCCAGACAGGGGGCAAGGCCTGTCAGATCACTTTTTTCTTTTCTTTTTGCCAGTCCTAGGACTTGAACTCGGGGCCCACATGCTGTCCCTGAGCTTTTGTGATGAAGGCTAGCACACTACCACTTTGAGCCCCAGCACCTCCTCTGGTTTTCTGGTGGCTACTTAGAGATAAGAGTCTCAGGGACTTTCCTGCCCTGGCTGGCTTCAAACCCAGATCCTCAGATCTCAGCCTCCTGAGAAGTTAGGATTACAGGCGTGAGCCACGGGTGGCCGGCATCAGATCACTATGGACAGACCCAGCAGGAAGCTCTCACTCAGGAAATGCATGGCAGACGTGGGCTCACATATTTGAGCTCATGGGAGACAAAACACACCCCGAGGAGCCTGCCCTGGCCAGCCACTGCACCAGCTTCTCTGACAAGAAGGCCAAAGCCACAGGTGCCACTGCAGGGTGTGTCACCGCCCTCCAGCAGGGACATTTCTCCTAGTGAGGTGGCTGATGGAGGAAAGCTAGGCCCTGCCTGAGATGTGGCCCCTCCCCCAGCCAGGGTGTGTTCTTCACCCATGGAGGGGCCAGAAGCCACCCACAAGTCAGGCAGGTGCCCTCTCACCTCCCAATGGGCAGTAATATCAGCGCCAGCAGTGCGGCACCAGGAAGCAGAGGGCCATGGAGAAAGGTGGCTGATCTTGGACAAGAACAAAGATGTCCATTCATATGCCAAACTCCAAAACCCTAGCTGCATTCATCATCCCTAACAGGAAAAATAACGATAAACTCAAGCCTGCTGCTGTGACTCACACCTGTGAATCCTAACTATTCAGGAGGCTGAGATCCAGAGAATCACTGTTCAAAGCCAGCCTGGACAGAAAAGTCTTCAGGATTTCATCTTCAATTAGCCTGCAAAAAGCCAGGCTGGAGACATGGCTCAAGGGATAGAGCACCAGCCATGAGTAAGAAAGCTGAGTGAACATGAGGCCCTGAGTTCAAGTTCTAATAACAAACCAAAAAGAACCCAAAATAAATTAGACCCAAAAGAGGTAACTGGCAAATTGCACCTTGTCAAAAACCAGCTTTTTTTTTTTTTTTGGTAAGACACTGTGAAGACAGATCGATTCATTGGCAGAGACGAAACATTTACAAATCCTACATCAGATAAAGAACATAATCCAGCAGAGCCGGGAAGAGTCATAACTCAATGGGTTGAGCACTGACTAGCCACCCCAAGGCCTTGAATTCAAACTCTAGTACCATCAATGTACTTGATCCAAAAATCACAAAACTTTCCAAAACCCAAAAATAAGAGCAGCGGACTGATTTTTTTAAATAAGGGTAGAGATTGGAAATACTTAGTTCAGCAAAGAATGGATGAATGGACAGCAGTCCCACAGAAAACTACCCAATATTGACCCAGAGAAATGCAAACTAGGTTCACGCAAGAGCCTACATGCACCAGGTATGTGGTCATTTATTCATAATTGCTCCAAGTGAGAAACAAACCCAAACAACCTTCATCTAGTAAGAAACAAACCAGATTTCACTGGATGGAATATTGCTATGCAGTTAAAAGGCACAAACTCGCCAGTCACTGTGATTCACGCCTGTAATCCTAACTACTTAGGAGGCTGAGATTTGAGGATTGTGGTTTGAAGGCAGCCCAAGCAGGAAAGGCCTTAGGCCTCTATCTCCAATAAACTACTCAGAAAAAAAGCCAGAAGTGGAGCTGTGGCTCACATGGTAAAGTGCCCAGGCCCTGAGTTCAAGCCCTAGGACCAGCAAAACATTTTAAAATAAAAAAGGCACCAACTTCAGACCGACACTGGAGCGTGAACTAATGAATCTCAAATATATTGAGCTGACCTAGACACTCAGCTGCATGATTCCCCCTTGCTGACTCTTCTGGAAGAGATAAAACCAGGAGGACAGAGAGTGGACCAGTAGCCACCAGCAGCCAGAGATGGCGAGGGCCTGATGGAAGGGCCACGCCGGCCTGGAGGGCGGGAGGGGCTGTGCCGCCCTGCTGTGCAGAGGGACACATGGCAGGCACTCGCCCAAACGCCCACAGGATGAGCTCTTTCAGGAGAACTTTGCTCTAAGCAGAAATCACTTACAGGGCACCGCAGCAATGCACTCGGTGCCCTCAGATGATGCAGTGGGGGGGAGGGGGAAGATGGCCACAGCCTGGGCATTTCCAGGGGGGCCCTCGGCCACCAAGGCCGCACTCTGGGCTGCATCCACCGGCGCTCTGCTCGGCTCCCGTCCCCGGCAGCCGCTGCCTGTCACTGTGGAGGATGACAGCCGCTGTCAGGCCCTGGCTGGTGCCTCTCCGCTGTCACCACCCTGAGAGCAGAGATGGCGCTTCCGGGCCTCTAATGAGCTCTGACATCCGATGCCGAAGAGCCAGGAGGAGAGGACAGGCGGGTCAGCCTCGCCTGCCCACGCGGCGGTGGGGTCCTCAGGCTGAATCATTGAGGATGACAGAGCGCCCAGGATGACAGGCATTCCCGGAACTGCTGGGCCCCTCCCCTGCCCACCCCATGACTGGCAACTGGGGGCGGGGCCATCTCCCTCCACAGGTGTCAATCAAGACGACCCCAGGCTGATGGCCTCCCCCACCCTGGAGGCAGGGTGTAGCTCTCCCTGAGCTCAGATAGGCCCAGGAGGCAGGAGGGTTCCAGAAGCAGGGTCCCTACAGAGCACCTACTGTGTGCCCAGGCCTGACACTGTCAATGTCTCCCCCCTGAGGGAGTTTGCATTGTCCTAAGACAGAATCTGCGGGTACCAACTCAAACACCGTGAGAAGTGGAGACCAGGAAAGCCCAGAACAAGGAATTCAAGAGCCCACAGTGTAGTGTGTGGAAATAGAATCATCACCAAAGGCCTCTCAGGAGATATGTGTGTGGAGTAATGAGAGAATATGATCTGTGTCCACCAAGAACAACCAAAGGACAGCAGGTGCAAAGGCCCTGGGGAAGAAAGGGCCAGATGAGTTCTAGGAGCAGCCCAAAGGCCAATGTAGTGAGGGAGGGGCAGGGGCTGGTGGTCTGAGTGTTGTCCCCACAGGTGGGCACCAATGGGGGGGGCTGAGCGGGGGCCTGGCAGGTCTGTCTGTAGTGGGGGGCTGCTTGAGCTGAGGGAAAGAGGAGGATGAGGAGGAGAGGAGGAGATGAAGGAAAGGGGGTGATGACGGCTGCAAGGAGCAGTGTGCAGATACACAAATGAACTCCCATATCTGTGGGTCCCAGACCTCCCACTCTGACTAACTGCACCTCCAAAACACGTTCTGCAAACCCTGTGTCCGTGGTGGGCTCACAGAGAGTGTGTGTCACTCATGGTTCCCTGAGGGACCCGTGGCACTTGTGTCATAGTGAGTACTGCCCATTAGACGTGCCACGGTGTGCAAGGGACCGAACCAGGGCCACCTCATTCTTCCTGTTCTTCCTAAGAGACTCGCACACCCCTGGCATTGTGATGAGACTTTGATGACGTTCAAGGAGGTTCTGTTGCCCCGGGCAGAGCCCCGGGGGTGGCTGGGCAAATGTTTTATGTATAGGAATGAAAATGGAACAACAGAGCTGTGGAGTGGTGTGGGCCAGCTGGGGTGGGGGAGGGCAAGGGAGGGAGCGAGGCTGATCAGGTACTTAGTGCACATATAATTAACATACAACTAATTGACACTAATGAATAAAAAAATAAAAGTCTGAGCCTTTTATTATATGACATCAGAAGAATAATGGAAGTATTTCCTCTCCCAACAAGTTTTAGCCACCCTCCCTATCTCCCCACTCCCCTCCCCCACAAAGCTGGAAGACTGGGGCACCCCCATAGGGACCCTAGGAGGATGGGGAGGGACAGTTCGGGACAGGCAGGATGGGGGAGTGCATCCAGACAGGGTACGTTTGGGAGGGCTGCTAGCTAGGCGGTGTGAGGGAAGGCAGATGCTTGAACCAGCTGAAGAACCTGGAGTCACAGGGCAATGGAGCTACAGGTCCGGAGGGAGGAGGAGCATGCTCGAGGGAGGAGGAGCATGCAGGGATCGCAGGTGGATTGAACGCATGTGCTGCGTGCTTCCTGAGGTGGCCAGCCCTCCCTTCAGACCAGTGCAGGGGGCTGGTGGGCCAGGGAGACAGGAGGGGACCTCGGGGTATGGGGTGGGCATCCCTCAGGCCCCATCATGAAAGAATTCCAGGAAGGAGGACTTACACAGGGCAAGAGAGAAATATGCATCAGGTTGAGCCACATAGAAGTCGCTGGCTATCTTACTCAAGGGGGCAAAAGCCAAGAGAGTCTGACTCAAGCAAAGCAGCAGGTTGAGAGATCCCCTCCCCTGCCCCCCAGACCACAAAGCAGAACTGCAATGGGGGGCTTAAAATGAGAGGACATGGCCCCATACAGTGTACATTCCTTTCCTTCCACCTTTCTTTTCTCCTTCTTCATTCCCTCCCTTCCCTCTCTTCCCTCCCTCCTTCTCTCCTTTCCTTCCTTGAGAAATCATGTCAAGTTATTTTTCACCTCTCAAAATATGCATGATCAATGAGAGTTAAAAATTTCAGGAATTGCTGATGCATTTCTCTGGACAGCTATGCAAAGGGAGCTGTTTGGGTACAAAGCACCTAAGTGCCGCTGAGGGTGGACATCTTAACTCCATATCGTTCACTAGAGGCAGGTGTGCACAGCACACACAGAAGAGCAACCAACAAAAATACAACATGCCAACAGGAAGTAACACCTCACACAACCAAACGTAGAGTGACCCTATGATGCCAGAATACCAGTCTAGGGCATGTGTGTAAAGGATGATCAATCAGGAAAGAGTAAAGGCACCTGCGCAACCACATTCATGCCTGCACTATTCACCGTGCCCAAGGTATGGAAACAGCCCAGATGGAGCCCTCAAAGACAAATCTATCAAGAAAAAAATTAATATATATTTATAAATTATATATTATACATTATGTACATATATACGCACACACACATATGTAATGGGATTTTACTCGCCCATTAGAAAGAATATTACATCATTTGCAAAGAAAATTATAAGAAGTGATGTAAGTCAGGCACCGAGAGACAAAGGATTCATGCTTTCTCTCCTATGTGAAGGCTAGAATTGATTTATAAATGTACAGGTGAAGTGATATGGGGGTTGTAGGCAAGTGTTTACAAACCTATTAACTGAAGCATGGTATTTGCAGGAAGAATTCAAACAGCATCATTCCTTACGAAAATGAACTCACAGTCCAACAGAATGAATATTAGGAAACTGGCATTTGGAAAGTACTGAGTGGGGGTCAAGGAAAGGGGGAGAGATGAATGAAGAGAGGAAGTAGGGGAGGATATCATCATAAAACCCCATGCATATCCTATGAAACTAAGAAAACTGAGGAGAGAGGATGGTTTGGGGGGATGAGGGAGAAAGACGGGAAAGCTGATGTTGATCAGAATGCGTTGTACTTATAAACTGATGTGTTGAATGGTAACTGTCTTGTGTCCCTACTTAAAGATAATAAACACATTTTTAAAGACAAATTTAAAGGAAATATCAACCATTCTTGAAATACTCTGAACCACGGTATGAAAGATAGAATGTGGAAACAAAAGATTGTTATGGAAGCAAGAAGACAAAAATGAGAGCTATAGAATCAGCCACAGCAATGCTAATAACTCAGTGTCCCAAGTGCTCCAGTGAAATGACAAGGAATGACAGATTTATAATAGCAACGTAAGAGACCCAACTACGAGCTGTCTAGAAGAAACCCACATTATAGAAAATCATAGACATGAGTTAAAGGGATAGCGTACAGCCAGGCACCGTTGGCTCAGGCCTGTAATCCCAGTGAATCAAGAAGCTGAGATCTGAGGATTGCAGTTCGAAGCCAACCCGGCAGAAAAGTCCCTGTGAGATTCTTATTTCTAATAAACTACTCAAAAAAAAAAGCTGGAAGTGGTGCTGTGGCTCAAATGGTAGAGTGCTAGCCTTGAGCACAAAGAGGCTCAGGAACAGCACCCGGGGTCCTGAGTTCAAGCCCCAGGACTGTCCAAAGGGGAAAAAAAAGAATCACCACAGTAATAAAGCATACTACATAATAATTAAAGGGCCACTTCATCAAGAACATGATCCTAAACATAAATGCCTCAGCTTACAGATATTCAAAACACAGAAAGCAAACACTTAAAGGGCACCAAGAAGCAGAAAAATCCAGACTTAAATTTGGAGATTCCAGCTCTGTTCTCAATGCCAACAGAACACTAAGATGCCCAGATGACTGCTCAGAAATTCCCCACCTTTGCTAATCTCCTCGCTGAGCATTATGAAGTGCTCCATCAGACAGCAGCAGAACACATGTTATTTTCAAGAAAAACAGAACATGCAAAGATCGACTAATCCTGCTTAGATTTTCAAAGAACCAATTTTTGGTGCCATGAGTTTCTTCCATAGACATTTGGTTTTGTTTCTATGTCACTGACTTCTGTCCAAATCTTTATTACTTCTTTCAATCAGCCAGTTCTGGGTTGGGTTAGTTCTTGCTTTTTTAAAGAGCTTGAGGTACATCGTTAGCATATTTAAGTCTCTCTCTCTCTCTCTCTTTCTCTCTCTCTCTCATCTCTTCCTGTCTCTGTCTTTTAATGCAGACACTCATCACTATAAACTTTTGTCTTTGCTGTATCTGGTTTGTAGGAGCTTCTGAAGTTCTGCTCTTCTTTCTTCAATGACCCACTCATTATTTAACAATGCATTGTTCCATATCTACGTGCTTGACCATGCTCTTCCATTTCCTTTTCAGCTGAGCTCTAGTTTTATTCTGTTGTGCTTTGATAGAATATGGGGTTGGGGTGGCGGGGCGGAGGGGGGGACTATTTCAATTTTCTTATGTTTCCTGAGACTGCTTGATGACCTAGAATACGATCTATTTTAAGAGCACTCCCCAGGCTACTGAGAAGAACGCGTGCTTTGCAGCTTCTGGATGGAGCATTCTGCAGATGCCTGTCAGGTCCATGTGGCCACTGGGAGCTGAGGTCCCGGTGTCTTCTCTGATGCTGAAGAGTGGGGTATTGAAGTCTACTCTTACCCCTGCGCTGGGGATATGCTTGGTTTTTAAGCTCAGTAGTGTTTGCTTCACAGAATCAGGGGCTCTGGCACTTGACACATAGATGTTGACACTTGCTCTGTCCAGGTGAGGCACCGTTCATTTATTAATATGCAAGGCACCCCTGTCCCTTCCAGCCCTGGCACTGGCTGGAACTCATCATGGCCTGGCAGAGCCTCATCATGCTGGGTGAAGCATCACCTCTTACCATGCCCTTCCTTAACGGTGCCACGCCAGTGCCACGGCTCCACGGCTCTTACGACAGCCCTCGATTCTGTATGTTTCCTGGCTGCCCTCCGCCTCCCTCCCCACCCCCCCAGGCACTGTCACAAGAGAGGAATTCACTTCCAGATTTCCAGCACCTCCTCAGCATATTTTTTTGGTTACATTAGCTTGTGTTGAATGAATATATTCTTCAATACACATCGATTAGCTGGCAGCCGGAACGCCTCCGGGGCTCACCGCCGGAGACTGAAAACCATCTACTGCTACTCAAGATTGCTGGTCATTCTTCCGCTCAGAAATTCCCACCGTAAGATGGAGTCCGAGATCAGCTTGGGGTGCCAGGTGGCGCCTGGTACCTGCAGCCAGGGCCATGCTGGAGTATCTGTTCCTGTGAGTGTCTCTTTTCCATCTTTCTCTCACTGAGAGCCCTGCCACCACCATGGAGCCCTCCAGATTCACAGTGAGCCTTCCTCCGCAATGCTTCTAACCCCAGCCATCCTCCAAATGGGCGATCGCTCCTGCATGGACTGCCAGCCACGTGGCTGCAGGTAGAATTAGAGTCCGCCGCCGCCCCGCCCTGAGGGGCTGAAGGCTCTGGTGAGGCCCACGTCATCACAGGGTCTTTAACTGTGGAAGAAGAGTCAGGACAAAGACGCAGACGGGGCCACACGGATGGAGCGAGGAAGGGGACAAAAGCCAAGGAAATCCTTCCAACAACAACAACAACCTGGACTTGAGCCCCGGGAGACGCCAACATGTTTCCTCCTGTGCAGCTGACCCCAGGGTGATGAGAACACGCACCCGCGCTGTGTTTGTGGCCCCTGGGTCTGTGGTGATTTGTTATGTAGCTGACAGAGACGCGTACAGACCAGAAGCATCTCTGGCTGGGAGGCTTGGCTGAGCATGGGGCTGTGTAGATTTCAAAGGCAGAGCCCACCCAATTGCACCGTCCTGGCTCACCTGTGCCCAGCCACGGGGCCACCAGACATTTCACCCCCAAGGAAGGACACGACCCATTTCCTTGGAGATGAGAAGCCAATATGGGAAGTCAGAATGAGCCCCCCCACACACACACACAGCACTCCTGGGCTCCACCATACCCCTGCACTGGGGGCCAAACAGACCCCCACTGGGAGTCGGGACAAAGAACTCAGGTTGTCAAGGGCTGGAGTGGACTTAAGTCTATGAAAAGCAACCTCGCTGGGGAAGGAAGTGGGAGTGAAAAGTGAAAGAAGGCAGAGAGGGAAGACATCAAATTTGCATGAGGGGGAAAAACAGGACTTTAATTACTCCTTTTCTTAACCTCATTGTACCTCAAGGTATTTTAACATTACGCTCCCTGGCAGGCAAGATTGATTGATCATCCTCTGGCATTCAGAAACCCTGATTAATGTAAAACTAACCAGTCGTTCTGAACTCAGGGGAATTAATCACTTAAATGTGGGAATTACTCAATAAACCGTTCAAACATGCAATAAACCAAGCCATTAAAAATTAATCGCTCGACATCCTGGCCATGTAAACAGGGCTAATAAGATCCTAGCTGCCTTGAGTGAAGAGGAGAAGGAGGAGGAGGAAGGCAGGTGGTTATTGCTGCCCCTGACGGCCAGAGTGCATTCAACAATGTCAAAAGCACACTTGGTAAATCGGGACCTTGAACCCTGGTTCCCGGATTAGAGGAAGGGAGGGAAAGCAAGCCCTCCCTGAGCTGTTCACAGGAAGCTGGGAGATGCAAAGGCCCTGAGGTAGGAATGGACCTACGACCTTCTACGTGATGCACACTGATGTACATACACAGATGCATGTGCGTGCACACATGATTCATGCACATACACACATATACATGCTTGCACACCCATACTGACATGCACACACACATATATACATGCACGCATTCACACACAGTACACACCCAGTTTCAGGCATTCAGTACCAGCACAGTGCTCCCTGAGCCAATGCCTACTCCTGAATTGAACCTGGGCCCCAGGACATACCTCCTACAACACAGACCAGCACAGAGTTTGGGTGTAAATGCTAGCTACACCACCACCCTGGTGGGTTGGGCACAGCTGAGCACCACAGGGGCAGGCAGCTCTTTGGTAAGAGAAGAGACAAAGTTAGCCCTTCCCACACGGGCAGGGCAGTGGCATTGGGGGAGGGGCAGCCACCAGGCCTACGTGCCAGCGCTGGTCAACGAGTTGGCAGGGGCAAGCCTAAATGTCAGAGGCAAAGGCTAACCCCACGACCATGTCACGCAGGCCTAGAGGATGAGTTTTGTGCTGAGGCTCTCAAAGGGAGCACAACACGCTTTCAGTAACGTCGACAGAGTCTTGTGCTTGTCAGGGCTAGCCTCAGGCCACAGGCCTGAGAGGAGATGGGACTGCGGGTGTGAATCCTGTATAGACAGGATATTCTTGTGCCGGGCGCCAGGGGCTCACGCCTGTAATCCTAGCTACTCAGGAGGCTGAGATCTGAGGATCGAGGTTCAAAGCCAGTCAGGGCAGGAAAGTCCGTGAGACTCTTATCTCCAATAAACTACCAGAAAACTGGAAGTGGTGCTGTAGCTCAAGTAGTAGAGTACTCGCCTTGAGCTAAAGAGCTGAGGGACAGTGCTCAGGCCCAGAGTTCAAACCCCATGACTGACAAAAAAAAAAAAAGATATTCATGTGTGTGTGTGTGTGTGTGCGCACGCGCGCATGTGTAAGTTTGAGCTTGAACTCAGGGCCTGGGCACTCTCCCTAAGCTCTCACACTTAGAGCTACCACTCTACCGCTACAAGCTGCAGCTCTACTTCCGGCTTTTTTCTGGTTCACTGGAGATGAGAGTCTCCCAGACTTCCCTACCAGGGCTGATTTTGAACTATGATCCTCAGCCTCCCCAGTGTCTAGGATGACAGGCGTGAACCACTGCACCTGGCTTAGAGTTTTCTGTAAGATGGACTCTCGCTTACTTTCCACTGGGCTGGTCTCAGAAACCTCCAGCTTCTTATCTTATTCTGTCTAGTAACAGGAAGATAGGATGACCAGTGTGAGCCACTACCCTCAGTCCCATAATACAGTTGTTTTAAACAGTTGGTTATCTTGTCTTGTAGTTTTAAGTATTTAGGATTGCTGTGCACCGCAAATGCTGGCGTTGAGCCTGGTGAGCTATGTGACTTTAACCTCTGTGCAGCGGCTGCACAGATTTGTTGGGGGAGGGGTGGTGATAGAGGACGCCACAGCATGCTATAGCTATGGGTGGGGGATGGAAGGAGGGGAAGGGACATGTAGCACAGAAGTGTAAATGCGATTTCAGGAGACTGACAACAGCCTTTGATCAAATCTAACCTCGAATGTACTTTTTAAAACTCAGACCCAAAACAGAAGACATGTTCTAGAACTGGATCAATGCTCTAGAGCCAATCCTACAGCAAACACCATCCTGGGGAAGAGACTTACCCAACTCCTCTCACAGCTGGTACAAGGCAGGGGCCTGTAGCTCACACCTGCACTCGTAGCTTATTAGGAGCCTAAGACACAGGACATCACTGTTCTAGGCCAACACAAGCAGAAAATTTCAGAGACTTTATTACCAAAATAACCAGCAAGAAAAAAATAGCTGGGCCGGAGACATGGCTCATGGGATAGAGTACCAGCTGAGCAAGCAAGCCAAGGAAGCTAACTTGAGGCCTTGAGTTTCAAACCCTGGTATAGACCAAGAAAGATAGAAAGATGGATGGAAGGATGGGAGGAAGGCAGAGAGAGAGGGAGGGAGGGAAGGAAAGGAAGGAGGAAAGGAAGGAGGAAAGGAAGGAGGAGGGAAGGAGAGGAAGGCAGGCAAAGAAGAAGGGACCAAGAGAAAAAAGAGAAAAAAAACAACCTCAGCTGGTCACTTCAGTACCACAATAGACAGCTCTGGCCAACACAACAGCAGAACAAGAGGAAATAACGTGCACAATAATCAGAAGAAAATTACCATCATTCACATTTAAAACAATGTCATCATCCTCAGGAAAATATCCAATAAAATCTGAACATGTTCAGAACACTGAAGCTTAAAAATTAATAGCTTTCCTCCATACCTCAGCAACCAGCCACAAAACACAATTTTAAAAAATGAAACACCATACAGATTATCAATTAAAAACATATCAAGCACTTCTAACTGACCCAAATACCCAAAACTCAGTTGGGAAACAAAGCTTCATTATTAAAATGATACATATATTTTTTTAAAGAATAGAAATCTCATGGAAACATTGTTCACAGGTTAAGTCCCCCGAGCCACGGAGAACTTTGGATATAATTTCAGTCATAATTACAGCGGGGATTTTAGAGAATTAGGTCAACTAATGCTAAAATTGTCTGGCAGTAGGGAAGGTCTTCCAATTGCCTGATCTTACCAAAAAAAAAAGAGCAAAATCTGAGGTCTCCGGAGTTACAGCGAGATCCCAGAGGTGTAAGAATGAAGACAGAAAGGGGAACAAAAAGGAAACAGAGCCAGCACCAGTGGCTCATGCCTGGCATCCTAGCTACTCAGGGAGTTGAGATCTGGAAGATCAAGGTTCAAGGCCAGCCTGGGTAGAAAATTCCAGAAGACTCTGTTTCCTACTAAATAGCAAAATACAGGACTGGAGGTCTGGCTTAAGTGGTAGAGCACCAGCTGTGCAAGAATGAGGCCCCGAGTTCAAACCTTGGTATTCCCTTCCCTCCAAAAAGTGAAACTCTACCACTAAGGGCAGAGAGGGGGAGAGTGTGAGAAAGAGCTGCTAAAACCAAGTCCACAAACAACCACACACCCACTTTCTAAAGGACAAGAAAGAGAGCTATAAGGACATAAAAGTGACAGATCTCTGCCTGAGGGAAGCCAGGGCCTATTTATGTGGGAAAAGACACCAGGGACTCATGAAAGTGCCAAGAAAGCAACTTGAGAATGAACTAGAAGACGGGAAAAGGGCTGAGTGTACAACTGGCCCGTCCAGAGTCAGGGAGCCCAGCTCCGGGTGGCCAGCCTGGCCGGGGGCTCCGTGCTTATCTTCCAGCCCAGGTGGAGCAGCACCGGAGGCCGGGAAAGACAACAACTAGGCAGGAAGGCCCCTCGGGGATGGATGTCTGGAATGACCACAGGAGAGCTCTGCAGATCCCTCCTCCCATGTGGGGGGGGGGTGGTCAGAGGCCCCAGGAGGACTGCAGCTCACACACACACACACACACACACACACACACACACACTGTTCTTGCTTCCTCCCTGCCGCCCTCAGCACCCTCCTCCCTTCCGCTGTGCCGGGTCCACCCACCCTCAGGGCTCCGCTGCCCTCCTCTGGCTACCTGGTCCAGCCCTCCCCCCCCTCCGTCCCAGCCCCCGCACCCTGCCTGCTAGCCATGAGCTGCTGGCCCCCATCATCATCCTCTCCCACTGTCTGAGCCAGCCCGCCCTCTCCCTGTGCCTTCCCATTCCTTCTCCATCTTCCCCGCTGAATCTCAGTCCCAAGTAAATGCAGAGAAAGCTAAAAATAGAGCGACATTTACATGTGTTCAACACCTGTTACATTTTACTACTTCCTTACTTAAGCCTCCCCAGAGCCCTGGCTGCTGGAGGGAGTGGGGCAGGGACCAGCACGTGGGACCAGAGTGAGCCAGTGCCCACTGCCCTGCATGCCAGCCCGGGGGGGGGGGGCAGACACCTGTGAGACTCTGATCTCCAATTCACAGCCTTGGAGAAGGAACCGCGGCCAACACTGTCCCGACATTGGAGAGGACCAGCCACAGGCCTGCCTCAGTGTCCCCATCTGTCACACAGAGGGAAAAGGCATCCGGCATGGGACTGGGCGGTGGCCTTGGCCTCCAGCCAAGGACTGGACTCACCCTCCCTCCCCCTTTGATCTCCAATGCAGCCACACAGGGGCGGGGGAGGGAGGGTCTGAGGCTGAGAATACGGGACAAAGGTACTGAGGGGAGGCCACTGAGATGCCAGGTTGGGGTTCAGCCCAGATATGGGGGTGCAGATGGCCTAAGGAGCTGCCAAGACACCCCTCCCTCCAGCCGGGGCCCCCCGAGTCACTGCCTCCGCGGATGGCAGAGATGGGCAGAAGGCAAGCCAGGACCGGGTTGCTGGGAATGGGGGTGTGGGCAGGCGGGTGCCACGTTTCTGACACTAATCAGGGATCCGTCCCCTGGGATCCAACAATGATGATTAATGGTGTTAAATATAGCCAGAGGCTGCCGGGGCAAAATTAGGCACCATGCATAAAACATCATCCTCCTAGTCAGGCTGGCAAATCAGCCTGGCGCTGGGCCCGATGCCCGTGCACGGTGCTCAGTGGGGTCCGATCCAGCCCCTCCGCCATGCCTCCTGCCCGCAGGGAGGCGTTTGCCAGGGAGGCCCGCCCTGCCACGGTGCCCGCCAGCATCTCTGAGCCTCAGTTTCCTCTCCTGCAAATTGGGTTTGAGTCACAAGGCCAGTGGGGCGGGTGACATTGAGCTATGAAGAGCCAGGCCATGAGCTGTTAAGCCCTTCGTTCTATGCTCATCTCCAAACTGCTGTGTGGCCTGGAACAAATGACTCAACACCTCTTGCCTACAAAATGGAAATCCTGGTGTCTCATAGAAACACACCTGGGCGATGGGGATGAAATGCTGTCCCCTGGGCTCTGTGCTGGTGACCCTGAGCCCCAAGTGGCCCTGGATGGCCTTAAGGAAGCCAGGCACTCGGCCCACCCACGGCTGGCTGTGTTCCACCTGTGCCTGCCCTCTGGGAGGCACACTTGCCCTTGCTCACTCCCTCACCACAGCGCCTCTCAGTATGTAGACCTGGTTTCTAGTCCCTGCCTGCTGTGCTTCTGGCCTTCTATGGCCCAAGATGAGTCTCCTCAGGCAAGACAAGCCTTCCGGCCACCGTCCTGCAATATCTGCCTCCAGCAATCACCTCTCTGGCCTCCAGCCACCAACCTCCATTTCCAGCCTCCCCTTTGAAGCCTCGGCTTAGGCTGCCCAGCAGCATGGACAAGGGAAGGTGGTCCCTGGGGTGGGGAGGGAGGGGCATGAATAAAGCTGCCTGTGACATTCTGCAGCCTTCGTGAGGACTTCAGCCACCCTGGTTGCTCTGATCATCGCAGGACTGAGCCTTGTGAGCCTGCATTGGAACGGGGAGGTCAGTGCACAGGGGACACGTTGTCATACTGACGTTACCAGGAGGACACTGTGCCCCTTGGCACAGGTTCCGCCCAGGGCCTGGTCTGAATCACATTCCTAGTAAATGTTTGCTAGAGATGTTTGCTGAACTGAAAAAGCAAAACTAAGGCAGCCCCTCCCCCCCCCCACACACACAGGGACCCCACGCTACAAGCAAAGACAGCATATCCCAAGTCAGAAGCCTGCACGGCCAAAGCACTGCAAGTGGAGTGAAGAGACAGCTGGGGACCGCTGGCTGAAAGAGTATTATGCACGAGGCAAAAGGAGGATTAACGCAAGTGCTCCTGAGAGAGCTGCGGGCAGATAGAGGGGGGACAAATGACCCCACTGGGGAAACGAGTTGAAGGACTGGCAGAGGCAATCCACAAGCCAGCCAGCCACCCGGCCAGATGAGGCACTGCTGGCCGCTTGCGCTCATCAGAGAAATGCAAATTAAAAGTAACAGGGAGATTTCATTGTACATCAGCCCAGTCAAAACTAACAGGACCAACAACATCTCTTGCTAGCGGGAGATGAGGACAAGGCAATACTCCAATTATGAGGGGAATGTGAAGTATTCCATCCTCCAGGGAAATCAAGCTGGCAACAGCTATTAAAATTAAAGTACAAAAGAGAAAAAAATAAAACCTAAAACACACACACCTACAAAACCTGCTGTGGGATAATACAGCCAAGAAATGAGTGGTACCCAAAAGAGTGTGTGTGTGTGTGTGTGTGTGTGTGTATGCACAAGAGCTCTGTGGTAAAAGAAAGGAAAAACTAAACATCAACCAATGGAGGGAATTGACAGCTACATTATGGGACATTCATGCTCTGGAATACTACATTGTTATTTAAAAAACAAATGCACTGGCCAGCACCTATGGCTCACACCTATAATCCTAGCTACTCCGGAGGCTGAGATCCAAGGATTACTGCATGTGCTAGTGGTACAGCTAGACCTCAGGGCTATAGGCTCTTTTTTTAAGCCTGGCGCTCTACCATTTGAGCCACAACACCTCTACTTCTGGCTTTTTGCTGGTTAATTGGAGGTAAGAGTCTTTATAGACTTTTCTGCCCAGGGTTAGCTTTGAATTGCCATCCTCCAGATCTCAGCCTCTAAGCAACTAGGATGATAAGTGTAAGCGACCGGTACCCAGCTTACCCAATGTGTTTTAAATGAGGACCCCAAAACGGATGGGGTTAGAACAAATTGTGTTAAGTGTGGTAAGCCAAGCTCAGAGAGACAAATGGCACATGATCTCTCTCATGTGCAGAGGCTGAATCTAAAACACACTGGGAAACATGATCAAGGTAGTCACACACAGTGAGACCAAAGGAGGAGACTCTTAGGGGAGGGACAGAAAGACACAATGTTTACATGCATCTGATCACATAATATTTATCTAAATGAATTCCAGGAAATGGAAACAAGAGGTTTTTTTTTCTTTCTTTCTTTCTTTTTGGGGGGGTCCGGTCGTGGGCCTGAACTCTGGGCCTGGGTGCTGTCCCTCAGCTCTTCAGCTCAAGGCTAGCACTCTACCACTTGAGCCACAGCACCACTTCTGGCTTTTTTCTTATGTGGTGCTGAGGAATCGAACCCAGGGCCTCATGCATGCAAGGCAAGCGCTCTACCACTGAGCCACCTTCCCAGTCCCTTTTCTTTCTTTTTTTTTGTTGCTGTTGTTTTCTTTTCTTTCTGTCCCATTAGTTCATTCATCTGTCTTTGAGTGGATCAGGGGGTCACAGAAATGGAGGGTGAACAAATGCACCAGTGGTCCTTGTTGGACATTAGGCGAAAAAGGAACTCTACAACTTGCGGGTGGGGATGGGAGGGAGAGACTGGGAGCGAGGGAAGGAGTGACATTGTCCAAAAAGCCATGTACTTGTTGCCTGACTTAGGTAACTGTAACCCCGCAAGTGTAACCTGACAGGCAGAACCGGCCAGTGAAACCCTGGTTCCCCATACCTGGAAAGGACACCCCCACCCCAGGAGCAGCCTTCACCAACAAGTCCCCCATGGAGTTACAGTCTCCTGCACGTGGGCAGACGCTGCCTCAGGACTTGGGGCTTACAAAGCCCACCAGCCCCCACATCACCCCTGGCGCACATGCAGTCGGGACACCCCTACACCCGCACGGCACAACCGTCTCTAAAGCTGGGAAGGAAACAAAGCAGACCGCCCCACACTAGAAGGCTGGTTATGTCCTGGCAACAGAATTCTATGCAGCCAGCAAAAATGCACTGCACGCATCTTGGGGGGCAGGTCGCCAGATTAAAGGGGGAGGGGTCCCTCATAGGCTTTCCGCCAGAGGCTAGCTTTTTCTCCCCAGACTCTGGACAAGAGATGGTTTTGCAACATTTAACAAGGAAAAGACAAAGTAAGGAGAACAATTCGACTCTTGTGATGCTCCATCTCGCTGAGCCCCGCCCCCAGCCCTGCCAAATGTCACTGTGTCATCTGTGCGGCAGCCCCCCCCCCCAGCGGCTGCTGCCCCTCCACCTCTTACCCCATAGCAGGGGTCAGTCCTGACCAAGGTCTGCTTTGGGGTGGGGAGCAGGCACCCCCACCTCCCACAGCTGCACTCCAGATCTGTGTGTTCATTCATGGTGGACATTTTTCTGGAGAATGTATCTAAGAGTTTCAGATTTGGGCAGAGGGGCTGGGGGGGGGGTGGATTCAAATGTAGGCCCTCCATTTAATAGGCAGGTGATCTAACACTGCAACCCTGCCCAGCCCTTTTGTTTTGCTTTAGTTGGGGTTTTCTTTAAGGTAGGCTCTTGCATTTTTGTTAACCTGGACCAATATCCTCCTACCTACACATCCCACATAGCGGGGACTGCAGCATGTGCCACCATGTCCAGCCCTGAAAAATACAGATTCTTAAAGGTGCTGGAGGCAGGGCTGACCGTCCCGGGGGCTCTGGAGCTGCTCCCCACCCGTGTCCTCTTTACTCCGGTTCCTTCCAGGGAGGCCGGTCCTCCAGAGCCAGACCTTTCCTGCCTGCGACTCTGCGGCCTGTCCTTACCTCTGTACACTTGATGGGACAAGACTGGTGAGATGGAAACACACTGGATCTGATGGTGACTGGGGTCCTTAGGAGAACAGAAGAGGCCCTGGGAGAGCACGGGGGAAGGGCGGCACTGTCCACTTACACAGCTAGAACCTTTCTGTATGTCACCTTCATAATAACAGAAGGAGGAAGGGGGGAGGGGAGGAGGAGGAGGGGAGGAGGAGAGGAGGAGGGGGAGGAGGGGGAAGGAGGGGGAAAGGGGAAAGGAGAAAGGGAAGGAGGAGAAGGAAGAGGAGGAAGAGGAGGAGAAAAAAAGGAGGAGGAGGAGAAGCAGAAGCAAGAGGAAGAGGAGGAGGAGGAGAAGAAGACTGCAAAGGCAACAGCAGAAGAGGGTTATTTGCTGGGTGGCTCACGCCTGTAATCCTAGCTTTTCAGGAAGCTGAGATCTGAGGGTCAGAGTTCCAAGACAGCCTGGGCAGGAGACTCTCATCTCTAATGAACCACTAAAAAAGTCAAAAGTGGTTCAACTTTTGGCTCAAGTGGTAGAGCACTAGCCTTGAGGACAGAGTTTGGGCCCCAACTTCAAGCCTCAGTTCTAGCAACAACAAAAAAAAAGAAAAAGAAAAAAAGGAGGAGGAAACCATGAAAGGGTGGAGGCAGAGGCCGGAGGAGGCCCAGGATTTGGGGAAGCAGTAACAAGCCAGGTCAGGCTGGAGGAGCAAAACCCAGTGGCAGCCACAGTGTGATGCTCACAGCATCACAGGTACAGTTAAGCACGTAACCGCCACCCCCGCCACCCCCCTGCCAGGGCAGCCCCAGACCTCCTTGTGGAGCCCCTGACATACTGACCCAGGGAGTCCCCCAATCTCAGCCACCAGCCAGAACTCCCTGGTTTCCCTGCAGGAGCTGCACAGCCTCACAGCTCTGGGGCAGCCCAGGTGGCCCCTCCCGGTCACCGCCTCACCCCTGCCCATCCCCTGATGTCTGACTCTGGGCAGGCAGGCACCCCCTCTCCTCCCCCTGCCCCCACCCCTCCCTCTCCCTCCTTGCCACTTCCTATTAACACAACAAAGCAAACATTCCATGATTTCCAGCCCCTCCCCCCATCCTCCCAAGTCTACTTGCATGGTTTGAAATTCTAATTTGCTTTCCAAAGTCTTAAAATAATTCCACAAGAACCCCCAGAGAAGACAGCCCCCCTCCTGCTCTGCCCACATGCCACCACGGGAATCCAGGCAGCAGTGGGCAAGACTGGAGGGAAGAGGAGGGGAGAGGGAAGGTGGGGGGGGGCGGGAAGGTGGGGGCGCCGGATAGGAACTGGCTCCTGGCCTCTGTAGATAGGTGGTAACGCCTGACACCAGACTTAGCACGCTGTGGGCCCCAATCCCATCCCGACAGACGCAAGCCTTTCTAAATGCTGTCCAAGCAACAGCCACCCCTTTACCCCTGGAGTCTCCAAACTAGAGGTTCATGGGAGTCCCTAACACTGTACCCACCTGCCCTTCCCAGCCTCTGAGGTGTGGTCCGTGTGTGTGTGTGTGTGTGTGCGTGTGTGTGTGTGTGTGCGTGTGTGTGCGTGTGTGTGTGTGTGTGTGCGCATGCGCGCGCCACAGTGATGGTTCTCTGGCATTTAAAAGATAGAGGAACCAAGCTCCATGGCTCACGCCTGTCATCCCAGCTACTCAGGAGGCTGAGATCTGAGGATCGTGGTTCAAAGCCAGCCCGGGGAAGGAAAAGTCTGCAAGGCTCTTATCTCCAATTAACCATCAAAAAAAAGCTGGAAGTAGAGCTGTGGCTCAAGCAGTAGAACACCAGCCTTGCGTGAAAAGAGCTCAGGGACAGCGCAGGGCCCTGATCACGCACCTTCCAGTGCTGGGCACTGCGGAATGGCTCAACCTGCGTGGTTATTGCACCCTGTAAAGGTGGCTTGGTCTCCGTGAGCCACAGACCAGCAGTTGGGGAAGCAGGGGCCTGGCAGGACCAGCAGTACTGTCAGGACCTCGCAGTACCCAGTATCTGTCCAGAATGGGTCGGGCGTGAGCTACACGCTCTGCACACGCCAGTCAGTTCATGCAGTTTCATCAACACCCCGGGGCACAGAGAGGTTGAGAAGGCTGCTCTGAGTCACACAGCTGAGCCCTCACAGCCCCACCCCTTCTCTGCAGGGCCAGAATGCCCCTTTCTCCTTCTGAGTAAAGTCACTAGGACAGAGCCTGGCTCTTAAGAAGTTCATTCCAGAAGCAGAATGGCTAGACCTCAGCCACACCTGGCAAGATGGTGGGGCTGAGCTGCCTGCCGCTGACTTCCTTGGCATATTTTTTGAATGGCTCACATTATTACTGCTTGCTCTGTATGAAGGGATTGCTTCCCATACACTGTCACTTCCTGTCATGTCCCACGAGATGGACCAGAGAGGCGAGAGCAGGCCCCTAAGCTCACACAGCAGGCGTGGGGCTGGGTGGGCGGCTGCAGCCTTGGGGTCTTGCCCAGCTCCCGATCTCAGAGTGCTCCTGATTTTGTGAGGCCTTGGGCTGGCAGCCAGGAGTTGCTTGAACAAAGGAAGGCTCTGCTTTTCCTAAACACCTAAAACAAATCTCTAATCCTTGTTATTAATGTAAATAATATTGCAACAGAGAGCGCCAGCGGCCTGCCTTCCCTGGGGCTCCAGGGATTATGTCTCCACGTCCGAGACTCGGCAAGGACAATAACCAATTGTCGCTTATTAAAACTCCAATAATGCCGGTGCGATTGTGGCTTTGATAAGCTCACTGCTCCGAGCAGGGGGTCAAGCACATTAGGAAAATGTAATTAGACTAATAAATTCCGGGCAATCCTTTTTATTTTTTATTTTTTCTTGTTCCTCTTTGCTTTAAGGGAAAGCTACTCTCCAGACCTCATTACCACAAGGCAGCCTGTCATGAGCTCAGCTACAAAGGCAGCAGCTCGTGTGTGTGTGCGTGTGTGTGTGTGTGTGTGTGTGCATGCATGCGTGTGTGTGCATGTGTGTGTGCGTGTGTGTCTTGGTATTGGGGCTTGAACTCAAGGATCTGGGTGCTATTCTTTAGCATTTTTCACTTGAGGCAAGCATTCTGCCACTTGAGCCACAGATCCATTCTGGCTTCTTTTGCTACTTGGAGATAAGAGTCTCATAGACTTCCCTGCCTTGAGCTGGCTTCAAACCACAGTCCTCAGATCTCAGCCTCCTGATTAGCTGGGATAACAGGTGGGAGCCACTGGCGCCCAGCGCATTGGTGTGACTCTTAACTACCAAGCTTGCATACCATTCTGTGGCTGCTTTCTCAGAGCCTGTCTCTGCAAGCACCACAGCTGTGTCCTCCCATGGGGCCCACGTTTCTCCTTGTGGGATCCTGCAGGACGCAGTGGCTTGCGGAAACGCATGTATGCACTCTGGCAGAACAGGCTGACCGTCACACGAAGCCAGGGCACTGTGACCCAGGGTGCATGCACGGGGGGAATGATACAAAGTCCAGAGCAGGCCAAGCTTCACCCACTCCCAGATAAACTCGTGCAGGCCCTGGGGTGGATTGCTCTCCTCCTGTGGAGGGAGGTCTTGATTGGTAAGTTCAGAGCAAGTGTGCCACTTTCCTGCCCCCTCCCCGCCCTCTCGACCCCCACACAGCGGGCAGTACCCATGTATGCCATAAAAAAGGCCACTTCCAGCTTGCTGAGCCCCTCCAGAAACCAGCCTGGGGACCCCAGAGGCCCCATATCTGTACCTCTGCACAGAAGACCCCCCATGACTGGGCTCAGCCTTCCCTGCTTGGCGAGGTCCTACCTCCCACTACCCACCCTCCCTGGAAGATGCTGGCACCCTCGGGTCCAGGGGAACCTTGAGACAGCGGGGGACGGGCCTCAGTCTCCAGGAGGACTCGCTCTTGCCTTCCCAGGATGCCTTGGGACCGAGGGGGAGACCAGGCAAAGTGACGGGCAATGCTGGAAAGGCAGGCCAGGCGAGCATCTGTGCTCACCATGCCTTCACCACGAAGAGGGGAACACAGCCTGGAAGATGGAGGGCACCGCTTCCCCAGAGGGTCACAATGGCCCCAACAAGGATTAGGGCCAGAGCAGAGCAACCATAAGGAGAAAGGTAACACCAGGGCCTTAAAGGTGTACGGCCAGGTAACAGACACTGGGGGCTCAGTCCGCAGGGGCCAAGCTCGGCTCACAGCTCACATTTCTATGGGCCTGAGAGTCCAGAACTGCTTCTATGTTTCTAAGTGGTTGGGGGAAGAAAAGAAAAAGGAAAAAGAAAAAAAAAGCATCAGAAGACTTGTTTGTGAGACACAAAATCTAAATCATAGCATCTATCAATAAAGTTTTATTGGCACGAAGCCACACCTGCTCATTTGCATATCACCTGTGATTGGTTCAACATACAACTGAGTGGAAGGAATGGCCCTGGGAGACACAAAGCCCAAGAGCCTTCACCCGAGAAGGCCTGGCCCTTCCCAGAATGGCTGGTTTTAGTGGGATCATCAGGCTCTTTCCTGGCCACTCTCTCTGCTCCGACGATGGTGACAAACTACCCTGGGTGCTGGAGAAATTGTCCCACAGCACCATCCAGATCAGAGGCCCAGATCAGAGCTGTGAATCTGGTGATGTTGGTGGCTGGAATCAGAGGTCCCTACAAGTCAGTGCAGCCAGCTTTGGGGCTGTCTTGGGCTTCATGTCCCTCTGTCCTGCCTGGCTCGATATCCCAGACTTGGGAAGTTAAGAGGGTCCCGGGACAACTCTCCTAGTTATGAAGTTCTGCCTGCTTTCTTCTCAACAGAATGAGGAAAGGAAGGGAATGGGTGCCGTTGCTATAGCGACAAGACTAGGATCCATCTGCAGCAGGAAGGATTAGAGGTAGACCACAATAAACAGCGCAAGTCATCCAGTAGGAGAGCGGGAGAGGCACGGATTTCTAATCTGTGATTAAGAAGGCTTCCCTCCCGTTATTAACTCTGAGCCTACACGAGTGTAAACCACAGGTCCCCATCAATAAATACAAATCAATAGATCCCGAAGGCAAATATTTGATTTTATTTACATGCATAGCAAGCGCGGCCCTATCTCGTCTACCTGTGGAAACTTCCACAGAAGCCACGGTCCAGGCATCGTCTGTGGTTACCACAGGCCCAGGTCCAACCCATCACAGCCGATTTAATCAGCCAAGATGACTTTCTTAAAATTACTAAATAAGCTGGGCGTTGGTGGCTCACGCCTGTAATCCTAGCTACTCAGGGGGCTGAGATCTGAAGAGCGCGGTTCAAAGCCAGCCTGGGCAGGAAAGTCCCTGAAACTCTTATCTCCTATAAACCACCAGAAAACCGGAAGTGGCGCTGTGGCTCAAGCGGTAGAGCGCTTGCCTTGAGCTGAAGAGCTGAGGGACAGCGCCCAGGCCCTGAGTTCAAGCCCTACAACTGAAAAAAAAAATCACTAAATAAGTTGCCGTCCTGTAAAGTTTAAAGATCTTCAGGGCATGATTCGACGGAGGGAGTTTCTTGAAAGCAATCTGTAGCAGCCACTGGTTGGCTCTGAGCAGGGGCTGGACCGTCTACAGCAGAGTCCAGATGCCCACCTGCGTGGCTTCCTGCCCCCAGCCTCCCTCCCTCACCCTCTGCCTCTCCAGGGGTTCCCCACCACCAGTGTGAGCCCCCCCCCTTGTGAGGGCTGGTAAACTGAGGCCTGCCTGAGCCATCCAGCCTGGGCTCGTGCCAGAGTGGGTCCCCCAGTGCTGGCCTCCCCATGCCCATCTGGGAGAAAGGTCTAGAAGCCATGCCCATCTCTTGTCAGCCGCAAACGTGTCTCAGGTGAAAATTAGATTTTTCTGCTGACTCCGGTTTTGCTACCTTTGTTCCGGCTCTCTGCAGGGCAGTGGGGGGGGGGGGATGGCTGGAGGAGGACAGCTCTGCAGAGAAAGGGTCCTCCAGCCTGTCTTGTTCACTCCGCCGCCCCTGCCTGCTCACGGCCATGCGAGAACCCTCACATTCCCCCCCACCTCCCCCGGGGCCTTACAGGTCAAGGGTCATAACCCAGATGAGGGGGAAATGGAGGCCAAGCCTGGGTTCCAATCCTTCCTCTGCTCCTTGGGAGCTGTGTGACTTCACCAAGTTCCTTAACCTCTCTGAGCTCGGCTCTTCATCTCGGTAGGAAGGGTACCCGAAGCGTCTCCCTGGTGGGCTGGCTTGGAAGACTAAACAGGCTGCACGAGGGCCCTGAGCATGGTGTCACTGTGGGTTTTCGTGTCACACTTTCTCCCCATCATCACCCTGCCCGGCAGACATTCACCCCCCCACCCCAGCCTCACCCTGCTCCTCACCACACCCAAGGGGTAGAGCGCCAGCCTTGGGGATGGGGGAGGGAGCCAGGGGTCAGTGCTTAGGCCCCAGGCCTTGTGAAGCCCCCCCCCATTGCCAGCTTGGTTCTCGGGGGTCCCAGGGCATCCTGCCTCTCTGCTGAGTCCACCAGAGAACAGAACAGCACCTGGAGTGCGGGCCCAGGGGAGCCAAACTCCCTCCCCAGGCCTGCAGAAGGCCTGGATGGTGCAGGGGCAGGGTGTGCAGGGGAGGAAAGGAGAGGCTTCCAATGGGCTCCCCCTCTAAGCTGGTGTGATTTCTCTTCTTCTCCGCCCCACTGCCAGGCCCCAGCCTCCACCTCAGACGCTTCGGTCTCTCCTCCATGACAGAAAGTAGATGCTGTCATCCCATCACACCCTCTCCCCCCCAATTCCCCCCCCCCGCCAAGCATTATGACTGCTCCCCTCCCCCCTGCTCCTCCTTGTGTTCCTGCCACAGGGCCTTTGCATGCCACTGCCTCTGCCCAGAGCCTCTTCCCCATGGTGTGTTTACAGCATGCCCCTCTCCATCCTCCCGGGTCTCCACAGAGCCCTCCTTGTCCGGCCTTGCCCTCCATCCACCCTCCAATCTCCACCCACCCTCTGTCCACCCTCCACAGCCCTCTCAACTGGAGACCGCTCCGTGTGCCTGCATATGGTCTTTTCTCCCTGACTAGAATGGTGCCCACTTGGTCCGGCACTGTATCCCCAGCACACAACAGGGCACCGTGAACTATGGCTGGATGAGCGAGTGACTAAATGAACACTCAAAGGGAAGGGCTGGCACGCGCCAGGAGGGCGGGCGGTCTGCGCCATTCCCACGGCCTCATTCACAGCGTGGCCTCTGGGCTGGAGGATGGGACGTGGAGGGTACGGGGTGGGGGTGGGGGTGGGGGTGGGGGCACAGGGTGGGGGTGGGGGCGACTGCTGTCACCTACGGCAGGCACCACAGCCAGGTTCAGAGAAGGCACAGGCCGGGAGCCCCATTTGCCTTGGCAGTGGAGGCCGGGCCTCTCAAACCCCCGTCACAAGTGTCACTATTTTGGTCACCATATCACCCAAGAGCCGAGGTTACACAGGGGAAATTATAGTCATTATCGTCATTCCTCCCCGGCAGGGCTGGCTGCGTGAACTTTGGCTGCTCCAGACGGGAGGGGGGAGAGGACTCCCCCTCCCTGGGAGCTGCGGAGGAGCTGGGGCCCCCTAGGAAACCCTGACGCCCCACCACCACCACCAAGGGGCCAGCGAAGGGAGGCCAGCATCAGGCTTGAGCCACAGCCCCACCTCCAGCTTTGTGGTGGTGAACTGGAGACCAGAGTTTCACAGACTTTCCTGCCCAGCCTGGCTTTCAACCACCCTCCTCGGAGCTCAGCCTCCTGAGTAGCTAGGATGACAGGTGTGAGCCACTGGCGCCTGGTGAACTTTTTTTTTTAAAACAGCAAGAGGAGGGGGGCTGGGAAGGTGGCTCAGTGGTAGAGTGTTTGCCTTGCATGCATGAGGCCCTGGGTTCGATTCCTCAGCACCACATAAGCAGAAAAAGCTGGAAGTGGCGCTTTGGCTCAAGTGGTAGAGCGCTCGCCTTGAGCTGAAGAGCTGAGGGACAGTGCTCAGGCCCAGAGTTCAGGCCCCATGACCGACAAAAAAAAATAAATAAAAGCAAGAGGAGGACTCCCAGGGAAGAGGAAGAAGAAAAGGGGGGAGGGGGCTGCGTCTCAGTGGGGTGTATATGATTAAGGTATCTTATATGTATTTATGGAAATGTGATTATTATAACTCCTTACACTTTACAAGAAATATACACTACTAAAAAAAAAAAAAGGCATTGTGGTGCACTCCCATAATCCCAGCTACACAGGAGACCGAAGTAGGAGGATCCTAGACCAAAGCGAGTCTGGGCTAAAATCCCGCAGAACCCATTTGAGAAAACAAACTAAATGCCAAAGGGTTGGCAGCGTGGTTCAAGCCCTAGATTAGCCCCCACCTAATGCGTGTGTGGCCCTGAGTTCCACCAAAAGTAAAATAAAATAGAGCAAAGGGGAGGGGTGGGTGAAGATGGCTCTCGGGGTGCTGGGGGGGGCGGCAGCCGGGGAGACACTGACAGGCCTGGCATCCTGCTCCTCCTGCTCCACGTGGTGTGGGAAGCAGGCAGCGCCCCCTGCTGGCTCCATCCTGCCATGCTCTGGGGCCTCCAAGCTGCCTGGGCAGCATGGGGAGGGGGGAGGGCAGAGGGAGGGGAGGAGTGCCCAGAGCTGCACCCCTGCTTCCCCAGTGGGTCTTAGCAGCCCCAGCCCTACCCGGGGAGGTCGTGAGGGCACAGCAGGTCCTCACTCTGCCCCCATAGGCCGCAGAAGAAGCTCTATGCTCAGGGGCACAGCCGTCTGTGTTCTGTTCCCCACACACAGCCCACCCCACAGCTCCAGCCCCAGGGCCTGGTGCAGAGCCTGGAACGCAACATTCAGTCCCTGTCCTGTCTCTTGCCAGAGACACCCATGGCCCATCAGGCTGCCACCAAGAACGTCATCATGGACAACCCTCCTCACAGCCAGCCACCCGTGGGGGGCCGAGGCCAGGTGTTTCACAGACAAAGGGGTGCTGGCTCTGTCCCACCGAGGCTCAGAGCAGCTAGACCCCCACAGGGGGAGACCCTCCAAGTCCTCCTGGCTCCATCCTCGTCCCCAAGAGGGTCACCTGCCTCCTAACACAGCAACCCCCAGCAACGGAGGGGTGTGATGGGTCAAAGGCCCGCTAGCATTCCGGTTCCCTGAACCTATCACCCACTGGGCACGCACCCAACACCACACTCAAGCCCAAAGTCACTGGGACCCCAACCCCAAAATGCTCCCCTTAGGGTCAGTCCTGACAAGAGGAGGAGTCTGCAGGCCAATGTGGGAGAGGCTTTGGAATTTTAGTTTCTTTTATGAAACAGGGTCTCACTAATGCAGCCCTGGCTGGCCTTGAACTCACAATGCTCCTGCTTCAGCCCCCTGAGTGCCAGGCAAACACCACTGCACCCAGCTTAACATCGTCATTCTCATAGGGAATTTTCATAAAAAGAATTGTAAACTTAGGATAGGTGATCAAATTAGCAGAGCATTACACAATAAGGAATAAAGACAACAATGATTAACCTCAAAAAACAGCCACTTCCCACATGGCTGGTCTGAACTCCTAGGAAGAGATCCACTAGAGCTGAGAGCCATTTCCCCCCCTCCCCCCTTCAGCCAAGGTTTGGAGGAAGTCCCAGAAGAGGCTCTCGGGGCGGGGGAGGGGGTGGTGACAGCAGCTCACATCCTAGCTACTCATGAAGCTTAGATCTGAGGATCACGGTTCAAAGCCACCCTGAGGCAGGAAAGTCTGTGAGACATTTATCTCCAATTAACCACCAGAAAACTGCAAGTGGTGCTGTGGCTCAAGTGGTAGAGCGCTAGTCTTGAGTAGAAAAGCTCAGCACCTAGGCCCTGAGTTCAAACCCCATAACTGACCCCCAAAAAAATTAAATGGTAGGGTGCCAGCCTTGAGCAGAAAAAACTAAAGAGTGTGTGAGACCCTGAATTCAAGCCCCAGGAAGGAAGGAAGGAAGGAAGGAAGGAAGGAAGGAAGGAAGGAAGGAAGGAAGGAAGGAAGGAAGGAGGGAGAGAGGGAGGGAGAGAGGGAGGGAAAGAAAGGGAGAAGAGAGCAAGCAAAGCAAAGGGAGCAACAGGATGAGACGCCTTGCCCCATCAAGTGATAAAGGAGAAATGGAAATGCAGGGCCAGCAGCATTATCTTCTCTCCATCCAGCCTCCATTTCCCCCAGGGGCTTGGTTCCCGCTGCCTGGTCCTCTGCAGGGTGACCTCCTGCTTCTCTGGGCTGCAGGCAGGTGAACAGTGTCCTTGTCCCAAACTACCCCAGGGAAAGCACACTGGGAACGGAGAGAAGGCACGTGGTACCCCAGCTCACCAACAATTCCTGTGAGGGGGGAATTGAGTCTTTGAAATAACATTCATCATGATGATGCAGGCCGCTTCCCTCCCTCAGCTCGCTGGATGTGCTTTCTGGAAGCCGATGTAACCCTCTGTAGCCTGGTGCCACCTGCTTGGCCCTAGGCCGGCACCAGGCAGCACGGGAGAGCGCCTCCCCTGCCCTGCCCTCCCCTGCCCTTCCAGGGCCCAGGCAGCCCATCATGGCAGGAAGGGGAGGCAGGTGGAGAAAAAAATCAATGGACAAATGGTTGCAGTGAGACAAAGACAGGGTCCTGTCTCACTGGTGGAAAAAAATTAGAAGTCTCAGAGGAGCCCCTGAAAAAAACAAAAAAGTTTGTGGGGGGCTTTGAGGGAACCCTGTTTAGCATCATGATTTGGGGCTCCCAGGCTCCAGGACTGCAGAAAAACAGGATTCTTTGGCTTAAGCCACCCAATCGGTGCTATTTGTTACACAGCTCTGGCTGCCTGCTTACACATGGACAAATAATAGCCATAGGATCCGGAATGCATAGCCCTCGCTGTGTCCCAAGCACAAAGCCAGAGGCTCAACAAAACTGAATCTTCACAATGAACTGGCACAGGTGACTAGCTGTCCTCCTAGCTACTCAGGAGGCTGAGAGCTGAGGATCGAGGTTCAAAGCCAGCCCGGACAGGAAAATTCATGAGACTCTTACCTCCAACGTAACTGCTTAAAAGCCAGAAGTGGAGCTGTGGCTCCGGTGGCAGAAATCCACCCTTAAATGAAAAAAAAACTAAGGAAGTGCCCAGGACCTGAGTTCAAGCCGCAAAACTCACATATGTGCATGAGCACACACGCACACACACACCATGAGAAAACTGAGTCACAGAGTTCAATCACTTGCCCCAACTAGTCACCAGCAGAAGAGGGGGTACCGGTACTTGAACCTGGGTGGTACGAGGCAGAGGCTCTGCCTTCCCTCCACTCGAGGAGGGGAATCCTGCCTGCATGGCCCAACCTCTCCGTTTAACAAAGAAGTTGAAAAATTGCCCGGTTTATAAGTGCTGTCTGCTAATTGAGAAAAAACTAATATTTATGTGGCACAAAAGATGCCAGTGTCTAACGCCCAGCTGCCAGCTGTAACCGCTGCTCCTGGAGAATTGCAGCAAAATCAGAATGGAGCGTCTGTTCAGCCCACCACCGGCTGATGGCCTCCGCCCTCCAGGTCCAGGGTGGACCGTAGAACTTCAGGGGCAGAGAGGGGGGCTGGTCCTGAAAACCAGAGCACACAGGAGTCTGTGGGAATTTAAACTCTGGCATGCAAGTCCACTGTGCTCAGAGAGGTTCAGTAGATCATACAGCAAATACTGCCAGGGCCAGCAAGACCTGCTCACTTGAACACACGCATCCTCTTCCTCACCTGTTTTCCTGAGCCTGCACATTTGTCTGTCTGTCTGTCTGTCTTTCCAGCCAGCCATGTTCAAGACTTGCCCTGATTGTTCATTCTACATACTAAAGGTGTCACCTTGCCTGCCCTCCCTCCTCCTTCTGGTCCTCCCTTTCCTCTCCCTTCCCTGCTTCTCTCTCCCTCCTCCTCCTCCTCCTCCTCTTCTTTCTCTTCTTCCCCTTTCTCCTTCTTTTGGCAGTACTAGGGCTTGAACTTGGGACCTCATGCTTGCTTGCTAAGCGTGCTTACTCAGCTAGAACTCTAGCACTTAAACCATGCCTCCAAACTCACATTTTTGCAGAGCAAAAAGTCTCAAGACTTTTTCTGTCCCAGTTGACTTTGAACTTAGAGCCTCTGGATCTCAGCCTCCTGCATAGCTCCAATTATAAGTCTGGGCTACTGGCACCTGGTTTACCTTGCCTGTTTTCATATTCCCAACTATACACAGAGTGGGGTCCAGCCCTACCCAGTGTCACCCCTTTCTGGCTGCATTTCCTGTCCCATCTAGAGTGGACTTGGGGGGCTGGAGGAGGCTGGGAGGGGGGAGGGGACTGGGAGAGCGGTTGCCATCGGTCACAGATGAAGGACAGGGTACAGAATCCCACAGGAGACTCAGCATGGCAAAGGAAGCGAGCTCTGTGTCCAGGGGGGGGGGGACCCGCAGGCCTCCATGTCCCCAGAAGCCGGGGAAAGCAGGAGGGCTGCCTGTTCCCACCGGGCACAGCTTCCAGACCCACACCAGGCAGCCGATTCCCCATCCTCAGCCTCCATGATGAATCAGCTGTGATCACCCAACTCCTGTTCTACTCTCATTATTGTTTTTTAATTACACCGCCTTTTTTCTACGCTGGGGAACTAAGTTGGATCCAGCCAACCTGAAATTAATTTGTAGCATAAACATGGCGGGGTAGAAAACAGGATACCAGCACTCTCTCTCTCTCTCTCTCTCCTCTTCCTCCCCCTCCGGGGGCTGGGAACGTGAAGGGCGCAGAGGGCACTGCACAGAGTTCCCCCGCCTTCGCCATACAGGGGAGAGGCCACTCTGCAGCGTGGCCCTTCTTCTCCCACCTGCTCACACACCCCTGCAGCCCCCCCCCCCGCTGCCCTCCAGGGAAAGGGCTACACAGGGACTCCCGGCCACCTGAGATTTTGTTCACGATCGCACTGGATGCTTTTTGTTAGGAAGGAACTCCAAAAGGGCTGGAAAATGGCGCCCAAGGCTGTCACCAGAGCCACGTGGGACCTGAATCACCTCATGTAACCCTGGGGCTGCTGATTCTGCACCCCCCTTACAGGTGGGACCCCGAGGTGCAGGTGGCACAAGCCCTGCCCCAAAGGGAGAAAGTGGCAGAACCACAGCTGATGGGAAGCGGGGTCCTGGGCCCATTTTCCGCTCCATCTTGCTCGGGACCCCTGCTGAAGAAACGCCAGTGCCAGCGGACACTGGTGACTCATACCTAGAATCTGAGCTACTCAGGAGGCTGAGATTTGAAGACCATGGAGCCAGCAGGGGCAGATGAATCTGAGACACTCTTATCTCCAATTAACCAGCAAAAAGCTACAAGTGGAGGTGCTACTCAGGTGGTAGAGCACTAGCCTTAAGCAGAAGAGCCAAGAAAGAGGGTAAAGCCCCAAGTTCAACTCTAGTACCGACACACACACACACACACACACACACACACATGTGCATGCATATGCAAGTACAGACATATACCCACACACTTTGAAATTTTGGTTCCTATTTCAGGCCCAGGTGCTGCCAACGCTTTTGTGCAGGGAATGGGGACAAACTACACCTCCACTTTGCCCTTGAGGGGCATCCAGAGGAGACCTCCCTCCTCCCCCAGAGTGGATAGAGACTTTCGTTACTCCTTATCTCTCCTCTCAGCCCCCAGCAGCCACCTCTGGAGCCCCTGAGATGCAGAGTCAATGCAGACATCAGACCCTTGGCCCATCCAGCCACTGTGGGAGTTCTCCCACTGTTGACTTGCTCAATGGAGGCCTCACCAACGTCAGCCTTGGGAAGGGTGGAGATGCTACCCGGGAGCAGGCTCAGCGGGCTCGCTGTTCCCCTCCCGGGGGTCCAGGCCCCGGGGACAGAGCTGACGGCCAGGAAGCCACAGCCGCCACCAGTTTATGAAGAAGGATAACACGCACGGGCTGCAGTAACACCCATCCAAACCCCTCCGCGGGGAGCCGCGGGCTGATTTATCTCCGCCAGAGGACGGATGCCGGGGAAATTCATTTCCCTGTAAAGATCGACTCCAGCTCCTAAATATTCAATAATTTCCTAGCCTGGAAATGGATTTCTTCCCCTGCCCGTGCGGACACTTCATTCCTAAACATGACATCTTCAAGCACGAAGGAGAGCCCTTCACGACGGGCTCCCGGGAGTGAGGGTGTGGGGGCTCGGAGCCTGCAGGGCCTCCCATCCGCCCCACAGTCAGGGTACAGGCTAGGGTCACACCAGGGACCCCACCCGTCCCACCCTGTCCCAGAGCCAAGCCCCTGGAGTGCCAGAGCTGCTCAGAATGAGGCCAGGCTGCCCGGATGTGGACCATGCTGGGGGCTCTGAGCTGTCTGTCTGTCTTTCCTGAGACAGACTGGGTTCAGTTCATTCCCCAGCACTGGGATCTGTGCCTGTCCTAGAGAAGTCTCTACAGACACTGAAGACCTGTGAGCTGGTGAGCGCATGACTGATTGAAGGGATGTGTGAATGGGTGAATGAGGGAGTGGGGGAATGTGTGAATGGGTGAATGGGTGAGTGAGTGAGTGGGTGGGTGGGTAAGTGGGTGGGTGGGTGAATGGGTGAATGGGTGAGTGAGTGAGTGGGTGGGTGGGTGGGTGAATGAGTGAATGTGTGAATGGGTGAGTGGATGGGTAAGTGGGTGGGTAAATGGGTGAGTGAGTGAATGGGTGAACGGGTGAATGGGTGAGTGGGTGGGTGGGTGGGTGGATAAATGGGTAAATGGGTAGGTGGGTGAATGGATGGAATTGAGGGTGGATGGCCTTTGGACATCATTCATTTGCCTCCTTAGGGTCGGTGCTGTGATTTGTCTCACTCCCAGTGTGTGAAGCAGTCAATATCTCTTCACTGAATTTATCAGAGGACAGACCAGAGCCACCACCCCAGCCAGGCGGAGGCCCTGTGCTTCTGCAAAAGTGGGGCATGTAGGACATGTCCTTGAGGCTCGGAGGGGGCGGGGGGGGGACAGCGGTGACAGAAGGGAGGAGCACAGCACTGAGTCAGTCCAGGGGAAGGTCACAGTTTCTAAGTGACTGGGGCCCTTGGAAGGGGCCAAGGGACACAGGCAAGAGGCAGGAGGCCTGTGGCCTGAATGTGGCCACAGTCAATGAAGAGCCAAGGGGAGAAGGGAGCGCCAGCCTTAACCCTGCCATCAGAAGGAAAGCCAGACCTTATCAGGGCGATAGGATTCAGAGACTGAAATCCTAGCTTAACATGAAGCTCTGTGACCTTATTAGTTTCTTGACAACTCTATGGAGGGCTCTCACATTAAATAATAATAATAATCACATGAAATAGATTCACGGTGTCCACGGTGGCTCACGCCTGTGTAATCCTAGCCTCGGGAGGCTGAGATCTGAGGATCCCAGTTTAAAGCCAGACCAGGCAGGAAAGTCCATGAGATTCTTATTTCCAATTAACCACTAAAAAGCTGGAAGTGAAGCTGTGGCTGAAATGGTAGCACTTCAGTGAAAAAACTCAGGGTCAGTGCCCAGGCTGAATCTAAGCCCAGTACCAGCATACACTACACACACACACACACACACACACACACACACACACACACACACACACACACGCCCCACATGAAATAATGATCAAGCCCTTACATCACCCAACTGTGTGCTAGCATGAGTTCTTGCAGTTCCACGGGTTGTCCATCTGCTTTCTTCATATCACTGTGCTGTGTGCACAGATGGGAAACTGAGGCTCCAGAGTCGAACCTCTCACACAAAGATGCCACTTTCAAGTGCGGCGCCAGTGAGCCAGGCTCTGTCTGGGTCTCCACGTCCTTATGCTGCACATCCCAAGGGCAAGGGGTTGGAGGTGCTAGGAAATCGCTCGGGAGTCAGGAGCTTGTCTAGGCCTGTCCATCCCCAGCAGGTCACAACACGGCCATGGTACACAGCACGGAAGTCAGCCAAGAAGGCAGAGCTCTATGCCAGGCCATGGTAAGTCAGCCAAGAAGACAGAGCTCTATGCCAGGCCATGGTGGCAGCCCCGGGAGCCCCAGGGTCCCCTGAGCAGGAGGCCCTCCCACTCTAGTCCCAGCTCTGCCGGGCCCCGTGGGACGTCCACTAAGGGCTCTAAGAGGGATGGATACAGCCTCAACCCGGTTCAGAAGCATGGACAGAGGCCGTGGGGGAATCGCCTGACCCAGTCCGGGCCCAAGGGTCGCCTCCTGCCACGGAGCTCAGGGAAGCCTGCGGACCCACGGGATCTGTGAGGGTGAAGAAATGACATCCAGGCCTTTCCCCAAAGGAGCAGCCGGGCCCCAAAGCCCCAGCAGCCACTGGCACAAGGAACTAGGCCAGCACACAGAGCCACGCCCACATACAGAGCCACGCCCACATACAGAGCCACGCCCACATACAGAGCCACGCCCACATACAGAGCCACGCCCATACACAGAGCCACGCCCACTCACTGGTCCACGCCCACCCACTGGGCCATGCCCACCCACTGGGCCACGCCCCACATAGAGCTACACCCCAGGACCTTGGCAGGATCCCATTCCCAGAGCTCCAGCTTATGGAGCTCTAAGAGGCAGAGGCAGAGACAGGCCCTACTCGGGCCTCTTGAAACAGATTCAGAGAAGGAAACCTACCCCAGGATCGAGTGCACTAAGAACAGACCTGTGGCAGCAAGAACCCAGAGGGGGCTGCAGGCCAGGCCACAGCCAAGGCTGCCTGGAGGAGACAACCACCATGCCAGGCCCTAAGTCAGAAGTAGGGCTTCAGCTTGCAGGGGACAGAGGGAGCGGTGTGAGAGCCGGGGAGAGTAAGTGGGGTGCAGGATGAGCCATCATCGCCTGTGAGGTGGAAGAGGGTAGGAATGCTGCTCAGCTATTGGGTCCAGGCCGGCTCTCCGGGGTGGACAGACCAGGCACCAAGCACCCCTGCATTCTCCAGGGGCTTGGCCTGGCCCTCAGGAAGCCTTGTGTGGATGCTGGGGAGCCATAGAGCCGAGCAGCCCCTACCTCAACCCCTCAGGACACAGGCCTCACAGTGAGAAGCGTGGGTAACTGGGCCGTGTGCAGCCCAGGCCATGCTCCGTGTGCCCGAGTGCCCAAGAGCTGGGCTGTCCATCAGAACCTTCCCTGGGCTGCAGGAAGGAAGGGGGAACCCTAACCCTACCAAGGCAGACCCTGGGCCAGGGGCAGCACTGATTCCCAGTTGGCTACTAGAAAATTCCCCTTCCCAGCCAGGCTCCATGACTCACACTTGCAATACTAGCAGCTCAGGAGGTTGAGATCTGGAGAACTACAGTTCAAAGCCAGCCTGGGCAGAAAAACTCTGGGAGACTCTGATCTCCGGTTGACCGACAAAAAGTTGGGCTAGAAGCGTGCCTCAGGTGGTAGAGCACCAGCTGTCAGCAGGCTTAAGCCACGCAACGTATGGAAGTTCCTAGAGGTAAGCCCAAGGTACTAGCTTCCAAAAAGACGAGACAAGAAAAACTCCCCTTACCAAATTTTCAAGGGCGCTCTTGGGCTTGTTGTAGCTCCTATAAAATTCCACAGTTGGTCCCACTTGCTGTGACGGGCTGGATCAAGGCAAACACACCACCTTCTGAGAACGAAGACGTGGTTGGGGCTCAGCTTCCCGTGTCACAGGACCTTGTCACGGCCCCCAGACCCTCCAGGCCTCAGGTCCTCCTGTGGAGTGGAGCTCAGGCCTGTGGCTCTCGCTGGTCTTGGCCTTGGACAGACAGAGACCCCTCAATACCAAATGCTTCTATGTCTCAGGACCGAAGTGACCCCTCTACAGTCCAGATCAGCTCTGGTCAGGCCAGGAAACCAGCTGCACAAAGGGCAGGACCTCAGGATGATGTGCGGGGCACTGGGCGTCAGGTCTGCCTGGGGCAAATCTGCTTTATCCTGCGGTGGAAGTCACCCCACCCCCACAGGCTTGCGGGAAGAATGCCCACAGCTGCAGCCCATCCTCAGGTGCCTTTGATGGGAACTTGTCTTTCCCGCAGGGATCCCACTCCACACGCTCCCGGTGCTCAGCCAGCGGCTTCCACATTTCATAGCGGATTCTTTGAAGGGCCAGGAGAGGCGCACTGCATCCCAATTGGTGGCTTTGAACGCATCCCCGTTAATGGAGGTCACTGTGGCAGGGGACCCCAGTCCTTCCCAGAAATAAATCAGCAGCCGGTGCTGTAGGCGAATGATTCGTTTTGCTTGAGTCTCTTCCTTGATCGTCCTCTGGGACTGGGGTGCGGGCACACGGGCAAGGCAGGCACGTATATGCTGCACCCACACTGCCAAGCCCGGAGGAATCTCGTCTGAAAGGGTGGGACATGGGTCATGAGGGACAGCAGTGTTTCAGTGTGGCAGCTGTGAGCCTGGGGGGGCACCCAGCCCCCCATGGAGAGCTTACTGAGCCCCCTCTCACAGCTTGCAGGGGACACAGAAGCCCAGCGAGGTTAGTGCTTTTTTTCCTAAAGTCACACAGCCAATAAAGGATCTAAGTGAGTCTTCTTTTTACCACCCCCGCCCCCAATCTGAAGTTTAACCTTAATTGTCTACCAGGTTGCCGGTCCACATAGCTTTGTGATCAAGAACGTTAAAGAAAAGCAGCTGGACACTGGTGGCTCACACCTGTTACCCTAGCTACTCGGAAGGCTAAGATCTGAGGGTTGTAATTTGAAGCACACCCAGGCAGGAAAGCCTGTGAGAGTCTTATCTCCAATTAACCAGTAAAAAGCCAGAAGTGAAGCTGTGGCTTAAGTGGTAGAGTGCTAAATTTGAACAAAAAAGTTAAGCCAGGGCCAAAGCCTTGAGGTCAAGCCACAGTGTGGGAGAGAAAAAGAAGAGAAAGGGAAGGGGAGAAAGAGAGAGAGAGAGAAAGAGAGAGAGAGAGGAAGAAGGAGGGAAGGAAAGAAAGAAAGAAAGGAGGGAAGGAAGGAGGGAGGGAGGGAGGGAGGGATCTGGTGTTTCCTGACTTGTTGACCTGTGGCTCCAATGGACCCGCTTCACAAAAGGGTTGATGTTCTCTGAAAACCACAGAGTATTTTCAGACAAAATGCAGGCCTGGTCCCACACTCAGCATCGCAGTAACCCAGCTGAAAGGCTGTAAGAAAGTGACTTGAAATCTCTGAGCCTGGATCCCGAGGGACGCCTTCATTCTCCATTTGTAAACTCAGCCCCTCCAGCCGGCCCTCACACTGTCCTAGGAATGGGCCAGGGTCTGAGTGACGGTCAGTCCTAGGGGCCAGCCTCTGACCCTGCCGACCTCCCTTCCCGCTGTCAGGCTCCTAGGAATGGGCCAGGGTCTGAGTGACGGTCAGTCCTCCTAGGGTCCAGCCTCTGACCCTGCCGCCCTCCCTTCCCGCTGTCAGGCCGGCCCCACGTAGCCGGTCCCTGCCATGGCCTGCCGTCCTCCAGACTCCTAACGAATGTTTCAATGCCTGACGCTTTATGTTTTCGTCATTTCTCGGTTACAGATGACTTTATCAGTAGAGCTGATCCCGTGAACCCCATGATTTATCTGGCTCTGCTCCCCCTCCCGTCGTGTGGCCCTGAGTGAGTCATTCATCCTCCTGACCAGCCAGGAGCTGAGGGGACCATAAATCTGGCCTCGGCATTATCGACAGGGCCACAGGAACGATTTGAGCCACCCACAGAGCTTGTGCTAGCCCTGTGGCCTGAAGGCTTCAACACAATGTGCCTCTAGGATTCCGCCCTTGTTGGGCTCACCTCCCACTCTGCCTCTGGGCTGGGCCAGGCCACTTTGACCAATAGGATCTTAGCCAGCAGGAAGTGCCAGTACTCATCCCCAGGAATGGCTTCTCTGCAAGATTCTTCCATGGGAACTGCTTGAGACTTAGGGCTATAAGAAAACCCAAGGTATAGAGAAGATTCCAGAAGCCCCCGTTGGGAGCACTAACCAAGCTGCCAGCAACAGCCACCAACCATGTATTCATAGCAATCCTGGACTCTGCAGCGCAACCAGCCAACTGCATGGCCACTGCCAGGCGCGGACAGAGTCAGTCCCGAGGGTGACCGGTGCAAGGTTTGGTCTCCGAAAAGTCTGTTCTCACCCTGTCACCTGCCGCAGATAGACAAACAGAAAGCCAGTGCACACAAAGATGACAGGCTACATTTCCCCCATGTGGACTGTTTTGTTATGCAGCTGTAGCTAGCTGAGACAAGCCCCCCGGACTTGTGCCATATCTTGTGCACAGCCTCAAGGTGAGGTTTTTTGAATCTGCCCAATGGGGTGGTGTAAGTTGGTTTTATTACCCAGCTCAGGAAGAAAATGAATGAGGCCCAGATGGGTCAGTTGATGTTCCATGGCAGGCGGGGTACCAGGAAAGTTGGGACAGAGTTGGGGGGCAGCTCAGCTGCAGCCCCCAGCACCACCAATGAAATGACAGTGGGGACACCGAGGGTCAAAGCCGGGACTAACTCCAGCAGCCCACGGAGCAAAGTGTGGACGGGGTCACGTGACCGGGGTCTGCAGGGCTGCACGGCTGGTGGCTGGCTGACCCAGGCTGTGTTCAGTGAGGGCCTCTGCAGAGACTCAGCCTCCTCAACAGCCCTCACCTGAGCAGGTGAATTCCACGAGTTCCACTTCTAAAGCGAGTCACAGGGCCAGAGCTGGGGGAAGAGATGGGAAGTAAGCTAACTGTGGGTTCTCACCATGAAAGAAGGAGCTCTCTCTAATTGCTGAGGCCGCACAGACTCCCAGTACAGACTAAGTGCTGGGGCTGTTCATTCATCCATCTACCACAGCGGTTCCTACCACCTCCCGGCCCCGTGCTGCCTGCCACTGCCGTTCTTACAGCCTCATTATCTACTCTCTTAATAATTAGTCTCCAGGCCCAGTGCTGGTGGCTCACACCTGTCATCCTAGCCACTCAGGAGGCGGAGATCTGAGGATTACAGTTCAAAGCCAGCCCAGGCGAGAAAGTCTGTGAGTCTCTTATCTCCAGCCAGAAGTAAAGCTGTAGCTCAAGTGGTAGAGTACTAGCCTTAGCCTTGAGCACAAAAGCTCAGGGGCAGTGCCCAGGGCCCTGAGTTCAAGCCCCAGCACTGGCAAAACAACCAAAAAACCAAACAATTTGTATTCACATCCCAGGTAGGAAGGCAGAGATTAAGCAACATCCAAAGTCATATAAGTGAGTGAGGAATCTGCTTTGCTCCGAAGTCTGCCATGCCGCTGCTGTACCAGTCCTCTCTTGGCAGAGGATGGAACCAGGACTCTCTGGAGAGGACCCGGGCAGGGTTGGGCTTCCAGGGTCCCAGGCCGGGGTCTGTCGGGGAAGGGTGGGAGCCATAAGTCTCACTTGCATTTGCGGGGCCCAAGGCACCATAGGAATTAAAAGAAAGGGCTGGAGTCTGGTTGCTCAGGCTCCAGAGATTCACAGGTGTTTCCCTCTGGGGAAACTGAGGCCCAGAAAGGAGCAGAGACTTTGACCAAGTCCCACAGCCAGATGGGAGCTGGCTGACTCCCTCCCGGGACCCGGCCCAGCCCTGCCTGTGTGGGGAACCCCACGGAGAAGCTGTGCCCCAGAGCAGGCCGAGCCTCAGGGACGGCGCACACAGCTATTTCTGGATCTTCCCTTCAAAGATGCTGGGCTGAACTTTGTGCCAGTGGACAAACAGCCTTCCTCGTGCCAGGCCTGGAGCGGGCAGGGACACATGTGGACGCTCCAGCCTCAGCCCCGAGCCTTCGGGTCTCCAGCTCCTCCCTGTGCTCAGGTGCAGGTGACATCTGCACAGGGAAATCCACAAAGCATAGCTCCGGGACTCCACAAGGACTGCCGGACCCACCTGGACCCTGCCCCGGCCTGCCTGGGTGACCTTCCCGCTCTCCCCCTGCCTGCCATCTGCTCAAGGAGGGCGGAGGGCCGGCGGCTTCAAAGTGACCTCCTGAGTCCCCCCACCCCCCGGGGGCTCCGTGGAGGGGAAGGAGAGAGGGAGACACCTGTGTCATCTCCGGCTGTGATCTCTGCTGCGTGGGGAGTGCCTGTACGATGTCACCCAACAAAGGACTGCACTTGAAAGGAATCCAGATCAGAAAAGCCACAAGGAACCTTCTAGAAGACTGGGGGCAGGGGAGAGTGACAGACAGAGGGCCACGTGCTAGAGTCAGGCAGGGTGGAAAGGGGGGGGTCTACCTGGCCTGGCACAGCTCCCCCTCCCCACATACTGCCACCCCTCCCCCTCCTCAGCCCCTGGAGACACCCCCCTGGGATGGGGGGGCTGGCATCTCCTGAGTGGGGCAGGGGAAGGGAGGCCTGGCTGCCGATCCCCTGCCCCAACCCCTTCCCTGCTGCTTGACCTGGGGCTTGCTTCTTGGCCTCTCTGAGCTTCATCTCCTCCCTGAGATGGGGGCAGGGTAGCACTCTCCGCCTTGCAGGATTAGAAGGATCCCAAAAGATGTTAAAGTGCTCAGCCAGGGCCAGGAGAGACCAGAGGTGCACCAGAAAGACACACAGCGCAAGTCTACTGCAGGGGACACGAATGGCTCCAAGTCAGAGGTGGCTCTGACGGGTAATGTGATGCCTGGCTAGGGCAGGCCACGGAAGCCTGCTGGCTGTGTGACCCTGCGTGGCTGTGCTGCCTCTCTGATCATCGCTTCCTGCAGTACCTAAGGAGCTGGTGGGAAGGGTGAGGATGGCCTGGACCGACATCCGCAGTCAAAGCCAGGCATGAAGCCCAAGACGAGAGAGAGAATAAGGGATTTGTCCCTTGGCACACAGGGGTGGCAGCAAGAGCAGGACTCCCAAGTCTATACGACTCCAAAGCCCACTGCAGAAAACCTCGCGCTGTCCCCACCTCCCACCCCTCTCCAGTGTCTTCAAGAAGGAAAAACAGGAAGCCATCAGACAACAGATAAGTCCTTGTCCCACCCCCCCTGCAGTCCCAAAGGACCCACCAGTTGTATAGCTCTAAGGGTGGGTACCCCGACTCCCTATGGGCACGTAGTGAGTTGTGTGGAGCCCAGTCCTGAGCCCCGCCCCACCCAGCTGTGTGACCCAGAGGAAGTGGCTTCACCACTCTGAGCCTGTGTCTTCCACTCTTGACAGGGCTGGTAAGGTCCAACGAGAAGGCATCAAGAGTGCCATGACCAGCATGGAGGCCCAGCCCCCCCCACCCCCGGCTGCTACAGGAGGCCCTGGGGGACCCACCCAGAGGAGGCCAGGTCCCAGGCTGGATCCCTGACTCCCGTGCAAACTTCCTGTGGGGCTGGAGAGGTTCACTGGCCAAGCTGCAGTCGGGGCCAGCAGGCCTGGCTCTATTCAAGCCATCGGGTCCCTTTATGGCCCCGCAGGGAGCTTCAGCCTTTCTAGAAGGGCAGCCTCGGGCCTCCCTCTCCTCTCCATCTCCAGGCACAATCACAGGATGCCCGTGAGGCCCTCCAGCCCCCCAGCGGCAGAGGGTGGTCCCCCCATCTGTCTCCAGGGCTGTCTCCTACCCTTTCGATGCTTTGGCAGGGGCCGGCGTGGGGAGGGGTGGGGAGCAGACACAGAGTCGGGGGCTCAGAGGGGGGCAGCGCACACTCCATCAGCTCTACCCATTGCCCAACCAGCAGCCAGAGGTGCCAAGGCCAGACCCAGCTCGGTCCCTACCTCTTGAACCCCAGTGTCCACCGCCCCCCTCAGCAGGTCCATCCCACACACCTGGAGCTCCCACAAAGCTGCTCAGAGGGACAGGCCTCTCCAAGGCTGGCGGAGGCAGAGGTGAGCATGCGTGAGCCCCACTCACAGCCCCAGAGTGGGCAGAGGCCCTGGGGCTCCCTGCCACCGGCTTCCTAAACTCTCAGGAACAAGCTGGACTTCTTCTTGGGGAAAAGAAACCAAAGACTCAGCCCCACGGCACCCCAGGTTCAGGCACCCCCGGCCCACTCCTCACGACCCTCCCTGGGCCTCAGCCCCGTCTTCCCTCCCTGTCCTCTCAAGGCTCAGGGCTAGGGAGGCCTCCCAGCCTCCGCTCCTGCCAGCCGTCAGAGCTCAGTGAAAAACAGAGCACCTGATCAGCCAACATGGAAAACCAGGCCTCCCCCTCCAGGAGGTCCTCCCGGCCTTCCCCCTGGCTGGGGCAGAGTTCCCAGATCTCAGGGTCAGGAGGCATCAGGCACCACACAGGGCAGGGCAGACGTCATTTGAAGAGCACATAGGCATAAACTCTTCGTGTAGCAGGCACGGCATCACAAGGCACCCTCTCTTTCGCTTGGCTGACCTTCCCCACTTGTCTGAGGCTCCTGACCTTCGCGGCCCTGACCCTTTCATACCCCTTTGCCCCACGCACACACCTACTGGCTTTGCCAGCCCCCCGCAAGGGCCCTGCACCGCTCTTCCCCCAAACCTGCCCTCGGGCTGCTGGAACCTCCACGCCCCACACACCTGCACGGAACTAGGTTTCCATCTATCACCTGATGACGATTGACAGGTCTCTACCCTTGGGACCAATTCAAGGTCACCGGAACTGCAGGGTGGCCTGCCGCATCAGGCTTTGCCTGAAGATGCACCTGGCCCGGCTGGCTGAAATCACAGCAGCTCCCTGCCCTGTGAGTGCTCCCTCCCTCCCAGCTCCCCTCTCCCCCAGTGGTACCCACAGCCACCAGCGTAGCATCTGACTGCTCACCTTTCTCCATGCCCTGCCGTGCCCACATTTGGGGCTGCTGTGCCAGCGTGGGGGAACTGCCGGAGCAGATAAGGTCAGCAAGAGGGAGATTGACGCTGACAGCCAGGACGCCCCTGCCTGCTGCCTCCCGCCGAACACACAGCCCCTCCCCGGTCCACACAGAGGAGACAAGAATGCTCAGCAGAGCGCTGCATAAACAAAGTTGTAAAACTGAAAGGCAACAGGGCCCAAGTCCCCGGGGCAGCCCCACAGCCCTCACAGGTGGAGGCGGCCCATATCAGTGGTGAGGCTGGCACAGATCTGAGGGGCGCTGAGACCCCATAGAAGGCAGCTCCTGGTCAGTTACATGGAATCACTCGACTGGAAGCAACCAGGGAGAACTGGGCCACACACACACCGCACACCTTCGTATGAAGAAGTCATTCCACACCTCCAAGATGAATCGTGGACATCACACGGGACCCCCCCCCCAAGAAGCAGCTCTTGGCCAACTTCATTCCAGAGGGGAAAACCCAGCCAGTTTAAAGTGAATCGTGCCAGGCGCTGGTGGTTGCACCTGTAATTCTAGCTACTCAGGAGGATGAGAGCTGAGGACTGCATTTCAAAGCCAGCCTGGGGAGGAAAGTCTGTGAGACTCTTACCTACAATTAACTGGCAAAAGGCTGGAAATGGAGCTGTGACTCAAGTGGTAGAGTACCAACCTTTAGCAAAAAAAGGCTAAGGGACAGTGCCCAGGCCCTGAGTTCAAGCCACAGTATACTGACACACAACCACAAGTGCACAGGAGCATGCATGCAAGCAAGCACGCACGCATGCACACACAGAGGCAAAGGGTTCCTGTGTGTGCATAATTATTCTTGTCTTCTTGCAATTACTAGAAATGTTCCTATGGCAGGATGGGTACAGGAGCGAAGGCAGAGCAGGGTGGGCAGGGCTCCAGCAATCTGGCTGGAGAAGCAGCCAAAGGGCTGGACACAGAAGCGTGAGCAGTGGGAAAGGAGTGGACAGGGAAGAGAAGGCTAGAAGGCTGGAGGGTCAAGGACAGACTGAACTTGGTACCAGGCCAGGGCCGCACAGGCTCATTCAGAGGTGCCTGGAAGACTGCAACATGGGAAGGATGGTGTCCTGCAACTCTAGCATGCTGGGGCATGCCTGCTGGAAGGGAGCCAGGGAGGGGAGAGCGAGGAGGCCCAGGAGGAGAGAGGTGTCTGACGGGCCTGCGAACTTGGCCACCCTTCTACGTCTTCAAGGCATCAGCAGCAACTTGAAACAAGGGAGACACCATCTCACAGGGTGTCAGCAAGGCTTTGAATGAGTCGGTGGGTAAAGTTGGCTCTTGCCTAAAGCCAGCTAATAAAAAAATAGTAAAGACTGTCTGATTGTAAGCTTGGATGCACCTAGACTCAAGGGTTGATGATTCTAAGTGCTGACAAGTTGGACACAAAGTTCTTACTAGACTGTTAGCTCTGTGAGAACAGAGACCTGGTGTGGCTCAGGTCTTATTTCCAATACCAGGTACTCGGATCCTGTCATACAGAAGGTGAGCCGTTCACACATGAGTGTGTATGTAGGTCTATGTTAGATGGATAGACAAATGGATGGATGGATGGATGGATGCAAGAATACATGAATGACAAATTATACCAACATCAAATACAGTGAAAAACAGGGGTTATACCATGGGGACATACAAAGCAACAAAAAAATACTTATAAATATGTTAGAAACAATAGCAAGAAAGAAAAAAATATTTGAGCCCTTATCTTGAGGTTCATTTTGACTAACATCAACTTAATCTGACTGTTTCTGCTTGTCTCAGACATATACTAGTTATTGCAAATAAGAGAAACCATGGGACCTATGTTTCTTTGGGCCTGGCTTACTTCACTTTATATATTTTTTTCCAAGTCTTTCCATTTCCTAACAAATTGGGCAATGTCATTCTTTCTGATGGAGGCATAGAATTCCATTGTGTATTTTTTTTATTGTAAAAATGCTGTACAGAGCAGTTACAGTTACATGAGCAAGGTACTAAACATTCTTAACTTAGAAAAAAAGAATACATGGATGGTAGGTGAATGAATGATCAATGGATGGGTGATGGACATGTGGATGTGTGAATGGATGGATGAATGCAAGAATGCATGGATGGTGAGTAGGTACATGGACAGGTGGTGGCTGTGTGGGTGGATGGATGGATATGTGGATGGTAGGTGGCTAAATGGACAGATGGATGATGGGTAGATGGGTGGATAGATGGATGGGTGGATGGATGGATTAGTAGCTAGATGGGTGGATGTATAGATGGATAGATGGGTGGGTGGTAGGTGAATGGATAGATGGATGGATTGATGGATGGATGTGTAGATAGATATGCAGATACATGGATCGGCAAACTAGCCATTCTCCATCTAGTTTCCCAAGCCAGAGACAAGCAGGCTGTCCCTGACTCTCTCTTTAGCCATCAGTCCCCTGCTTACCTGCCTTTGCTTTGCCACTGACAATAGCCTCCTAGCTGGCCTGCTAGCTTGCAGACTGCCTTCCCTCCCTTCCTTTGTGAAAAGCAAAACAAAACAATCTCTTTTACAGCAAGAAAGGACGTTCATTAGCCAACTTGAAGGCATTCTGCCTTAGGGCCAAGTCACTTGTAGACAGTCTCATCTCTGTTGCTTACGGAAGGGCTCCTGCGGCTGCCACATGCTTCCTTCCCATGATGTCTTCACATGCTGAAGAGGAGCCTGGGGGGTAGCAGAGATTGACAAGGTGACTGGTGGCAGTCACATGCAGCCCTGGACTGTGGTAAGCGGGGATCCCACAGCAGGGCAGCCATGCTCGGCCGCCTCCTCTCCCCTCCTCACCCCAGGACACTCAGAACCTGAGTCCAGCTGCTCCTGCCTCATTAAGCAGCAGGCACAGGGCCCTGGGAAATGTCTTAATTAGGTGACCACACTTGCTGGCGTAAATTAATTTGATAAAGATAATAAAACTCAGCAGAGCAGAGCTGCCTGTATTTCCAAGAGTAGCTGACCCAAGGCCTGGGCACTGGGAACTGGGAGAGAGGCCAGGGGCTAGTGGGCCATGTTTCTAGCTCTCTCCCCACCCCTACCTAGGAGTGTTCCATTCCCGAGAGGCTAAAGGACCCATCTTATCTTCTGATAACAAGGTTTGCTACATGCCAATGGTGTGGGATCACCACATTTCCAAGATCTTCAGTTTATTCAGATGGAAAATGAATTATCAACTGACAAGCCGCACCCCCTCCCCTGTCCCTGCCAAAGATGATTCAATGAGATAATGCATGAAGGCACTTCACAGATGCCTGGAGTCTCGCTGGCCCCTCAGTATTTTTTCTTTTGTGGCCAGTCCTGGAGATTGAACTCAGGGCCTGGGCACTGTCCCTGAGCTTCTTTTTGCTCAAAGCTAGCACTCTACCACTTGAGCCACAGCACCACTTCTGGCTTTTTCTGTTTGTGTGGTACCAAGGAATCGAACCCAGGGCTTCATGCAAGCATTCTACCACTAAGCCACATTCCCAGCCCACCGATTACTTTTTATTACTAAAGGAAAATAACGTTTAAGTCTCCTCCTCCCGCCACTATTTTGCTTGAACTATTAATTCCTAATAATTAATTTTCATGATTTCTTTCTCATTCTAGGCTTTCTGCTCCCATTGGGGTTCAACAGGCTGAAGGATTTGGTTAAGGTCACTGAGTTGCTAAGTTGTAGGATTTACACAATCCTTCTGACCCCAAAGCAAAGCCCATCCATGTCTTGAAATGGAGCAGCCATGTTGATGTGTGAGTCCTCGAGCAAGTGGGAGGACCTTCCCACTCTGGAAAATTCTAGATTGCAGCTCACCAAGTTGGAAGGCTGGAGGGGGAAGGAGGAGAATCAGACAGCCCTGTGTACACTCAAGGTACCCCCAAAGGGTGGGAATAAAACTGCACTTAGCAGTTAAGCATGGTTGAAGCACTATTCATACTATTAAACCACTGTAAATGTTACTGATGAGCTTCCATGGTGACTCCCCTTTTTAATGTTTGCTTTAGTAATTTAAGTAAGATAGGTGTTGGGGACCAGGGTCATTGGATTACCTAAATGACCCTGTTAGGCCTTGCCCTGGTACCCTAGTTTTCTCCAGTGAAAGATTATTAGGCAAGCAGCCAATCTAGCCATTTTAGCTGGGGTCAGAAGCAGAACACTTTCCTCAATGGTCCAGTACAAGGCCTGTGATTGGGAAGTGGTGCTGTGGCTCAAGTGGTAGAATGCTAGCCTTGAGCTGAAACGCTGAGGGACAGCGCCCAGGTTCAGAGTTCAGGCCCCACGACCAACAAAAAAAAAAAAAAGAGTCTCAAGGCCTGTGATTGGGGAAAAAAAATCCTTCATTTCCTTGAAGGTCTGTTTTGATTGTTACAAACAGACTTTCATGTTTGCTTATGGGTCCCGGACCATGACTGGTGCAAACACAGTCCTTCATTTGCATGAAGGTCAGCTGTGATTGGTGCGAGCTGCCTTACCACCACCACCCCTTTCCTGGGGTGATTGGTCCACTTTCCCAGTCAGCTGAGAGACCGACCCTCCTCTGTTGCCCATCGATGTAACAACAGTTCCAATAAATGGAATTCTCCCAGGTGGCTTTACTTGCCTACTTTTGATCTTTATTACTAGTAGAGCAGTCTAAGCAAGTACCAGAAGGCAAAAGATCAGTATAGTGCTGGCGGCTCTGGCAGCTTCAAGAGGATGGCAGGGTCTGAGTCAGTAGGGATAGCAGGAATGGAGAGAAGGCTGGAGGCTGAGGAATGATGGAAGGCTGGGAAGAGGAACTTTCCTTCCTGGATGCAAGGAAGGCCTAAGTTCGAGAGCTCAGGACCCCAGCACCCATGACTGGTTTCAGATCTTTAGTGCTAGTAACTACTGCCAGCTGCTACTGTCTGTTGCTGTCGAAAGCTGAGGATAGCAACATCTTCTGAGTGCCAGGGCTACTGGGACTGAAAGCCTCCAACTTCCATGCCTAAAGTCATAGGTCTTAGGCTGTCAAAGCCTAGAGCAATAGGCCTCGCTCACAGTGCTTGTAGATCTAAGCCTCCAGGTCCTGCCAGCCCATCCCCATCCAGGCCTCAGTAACTCGAATGCTCAGACTTCCAACACTAGAGGAGTGATTCCTTGCCTGCCTGATTCCCGTGTGAGTAGAGCAAAAGAAGCCAGGATGGCAGATTGGTAACAGACTCTTAGATGAGGAAGGGGACCCAGAGACCCAAAATTCAGGCACCACTCAGCCACAACTGTCAGTGGCACCTTAGCCAAATATACCCCTCACCCAGCCTCAGTTTCCCAAGGGGAAGGAAGATTTCAGACTTTCAACATGTTCTTGATCAGATTCTTTCCATAAATTTCTCTTTGACCACCTGGTCTAGATATTAGAGGTACATGACACTTTTTCAGCACAAATCTTACATGGGGTTGATCTCTCTGGAGAACCAGCCCCTAGAAGGAAGCAAGGAGGACAGAGCGTAGAGATCAGGCAGTGTCATGGGGATCCTGAAAACTGCTGTTCTCCCAGGGATGTCTAATTCCAGAACTGGGATGGTGTGTGACCACCGCCACTCAGCCAAGCATGTAACAGCACCAGTGCCAGGCACATCCTCCCCTTCCTGCCAACCAGAGGGACGCACGGGTGTCTAATTAGCAACATACTTGATAATTGGTGTAATCTAGTACTATTCCCTTTTTGACAGCCTCCACCGTGGCATCCCCCTTCCAAGCTTGAGCTGCTGATAGCGCCAGTCTGATCTTTGTAATACTAAGAATAAAAAAAAAATCAAATCAGAGTCATCAGAGGCTGACATTAAATTGATTTAGGACAGGAAAAATTAATGGGATTCCCTCCTCATCTCCCTCCCTCCCTCCACCTTCAGTGTCTGCCTCACGGTGCCATACAGCAGAGCTGCCAGGTGGAGACAGGGGACGCCACTGTCATGTAGAGACAGGAGACCCCGTCCCTGGGCCTCGGGCCTGCCCCAGCCTTCCAAGTGAAGGGAAGCCAGCTCTGTGGATGCTGGCTGCGGGAGGCCAGGAAAGGAAATGGGTATGGGTGTGGGTTTGAGGTACCCAGGCCCTCTGAACAACATGAGGCCTTGCCTTTCCTAGGAGAGTGAGCCCCTGAGACTAAGAGCAGCACTCTGTGCTACTTAGCTTGGATATGGCCAAGAAAGGAAGTTGATGGGAGGTAGATCAATAGATAGAAATCAACTGAAACTCACTGATGGGAAAAGGGGCACCATTAATTAGCTCATGAAAAGGAAAAGTACAGAGGATGGAAAACTGGCCCCAGAATTCCCCCAGCAGCCAACCAAGTCCACCTGAGCACCTTTGTCCCAGGTATTTAGGCTCTGGTCATCTTAGAAGGGCAGTTTGACAATCCAACTTTATTCTATGCACATCAAATGTAGGCTTTTGGAGTCTCACACCCAGAGACACATGCAAATGAATGTAAATGCAATCCTGATTTATGCAAAACAGCCTGTAAATGTGTGTCCCTGGATTTGCCAAAAGAAAAAAAAATTGTTTCAAAAAAAGCCTTGTCACCTAATTTAGCAGAGAAAGAAGTCTGTGTCTGTCCCTGAATTGGGTTGAGGCCAGGAAGAACTCAACACCTTCTGGAATGGTGCTAGGGTGCGGGGTGGGGGGAGCTGATCCACAGCCTCTAGTCCCTGAACCAAGAGACCCAGGGCCCTGGCTTTGCCAACAGTCCAACCCCACAGTGATGCTCATGCTCAAGCAGCCGAGCACTTGGGTCTCCCAGACAGTCCTCAAAGAGGCCGCTCTCAACTCCAGAGGTGGCCTGCCTGCTAGCCAGGCCCACATGTAGCCACAGGCTCCACAAACAGATCACACCCAGCACTGACACTACCTAAAGTAGTGAACACCAATCAACACCTCCCTGAAGCAGGCCCTGGACCTGGAACTTTACATACAATCCTGAGAACAGCCTAAGAAAGCACTGTCACCCCGTCTCACAGAACGGGGAACTGAGGCTGGTGAGGCCCTCAGAACACCAGGAGGGGAGCCCCAAGCCAGCATCCTCCTCCCAACCCATCAGATCTCTTTCTCTTTTCAAACCTATGTCTCCTGTGGAGCTGCAGGCTCAGCTCCAAGAGGAGGGGCCTGTCTGGTCCTCTCCCTGTCCGGGACAGAGCCAGACACATAGCAGCCAGCCTCGGACAGCCGCTCATAAACAAAGCCTTCTCTGTAGGGTACTGCTTACTTAAACATAATAAAATGCACACGTGTTGATGCATCCTGAGCCTGCAGAATGGATAGAAGTTTCTACACAAACCACAGGATGCTCCAAAGCTTGCTTGTGGGGAGCCGTGCGCTCTCGGGGCTCTGCAGCAGCCTGCGTGCCTCACACTTAAGGGGGAGCATGTTGGAACCCAGGTCCACACTGGCGGGAGATGGTAAGGATCTGGCCAACAAGGGCCCACAGTGGCCCAGGAAAGGCTCAGTCCACCCCTCGGTGCTGCTGAAGAAGAAACCCAAGCTGTGTGCTGTGGCGACCCCTGGACACCTGTTCTCACCTACGGTCCCCAGGCAGCAAGAGCAGAAGCAGCAGGTGTAAAATGGACTTGGATCTGTGGCTGAGGATGGCACAGCTTCGGGCCTGGCCCCTGGAAGAACGCTGCATCCTCTTCCGTGCTGTGACCTTCACTAAGGGTCACCTCTACCTCGGCTTCCTCTGCAACTCAGGGGCAACATGGGAGCCTCCCGCCAGCATGACTGTGACTATTTCTGCCCCCAAGGGCTCACCGAGCACAGCGCCTGGACCCAGCGGGGTTTTGCACATCTGGACTGGCTACCAGATGTGACGGGGGTTCATACAGTCACAGGGTGGCTCACATCACAAATGGACGAGAGCCAGTTCCCAAGCTCAGCTCTCACTGCTGTGAGAGCCAGCCCCGTCACACCACACCAAGGCATACCCTGGGGGGGGGGGTCAGAACTCACCGTGGTCCCTGCAGCTGCCCACCATGACCACCGCACTCACGTCGGTGGCCTCTGCTGATATGAAAAGCTGACAAGAACTAGCTCCAGTAATTATATTAATTTTCCTCAATTTACACATTCTTGCTACTTACCATTTTTACCCAGAACGTGTAAATGAGGTATTCAGAGCCACGTGCCTGACGGGGCTGAGAGCGGCTCGGTTGAAACGTTTCTGCTGTGTGTCTGATTATCAGGTCTCCTCCAAGGGTGACGCTCCCGCCTCCCCTCTCAGACTGCAGCTCCCTACAAATAAGGGGCCTGGGTTCTCCTTCAGCTCAGGGGACCTCCACCATCCACCTGGAGTCTTTGGGGGACAGAGATGGATCTTCCTCAGTCAGACTCTGAGCAGAACTTTTCTTCCCCTAAGGAGAACGCAGAACCTGGGCTCCTCGCTGGACAGGCAGCTTGCCCCGGGGCTGGCTGCCTTCCGACTGGGAACTCCTGCAAACATCACAATGGGCATGCTCCGGCTCTGTGGCTCCCACAGCCCACCCAAATCTTAGGCCTCCGATGCTGTCCTGCGTGGCCACATCCCGGGCGCGACACACACACACAGCCACAGGCTTTTGAGTGGGAAGAAAGCAGGCCTCGGGCCACAGAGGGGGCTCCCCAGGGCTCCTCAGCTAGCACGTGAGGCAGGGCTCTGCCCAGGAAGGAACAGACAGAGCCCCCTTCTGACCTCAGGGTTTGGGAGCAGGCCAGATGGCCCCCAGCCCCGGCTCACCAACCCCAGGCTTTGTGCACCCAGTGTCCGCTTTACTCCCCTGCCTCCCGGTGGTTACCACTGAGGACTCAGATCCCACAACTGCAGGCACAGGTGTGACGAAGGCCCACTCCTTCATGGCTGGCACCTGGACCTACAGAGCGCGCCCAGCACTCGCCGGGCTGGTGGGGCAGGCCTGGCTGTCATCAAAGGCCACACCGTCAACTCAACCACAGAGCCAAGAGGCAAACCCAACTCTGAGCAACTGCAAAGCCTTGACCTGCAAGGCCACACTTCGCCACCTCTGGGAAGCCTTCCTTGGTTTGCTCTCCTCAGCACCACAATCCTCTCGCTGGACACCGTGCACCATGAGAACAGGGCTAATCTTACAGCCCCAGAGACCAGGGCTTCCTGTCAGGCTCAGCAAAGGTGCTCAGCTGTGCAGTGGGAACACTTGTCTGAGACCCGAATCCCAGGTTGACTTTTATCCCCTATAAATCTTGACGTCTTACCAATGCCTTACTATACTGAAGCGATACTCTTCAGTGCATGTGCATGCATTTGTGCACACACACGTGCGGCTGGGTTGAGTGTGTACATGTTTGCACATGTGCGCATGTATACATGTGTGGGTTATGAATTTGTGTGCATACACATGCAGGGTACACCTGGACACGCACACACTTCAGGAAGGTATCCTGTGAGGTGACCATTTGTGTCCCCTCAATCACCAGCCTGAGCTGAGACAGGTACAAACTGAAACCAACAACCTTTCACAGTCACAAATGGGGTGTTTTGAGGTTTGAAGGCAGCTCAGGCAGAGAAATCCATGAGACTCTCATCTCCAGTTACTACCAAAAATCCAGAAGTAGAGCTGTGACTCAAATGGTAGAGTACCACCACTGAGTAAGGTAAGTGAGAATGTGAGGCTCTGAGTTCAAGCTCCAGTACCAGCAAACGCGCACACACACACACACACACACACACACACACACACACACACACATACACACATACACACACACAAAGTAAGCATCTCTTGCCACCAAGTCTCTTCTGCTTGGCACTGGTCACACTATCTTCCCTGGCTCCATTGTCAGAGGCATGGAGAAGAGCTGGTATGACCACTTTGCTGGAGTAGGGAACCCATTCAGTTCCTGTGACAGGGGTTCAAGAGCCCATCAGTTAACCCAGTGCCCTCAGCCTAGAGGAAGAACTGGGAGCCAGCACACTCCCACAGAAGGAGAGACTGCTGCCACAGCCAGTCCTCAGGACAAGAAAAAAGGCAGATTGCTCACGAGCCCCAGCAGCAGCCTAGGCTCTGCTCCTGCAGCCCCAGGCCCACCTGGAATCCACTGAGGGGGGGTGGGGGGTGAACAGGGGAATCTCCTCTCTGCCCCGGTCTCCTGTTGCCATGCAAACTATCCCTGCTCTAGGACCCCGGCCTACATGGGGCAGCCAGCCACTAAAGAATCCTTTGGCTTCCCTTCTTTCTCACAGTGTCGACCCCAGAACTACCCATCTCCATACCTTCCACCCTTCCAGAGCTGGGGTGGCCAGCTTTCCCCCAACACTCCCTGAGTAAAACCTTCCTGCAATGATGAAAACCTGCCTCCTCTCTCCCCATGAAGCTCATCAAGCCATACCTGAAACGTGGACAAGGGACTGAATCTTGCCCATGATTTGGTTATAATTAATATGGAAATTAACTATCCACACGTGAGCTACAACAACTGCCTCCTCTCCATCCTTTTCCCCCACCCAATTAAAACAAAACACAAAATCAAAACAAAAAAGTCCTTCAATCCAGGTGTACCTCTTGCCCTTTATTCCAGCTTCTCCCAGAGCTCCAATATGTACAGACTGTATTTATACATATAATATACACCATATATACGTATTTATATTTATATTTATATATTCACACACCAGCCCACACACACACACTGGCTCACACACACCCTTACCCGAGGGGCACGTGGCTACTCGAAGCCCTGGTCAGCTCCAATAACTAGTACTGGGCTGGCCAGGCAGTTGTGAGGTTTTGTGTTTGGGTTTTTTTTTTTTGCTTTTTTGCTTCTTTTTTTAAAAAGGCCATTTTCTCCGTATGTCTTCACTCTCCCCACACTTTTAAACACCTCCCCCAAACACTCTTTAGTCTAAAAAAAATGTCTCTGATTTGCCAAGGCAGTTGCTAGAGGATCCAGGCCAGTTGCACGCGGGTCCCAAGCAAGGCAACTCCACCCAGTGCTCCCGGGGCGACCCTGCTGGACAGGAAGAGGTGCCCAAGGCACACAGACCTGAGACAGAGACTGGCCTCTGCAGCCAGCCCCGCCCTCCCTATGGGCGTGGCCTTGTTTGGAGTACCCACTTAGGTCTGCCCTCCGGGTGGGCGTGTCCTGTGGGTGGGCGTGCCCACCTGTGGATGGAGCTTCCGTGGTGGGCGTGCCCGGTGGGCGTGCCCTCCGGGTGGGCGTGGCTATAGCGTCAAGGGCACCTGCCAGATGAGCAGCGTGCTGTCTGTCTCCCCGCACGGGGCAGGCCTCCCGCTGCCCCCGCCGAAGTTGCGGTAGCCCTGTCCTCCCGAGATGATGGCCACGGAGCAGATCTCTTTGCGGTGGGCATCCCGGGCGCAGGGCCGGCTGCGCACCCACACGTCAGGGTCGTCGGCCATCTCGTAGATGGAGCCGTCCTCCTCGCTGTGCTCCAGCGCGGCGGCGGGGCCCGAGCCGTCGGAGGGCGCGGGCTCGCGCACCGAGAGCAGCGGGCCCGGCAGGTGCGCGGTGGAGCGCAGCCGGTACTGCAGCAGGATGCCCTTCTTGCGGGTCAGCTCCCGCCCCACGTGGCTGTCGGGCGCGGGCACCGGCTCCTGAGCCTGCCCGTCGGGCTTGTCCTCCTCCGCCTCCTCCTGGTCGCTGCGCAGGATGTCGGGGGCCAGGATGCTGGTGGCCACGGCCAGGAAGGACACGGGGCCGCAGTGACCGTTGAGGGAGACCATACCCTTCCCTGTGAGAAACGGCAGAGGGGCAAAGGCCCAGAGCATGAAGGAAGGCTCCCCCATCTCTGGGGCAGAACCTTCTGGGTGGGTTAGGTGCACCCCAGGGGGAGGGGGAGAGAGAGGAGATCATAGCTGCAGTCCACTGGCAACTCCAGGGAAACCTTTTCCCCGGGGAAAATTCCCTGGCTGAGAAATTCTTCCTGGTGCCCAGCCTGGAAGGCTTTTCCGGTCCCCCTGGCTGGGCAGCTCTTCCTTGGAGCCCCACCAGACCCACACAGTGGGTACCTCTTGCATCTACCCCTGAAGAGCTGTTTACCATCTCCCGGTCCTAGGGCATCCTCACCTGGAGCTGCCCCGGACCAGCCCTGCCCAGACACCCTTAGAGGGCAGGGGCTCATGTGCCTCATGCGTGCCCCAGCCGGGCAGTAGTCCTCTATGAATGACCCTGGGATGCACAGTGCACAGACATCTGGGCACACTTCACCTCCCCCCCACCTCCACCCCTAGCACCTCACCTGTGATTTTGGGGATGCCTTCCAGCCGGGGCACAGGCAACAGGACTATGACCCCCTGGTCGGTGCCCACCCAGAGCAGACCCTGGCAGATCAGCAGGCTGGTGACGCACAGGTGCTTCTGGCCTGCAGAGAGAGGCAGAGGGCGGTGGTGTGAGCAGCCCACTCCCAGGGTCCCCAGCAAGGGAGTGGCACAACCCAGGCTGCCCCCCGAGAGGAGCAAGGGGAAGGATGGTGTTGCGGTTAGGGTCTGGGCACCCGCTAGAACCTGGTTTCTGGGTCCCAGTTTCCTCTTTGTGTGAAGCGACGGTGGAGTAGCCCGTGCCAGGGACACAAGTGCAGGCCGGACCCCGAAATCTGGGAGAGGTTGGCCTCACCCACAAGTTGGCACTCGTGGGACACAGAAAGGGCCTGGGCAGGACTTAGGCTGACATTGTTTTGGCACCTCTGCGAGGTGCTGTTTGCCATGCGCTGGCACTGTACCCACGCGGGCTCCTCTTCATGCAGGGCACACTGTGGACCACAGACCTTTGATGCAAAGGTGAAATGGTACACATTGTTCCGCTTATCCCTTCCGGTTACCCTTGTGGCTGCAGGGAGGGCATGCAGCATGGCAGCCCAGCACTGGGCCTGGCACAGGGCTCTGCAGTCCAGCACTGGGTGCTGCCAACTTCCAGCTGTATGGCCAGTCCTCTCTGTGCCTCAGTTTCCTGGCTTGAGAAGGGAAGGGGAGCTGTATTCCATAGCATTGTCATGTAAGTGAAGTGAGCCCGGTGGGACAATCAGCCCAGCACCCAGCACGGCTTATACCCCAGACCACGCCATCTGTGTGTCATTACATATTGCATGGGGAAAGCTTGAGGAGCCAGGGACTGGCCACTCCCAGAGCATAGGCTGTATTCTAGAAAGTTCCAGGTAATCTCTATGCTGTGGGTCCTCAGACTGCCCTTGAATAAATACTGGGTTCAAGTTTCTAAAGCATTTTCACACCTGCTCTGACCTCCAGCTGCTGAAATGCAAGCAGGACACAGATTACCCCTACCCCCTCCTCCATTTTCTAGATGAGAATACTGTGCAGGGGTGCACGGCTTCCCACGGCTTGCCTCCCTGCTCCTGAGCAGATGGCTTCTATTCCGTGCACATGGGGGGACAAATGGTGTGTGCTCCACCACCCTGGCCTGCCCAGGGGAACACACAGCATCGCCCCACCCAGAATGCCACCCATTCACTCAGCAACCAGGAATGCCTCGGCGCCTGCTAATGCTATGTTCTGTACTGGGTGCTAAAGTCACAGTTGGGACCATAGGAGTCCCCACCCTGGAGGAGCTAATATTCTCGCACCTTCTACCATAATGGAAACGTTCTCTCCTGGGCTATCTGACTCAATAGTCGTGAGCCACGTGTGGCCACGGAATTCTGTAGGAGTGAATTTTATTTGATTTTAAACATGGCTATCCTAGCAGATGGCCCGGTCCTAGTGGGGTAAATGGGAAATGAAAACAAGTGATTAACATAAATGCTAGGCAGAGGAGTAAGATGCTTGGGGAAGAGCAGATGGGAGGGTTCCGGGGCTCTCCTGCCTCTCTGCTTCCTGGGAGAATGGGGAAGCCAGGGTGAGGCTGAGACCTGATCATGAGAAGCACTAACAGCCCAGCCCAGACCCAGGAGACAACACATGCAAAGGTCCTGTGACAGTGTCAGCTTAGCCAGTCAGGGGAGCAGTCTGAATGATGCAGCTTAGGGCAAGGTGGAGGCAGACTCAAGATGACAGAAGAGTGGACAGACCAGGTAAGGACTGTGACTTCATTCTGACTGCAAGAAAGGCCACAGGAGTCCTAGGCTGGGAAGTACGGCAACCAAGGGCAGCAGGATGCCCTAGCTGCTACGGTTGTGAGCGGAGATGAGAGAGCAAGACCTGCAAGGGACTCGCACGGCCAGCCAGGCAGAGATGGTGGACGGCCAGGACAAGGGTGACAGGGAGACTGCGAAAAGCCAGCGCAGTCAAGATATGTTTTGTGGCAGATTGACAGAGCTGCTGACACACTAGAGCAGGCGGAGACAGGATGGGGGTCAAGGGCGACACTGAGGTTTTTTCATCTCACACAGCCGCTGCATGGCAGTCCACTGCCTGAGCCGGGGATTGACTGTGTGGCTGAGATTCACATCAACAGCCCAGTGTAGCCACGGGCAGGCAGAGGGGAAGACGATGCAAATGCAAAAAAGTCATATTCACAGACACACAAGCCATGCCACAAAGCAGCCCGGGAAGGACTCAGGAGTTGACAGAGGGGCTGGTGCACAGTGTCTGGGTTGGGGAACGGAGCAGGTGCTGGGCTATTCCCCGTGCTCACACCCACTCAGAAGGAGAGCTGGGAGGCACGAGGGTGGCCTCCAGCCCAGCAACAGGGCCAACAACATTACAGACCAGTCAACACTACAGACTCCACTTCAAGCTCCTGGTCCTAAAAGCTACCTTCGCTTCTTCACATCAGCCCATGTCTGCCATCGCCCTACTTCCCTGTGTATGCATTGTCTGCCTTCCCAAGTGGAAGAGCAGCTTAGCTGTGTCCTCACAGCTAACCCCTCAACAGCTGGCTGAGAATACTCGGATCACTGTAGACATTCAAAAGGCGGCCTCTGAGTAAATGAGTGGATGGATGAATAGATGGGTGGATAGATGCATGCTTGCATGCATGGGTGGGTGGGATGAATAAATAAATGGAGGATGGAGGATAGATGCATACATGCATGACTATATGAGTGAATAGATGGGTGGATGCATGCATGCATGGGTGGGTGGGATGGATAAATGAATGGAGGATGGATGGATGTACAGACAGACAGATGGATGAATTGGTGGGTGGCTGATCTATGGACGGGTAGGTGGAGGAGTGGATGGAATATAGGTAGGTGAATGAATGGAAGGGTAGATGGATGATGGATAAATGGATGAACTGACAGGTGGGTGGATAGATGATGCATGTAGTTGAAGGTGAAGAAACAAAGGTGTTGATGCCCATGACTAGTCATATGAGTTTGGACAAGTTGCTTTCTCTCCTTGATTGATGACTATAAAGCTACCTTGCTTGCCTTTATGATGATTAGAAATGTTAAACACATCCCCATCTGCACACGTGTGTGCATGCACACACAATTGAGCACAGTTCTGAGCCCACAGAATGCAAGCAATAAACAGAGAAACAGAGGTGATTAGGATAATGTTTGTGATTATGAAAAGGACCTACCCTAATCTTAAAATCAGCTCTCCACTGAAGACATAAAGCCATAAAAATAATAAGGCTGAGAGAGAGAGAGAGAGAGAGAGAGAGAGAGAGAGAGAGAGAGAGAGAGAGCGCACAGAGAGCACAGAGAGAGAGAACAGAAGCAGCTACTAAGTTGTCTCATCGAACGCTCACCTACTTTGCACATCCTGAGCCACTGAGAACAGCGGGAGATGGTTTCCTAAGCCCCAAGTCCTCTCACAACCCTTGAGTAGCAGAAACTCCAACACAAACAAAAAGCAAGCCAGGCACTGGTAGCTCACACCTATAATCCTAGCTACTCAGGAGTCTGAGGTCGGAGGATCGTGACTCAAAGGCAGCCTAGACAGGAAGCCTATAAGATTCTGATCTCCAATTAATCACAGAAATAGACAGAAGCGGAGCTGTAGCTCAAGTGGCAGAGTGTAGTCTTGAGCAAAAAGTGCTCAAGGACAGTGCCTAGGCCCAGAGTCTAGGCCCCAGTACTGGCAGAAAAAAAAAAAAAAAGCAGGCAAGAAATTCAAAGAGATGGTAGAATTGAGGAGTAACTTCATCTACTGACCTCCTTCTCTGCACATCTGCTTAGAGAGAAGAGCAAGACACTTCACAAACAGTCCAAAAGGAGAAAAAAATTCTAATGGTGAATAAATATTTTATCATAGAGACTTAATACAGCCGTATGCAGCTCACCCTGGCCATCTATCTGGAGATATACAACTTTAAAAAGCTCAGGCTCTCAGAGAACATTTTATTAATGACCTGTCTAGTTAAAAGGAGGAGGGAGTTTAGGTTCTTGAAAAAAAATGCATTAATATCAGCCGGGTACTCGGGTGGAAAGAAGGGTTGAGGGAAGGCACCATGGTAAATTTTTAACACACCCTAAAAAAATCCACACTTAGGGAAAGAACAAATCTATTACTAATTATGCAATTATTTCATTTGCTGGTGTAGGGGAAGAAAAAATACTTAAAAGCCTGTTTAAAATATCTCTAATAAAGAATTTAAGAACACTGTTTTGCGGTGTTTCCATAGGGGCTCAAGTCCAGGGTTATAAACTGCCCTCTCTGCCCTCTGCTTCTCCCTGTTCTGGCTGGGGCTGGCTCTGACCCAGCTTGGGGTTTGGGGAGCCCCTCTCAACTCTGAGGGCTCCTGGGTAGGCCTGAGTGTGGGACACCAGGCCCAGGCTTCCTACAGATGCAGGCTGGGAAAGGTTAGATCTGGGAGTGGGGGGTGAAGGATCCCAGGAAGCTCAGCCTACATCCAGACCCATAGGATCCCGAGAGGAGTTGGTGTTCACTTGCAGGAAGGCCACGTGGTCTGTGCTGAGGCCTCTGGTGCCACAGAGAGGGCACAGGCCTGCATCTCAGGGATGGCTCAGGACAGCCGCATCCCAGAAGCTCGTGTGAGGGCCATGGATGTGTCCATTGTGGACTGAAACTGAGTCAGTCCGTGGAAGTGCTGTCCATGCAGAGTCTCAGGAGACTCACACAGCTTCCTGAAAGACAGGGACCAGGCTCTGCACTCGCCTGCAGAGCAGGGCTCCAGTGGGAGTGTGTGCATGTGTGAGTGTGCATGCACGCGCGCATGTGTACACGTGCACACACCTGGGCACTGTCCCTGAGCTTCTTCTCTCCAAGCTGGCACTCTACCACTCGAGTCATATTTCCACTTCCAACTTTGGGGGGAGAGAAGGGTAAGAGATAATAGTCATGGACGTTCCTGCCTGGGCTGGCTTTGAACCTGGATCCTTAGATCTCAGCCTCCTGAGTATCTAGGATGACAGGCATGAACCACTGGCAGCTGACTTCGAATAGGAATTTGACTCAGCTGCACACATGGCCTGGCCAAGATCTGACTCCTCTCTAGGACCTTCGTGGTTCTGATGGGGAAACTGAGGGCTGGACAAGGAACTGCTCAGAAGGTGGGTGGGAAAGCTGTAGGAGAGCTCACGGGTCTCCTTGCAGCTCTGGCCCGCCCAGCAAGGCTCAGCCTTGGAGGCCTGGCTCAGACGCTTGGATCATCACCGAAACGCCCCTCCACCCCCGCCCCATCCTGCCCTAATGGTGGCTATGGAGAGCCACCAAGTCACTGAGCACCCACGTGGCCTTCGCCGGGGCCCCCGGGGAGGTCAGTCTCACAGCTGACCCATCGTGGTCACTGTCTACCCGCAGAGCTGCCTCACCCTGAAGCAGGACTCGACTCTCAGGTTCCTTCCCTCCCCCACCCCATCCACGAGACTCCACAGTCTCTAAAAGGTTCATAAGATGATCCATTTTTCCATTCTTCCATGAACGTGAAATAATTTAGCTATCAGTATAAATATGGGAGTCTGTCTGTGGTATCAGGGAAATTTTATTGTGATTGAAATGGATGGAAATGGTATAAAGATTGAAACTGGTCCTTACCTCTGAGAAATACAATGGAACGAAGGAAAGGAGGGAGGGAGGGAGACCTCCCCCCTTCCAGGCCTCAACACCATAGATGGCAGGGAAGGGCTCTCCCTGAGTCCTGCCTGGCTTGGTCCTGGACCAGGGGCCTCCCGGGCCATGGAGACTTGACCCTCAGAACAGACCCAGCCAGGGACCACTGCACAGAGGGGCGAGCAGGCTCCTGGAGATGCAGTGACCTGCCCAAGAGCACCTGTGAGCCAGCCAGACACCTCCCACCACGTCCACACCCATCCTGCCACACACAGCAGGATTCCTGTGGGGCTAGGCAGGACCATGGGCGATCACGTGACCTGCCAAGCAGATCTGTCCTCCCTCTGTAACACAGGGATGAGCTGAAGCTCAGGAGTAAAATGAGAAGCTCTCCCCCTACTTCTCGGCATGGGGGTCATGGCAAAGTGGCAATTTGGGGCAGGGAGGTCATGGGGCTTGAACTCAGGGCCTGAGTACTAGGCTAGTGCTCTGTCTCTTTGAGCCGCAGCTCCACTTCCACCTTGTATTTATTAATTTGTGACAAGATTCTCACAGACTCTCTTGCCCTGACTGGCTTCCAACCGCGATCCTCAGATCTCAGCCTCCTGAGTAGCTAGGATTAGAGGTGTGAGTCGCCAGCACCCAGCTAAAGTGGCAGCTCTTACACACGGCCTTGACTGCTGCTTTTCCAGCTCAGGCCCCCGACCCCTGGTGACCAGCTCAGACTTGAGGGTGAAAACCAACAGGGCTGGCCAGGTCTTGTGACCCATCCATCCTCAGCTTTGCTATGGGGCGCCTGGCCAGTCCCAGTGACCTAGTGACCCAGCAGCTCTGTTTCCCTGACCCCCCGGGGCTCTTGCGCTCTCCCGGTCAGTGAGCCCAACCCTGAGCATTTCACAGCAGCCAGGCTTCATCACTCTGGAAGAAGTTGGGCTGAGGAGGGAAACCCCATTGGGGAAGGGGTGACCCAAAGAATGGAGGGGAGTAGGTGTCTGTCCCAGCCCCACCCTGCATCTGGACAGCAGACCTGAGGGGCAGGGCCAGCTCCACGGAGACCCCAGGGGACAGGGGCAGGGGTGCTATCTTAATCCCTCCATCACTCCTCACTCCCACACAGGCCCCCCGGGGGGGACCTCCTGCGGCTCTACCTACTGACCGGCAAGTGGAGAGGGGTAGGCATCTCTCTTACAGCACCCCCCAAGAAAGGAAGAGCAGCCATCTCTCGCACAGCAGTCACCCCCTTGTCTTTTCTATAACCCTCTCCTCAGAGGAGCTCTCTAGGCATGGATGGCAGGAATGTAGGCTAGACCTGGGTGCGAATCTGCCCCTGCCACTCCTTGCCTTCCCTTGGAGCCCGTTTTCCAAGCTGACCCAGGCTGTTGTGAGCTGGGCCCCCAGGATGTGCCTCCGGGGCGGGGGGCAGGCGTAGGTGCGATGCTGCCCTCCCCCCTGCCCCGGCTCCTCCCCCAGCTCTGGCGTACCTGGCAAGAGGAAGGTGGTCCTGGTGGCGATGTTGATCTCCTGCAGATGCTCCAGGGTCTCGGTGTGGAACAGGCGGATGGAGGAGCCGGAGGAGAAGGCCATCCAGACGCCGCTGCCCGCCTTCACCATGTGGGTCACGCTCACCGCCTCATCCTGGTGCGCCTCAAAGCTTTGCTGAACAGGGAAGTGGGTCGTTAGGGCTGGGCGGGGGCTGCCGGCCAAGCCCTCCCAACAAGACCCCACTCCTTCTCCAAGGTGGGCTGCTTCTAGTATGAGCATAAGGTAAGCCAGACACTGCGGCCCACACCTTGTTATCCTGGCTACTTGTGATCGTAGTTCAAGGCCAGCCAGGACAAAAAAAAAGCTAGCAGGACTGCATCTCAACAAGTAAGTCAGACATGGTCATTCATGACTATAATCCCAGCTACACAGGAGTGTAGGTAGGCAGATCACCATCAGAGGTAAAAGCAAACAAAAAAAAAGGCCTCTCTCTGAAAATAAGTAAAGTAAAAGTAGATGGAGGCATGGCTCCAGCGGTACAGCACCTTGCCTAGCAAGTACAAAACAAGACAAAACAACAAAAAAAATAGAAAAGACGGTGGCTCACGCCTGTAATCCTACTTACTCAAAAGGCTGAGATCTGAGGATCATAGTTCAAAGCCAGCCAGGGTAGAAAAGTCTCCATGAGACTCTTATCTCCATAAACTCCTCCAAAAACAGTCAAAGTGGTACTGTGGCTCAAGTGGTAGAGCACTCTCACCTTGAGCAAAAGAAACTCAGGACCGGGCGCTAGTGGCTCAGGCCTCTAATCCTAGCTACTCAGGAGGCTGAGATCTGAGGATCATGGTTCAAAGCCAGCCCGGGAAGAAAGTCGGTGAGACTCTTATCTCCAATAAAGCACTCAAAAACCAGAAGTGGCGCTGAGGCTCAAGCGGTAGAATGCTGGCCTTGAGCTGAAGAGTGCAGGGACAGCACCCAAGCCCAGAGTTCAAACCCCATGACCAACCAAAAGGAAAAAAAAAGAAACTGAGGGACAGCGTCCAGGCCCAAGGTTCAAGCCCTAGAACCCAGGCCCCACCTGAACATCAAGGGCTGGAAGGAAAGCTGAGAGGCCAGGAATGGGCTAGTTGGTGGCATCTGCTGATCCCAGTGTAAATACTGCTAAGGGATAGGGGGAGAAGATGGTTCTCAGGGAGGAGAGGGCCCCAGCTGGCTCACAGCAGGAGGAAAGCACCATCTGTGTATATTATTGAAAGTGACTATGACAACCCTCAGAACTGCTGGGGAAGCAGGGTGGGTAGGGTAGGCCAAATCTTCAACTTCCACCGTTGGGAGGTTGGGGGAGGGCAACAGATAATGTGCAGAACCACAGAGCAGCTGTGAGAGAAGTTGGGTGGATTAAAGGCAGCACCAGAGAAAAGTCTTTTCTTCCAGGAAGAAGGACGGGAGATCGCATTCGAGGCTATTTGATTTTTCCCTTTCAGGCGGAAGTATCCTTTTTTGTATCTTATACAACTACTGCTCTTATGTCTTTAAGAGAAGATACAATTGGCCAGGCTTCCTGTACCTGGCAGGGGACAGTCCAGCTTTCTGAACTTGGCACTGGAGGCCCAGGTTTCTGCCCCATTCCCTGCCAGTCCAGTCCTGGTGCTAGTGGATGCTCAGTGCAGGGCACCCCTGCCCGAGCCAGCAAGGGGCCATCAGGATCTCCCTGCGCCTCTACCCAGCTGCCTCCCTGCTAAGTTTTGAGTCTTCCATTCCCCCCACAGGTCCTGCTACAAAAGGATTGGTCCCCAGCTGATGGCACTTTGGGCAGGTGGGGACCCAGCGGGAGGAAGTGAGGTCACTGGAGGCGGGCTATGGATGGGGCAGGGCAATCCCGTCCCTTCCTCACGCTCTCTCTCTCTTCCACTTCCTGGACACCATGAGGTGACTAGGTCAGCTGCCATGCGCTGCTGCCTCATGCTCCCACCATGATGTACGGTGCTGCCACAGGTCCAAAACAACAGAGCAAACAAACAAACAGATTGAAACCTCTGAAATCATGAGCCAGTTACACCTTGGCTCCTGAACATTGTTTATCCTGAGTGACCAGCTATGTCATACACCTGACATGGAGGACAAGGACAGAGCCTCAGGCTTCGGTTTCTCCCCAGGAGGCAGGCCAGGCCATGCCCTGACCCACAGTGGAGATCATCAGAAAAGGAGCAGGTGGACATGAACCTCGTCTACAGCACTCCTCGGTCACTGGAGTACAGACGGCTCAGGCACACCTAACTAGCAACAAGCTTCACACCCAGGAACTAATGGGGGAACAGTCACAACCAACTCCCCTCCACACAGCCCAGCTCTACCTGAAGTCATGTTTGCAGACTCTGAAATGCAGAAAGGTGCCCAGGGACCAGCAGCAAGCAAGCCAGACAACCACATCCAAACATCCAAGGGAAGGAGGAGGCCAGGGAAGACAGACCGCATCAGGATTGTCCAGGACCTAATACTTTACCCCTTTTTTTGGTTTTCTGAGTCTCCTCCTTTTAAAAAAAAATTCTATAATGTCAGACTTTCAAAAATTTCTATAAAGCCGGACGCCAGTGGCTCACACCTGCAATTCTAGCTACTCAGGAGGCTGAGATCTGAGAATCACAGTGGAAGCCAGCTAGAGCAGGAAAGCTCGTGAGACTCTTATCTCCAGTTAACCACCAGAAAACCAGAAGTGGTACTGTGGCTCCAAGTAGTAGAGCACTAGCCTTGAACAAAAGAGCTCAGGAACAGTGCTCAGGCCCTGAGTTCAAACCCCATTACTAGAAATTTTTTAAAAAGTCTATAAACAGCATGTACTGAACAATAAGGAAAAACAAAAAGTAATTACCACAGCACAGGAAAGCCTCAGGGAGCCTCCCAGGGGAGGAAGGAGTTTAAAGACAAGGCAGAAACGGCCCTGGGATGATGGGGAAGGCATACTAAGCAGAGGGTATGGGGAGCGCAAGGGCCCTAAGGCAGGAACAAAAACCAGAAGACAGGATGAGGGCCGCCACACCAAAGTGGGAGAGGCAGGCGGGGACCGGATCATGACAGGCTGCGTTGGCGTCTTTCCCTTCCACAGGGAAGAGCCTCCATTCGGTTTCCAGGTAGCAGGAGCTGAGCTGGTAAGTGACATGACCAATTTTACTGCTATGGAGGGACAGGCTGACAACCACGTGGCAGGATTCTGGTCCAGCTTAGGAAACCTTGTGTGGGCTTAGGGGACATAGAGAGTTTAATACACCCAAACTTCTTTAGTCCCAGAGCACAGCTCCAACCCCAGCCGCTGCCCCAGCCGCATCCTCGGATCACTATGGAGCCTGGTGCTGGGAGCGGCCGGTCCCCGGGGGGAGCGGTATCAATGGGACCGTCTTTGCCCATGGTCAGAACCCAGGCCCAGCTGTGAAGGTCCAATCACATCGCTTGTTGTGAACCGGTCCCTGATGGCTGAGATCTGTAATGCCAGGGCTTAGGGCAGGGGAAGGACCTGAAAACTGCGATTTCCCCTCCGGAGAGGCAAGGCTGAGCCACTGCTCCTCTTTCCATCCTCCCACTGGACGCCAGGTCATTCAAAAGGTAGAGTTCTGCTGCACAGGCCTTGCTGGGCAGCTAGACAGCCAACATAGTTGTGTCTACCATCGGACAATTCACCACAAGCAGGCGTGGTCTCTGTCAGGCTGGGCAAGCCACTCCCTCAGAGTGAGGGCTCAAGTGTAGGGCTCCACACCTTGTTCCTCTTTCCTCAGCCTCCCCACTCTGCCCCACTTTAAGTGAAGGCCCAGGGGCTCAGATGAGAACATCCCTGGAGGCCTTTCTGGGAAAGGCAGCTCAAGACACACCTTCAGCTAGGCTGATCAGGGCAGCAGCATGGGGGGGGGGACCTCGCCAGTGAGGAGAGGTGGGTGAGGCACACACGCACACAGCACACACCAGCAGAGGTGTCTGCACGCAGCAAGCCCCCTGCAGAAAGGGCAGAGGTATCTCCTGCCTTGGGAAAAGCGGGACGCACTGAAATTGAGCAGCCCAGGACCACCACCACGTGCTGTACCTCCATTTACAGCCAACTAGCCCAGCCTGCTGCTGCCAGGATCTAATTAAAAGAGAAGGTGGTGGTGGAAATCCAGACTCCTCTCTCCAGAGCCTAGCACATCTGCTCCAGTCCCCGAGGGCTGCCAAAGGCCTGCAGGAAGCTGCTGGCCCACGGGGGTGAAGCATGTGAGAGGCAGGGATGACACGGAGAAACAGTGAGGGCCTCCAGCCCAGCCTCCCACCTGTCACCTCTCTACACTGGACCTGGGACCCGCTGGGCCTTCCCGGAGACCCCTGCGGACCCCCCAGAACCTGGATCCTGTGAGGCAGATCTCGGATCCCCAGCTGAACCCACAGGGAAGGGAGGAGATGGGACCAAAGGGGCATGACAGCACCATTGGTCAGAGGGGACAGTCCCATCCCACCCACCCCCAATCCCAGAGTGAGGGCAGGCAGAAGACAGACCCCCCACGCCCTCCCCCATTACTACCAAGCTCATTTTCTTTTCCCCATGGGGTAGTGCTTATATGGAGGACACTCAGAATCCACTGACCCAGATCTGCTCTCCTCCCGCCCAGGCGCTATGGAAACGCTGCCCACCCGGAGCGCCAATGCCAGGAGGAGGCTTCCCATTTCTCGTGGCCTGGCTTCTCATCCCTGGCCAGGCTTGGAGGCCCAGGGATGGGGCTGCCTGACCCTCTAGGAGCCCTCTACCCACCTCTCCCTTGAAGAAAGCCATGCCTCCTGCCCCCACCCCCACCATGGGAATACAGAAGGCCAGTGCTCCCGGCCCTCTGGCCCCTAGAATCCAGGCGCAGCTACTGACTGCAGGTCAACACACCCAGAAACTGCCCCCTAGTATTCTAATCCAGCCTAGCTGAGCGGCATGGTGGCTCACACTTGTAGTTCGGGGTACTCAGAAGGCAGGGGCAGGAGGATTGCCAGTTGCAGGCCATCCTGGGTAAAGGTAACAGAGACTAGCTCAACAACAAAATACAAACCGAATGCTAGTGGCTCAACCTGTCATCTTAGCCACTCAGGAGGCTGAGCTCTGAGATTCACAGTTTGAAGCCAGCCAGGAAGGAGTCTTTGAAACTCTTATCTCCAATCAACCAGCAAAAAGCTGGAAGTAAGCTGTGGCTCAAGTGGGAGAGTGCTAGCCAAGGGACAGTGCCTAAGTCCTTGTACCAACACACACACACACACACACACACACACACACACACACACACACACACACACACACGCTGCACAGAGCATGCGTGCCCTCACACCAAGCAGCCACAGTGAGTATGCGCGCCTTGACCTTCTCTGTAAGGGAGGCAGGCAGCGGAGCTCAGTGCTCAGAGCTCCTCACAGGACCAGAAGGAATGAGGGGAAGTGACCCAAACTGCAGGAGCCCCACACAGAGCCCCCTCCCCTAATGGCCAAACTCAAGACAGCTTGAGTATCAAAACAGCAACCACAATCCTGGACTGCAGCGCAGAGTTTGATAAAGAATCTGTTTGTAGTGATCGTACGAGCTGGGCAGATGTAGAGCAGGGAGAGGAAAATCAACTGTGAGAGCAGGGGCAGGAAAAACAACAATGACAACCGGTCGGCGTGGAAGGGACGGAGCATGGGCCAGCGGGCAGTGGGCAGGCACCAAAGGGCCACTGGTGGGTGCTAATGCCCTGGGTAGAGGTTTGCTGAGAAGCAGAAACACAGGACACCAAGAATCGCCAATAGGCAACCCAGCACTGAAAGAGGATGCAGGATTTGGGCAAGCGGCAGACCCAGAAGACCCCACCTCGACGCACGATCAGGGTGCAGGGGTCACAGGAGGGCTCAGCTTCCCCACACGGTACGCGGATGCACGCTCCAGCCACGTCAGAAGGAGACGACGGCACATTTGGGTTGCAGGGCCATCTGTAACACACTGGTGTTGAACGTCTCCAAATAAAGCTATCAACTGAGCTGGTCGGACATGCCTGGAATCCCAGCACCAGGGAGGCTGAGATAGGAGGATTGGGAGCTTGGGGCCAGCCTGGGCTGCACAGTGAAAAATCCATCCCAGAAAGAAAGCAGTCAGTATCCTGATTTCTTTTTTCTTTTGAAAGGCAGAGGGATGATTCTAGAGGGAAAGAGGCTAAAGAGAGCTAACACTGAACACAGCAGGGGCCTGGCCTGGGGCCAGGGTGGAGGAGCTGTAAAAGGTATTTTGGAGATACCTAAGAACTATCTTAGGGGATATGAGTGCCCTGGTGCTGAGCTCACAGTGTGATCTGTTACACACACACACACACATACACACACACACACACACACACACACACACACACACACACACACGACAAAGATAAACAAGTGAAGTGGACAGCTGGAGGGCCAGGACCCCAGTAGGATTCTGGGGGCTCAACTCAGAGCTCCTCTCTGCCCTGTGGCTCGCTCTCCTCTCTCCTCTATGAACAGGGACGGAACGGGAGCCTGCCTTGGTGGGGGCTGGGAGGACTCCAGGGAGAGCAGGCCGGGAGCACCGTGCAGGCAGGCTGCCTGTAGGGATGAAGTGGGTGCCACCCCACCCACCGCACCCCATCTCTGCAGCTACCCAGCGGCGGATGCCTGCACTGCTGCTCCAGGTGAGTGATCCTGCGGCAAGTTGTGCTGACACAGCCCAAACCCCCCGTCCTACAATATTTATGTGCCTCCAGGTGACGCGCGCGCCGTGCTCCGTTTCCATAAATTCCCAGGGCGTCATTAGTGAGAGGACGCCGGGGCCTGGGAGGGCCGCAGGGCATGGGGAGCTACTTGGAAAAGGGCAGCAGGGGTCTCCACTTCTCACGCACCTACTGGGTGCGGGCCTTCTAAAGCAGGGTGGGCCTCTCTCTCTCTCTCTCTCTCTTTCTCTCTCTCTCTCTCTCTCTCTCTCACACACACACACACACACACACACACACACACACAGAGTACTTCACTTGTGGATAGACATTCTGGAAGGAGAAGGAGTCCAGAAAGGGGGGAGATGAGGCGTCCAGAGGGCGGGGCCAGAGCCGGATGGAGCCTCTACCGCAGACCCCAGCTCGCCAGCTCTCTCCATGGCTCAGGCCTGCATTCAATCGAGGCTGAGCTCCTGGTACCCATACAATGGGTCACCTGGTCACCATCAATGCTGCTCTGAGCAGGGTGTTGGTGTCTTAGTCCTAGCTACTCAGGAGACTGAGAGCTAAGGGTGGCAGTTTGAAGCCAGCCTGAGCAGAAAAGAGACTCTTATCTCCAATTAAACACCCAAAAGCTGGCAGCTCAAGTGACTAAGCACCAGTCTTGAGGGGAAAAAGCTAAGGGACAACACCTATGCCCTGAGTTCAAGCCCTAGTACTAGTGCACGCTTGTGCGCATGTGTGCACACACACACCAAACTGCTGAGAAACTTGGCATTGGGTACAAGGGTGGCTCCACACGTGCCAGCCTGCCCCTCACCCACATGCTAATCCCCCAGGGCCACATAGGAAGTGGCCACCACCTTCCATCCTCATCCAACCTGCAGGGACAGGAAAGCCTGAAGGAAGACGTGTGTGGTCACTCCCCCGGCCAGGGGACAGACTGGGCCCTGAGCCCAGGGTCCCAGCCACTCAGAGCCACTGCAGTGTCGTGCAGAGGGACCAACTACGGAAAGCAATTAGCACAAACCCCCTTCTCTGTCTTTATCTACTACGTTCTTATCAACACTTCGCAGCCTAGGGCACAAACTGAGAAGCTAACCACAATCAGGCTGAGCGTCGGGGACAGGCTTGTCCCAGCTGGCCCAGGTCATAGCAGGGGACAACCAGGAAATGTATCAGTCCTAAAAAACCAAACAGTTGGTCACCTGAACAGGACTCCAGCACCCACCTACTACCTCAAAACCACAGCCGATATCTGTGGACCCAGGTAAGGAAGAGGCCAAGGGCTCAGAGCCTCAGTGGACAGACACACTGTCCGGGGGGGGGGGAGCTTAAGGTGGGGGCTTGCCTCCACCAATCATCAGTGGCCGGGACACATGGCCCGGCACCCTGAAAAGTGGGGGCCAGTCTGACAGATCCCCCACACACAGCTCAGTGCCAACTGAGCCCAGGAGGGATGGACAGATAGATGCCCCCCGCCCACATACCAACTTTCCTTTAAGAGTCCATTCTGGAAAAGATTATGCCAAGTTTGGTGTCTTGGGTGCATTTTTCTCGAAACATAGTCAATGGTTTTTGCCAATATCACTCTGAATGATCCTTACCCCACCCTAAAAAAAAAAAAGCGTTAACAATTCCTCCCAGGCTTGCTTTGTTACTAAGCACGCAGTTAGGCAGGCACAGACGGTAGAGCAGCCCCTGTCTTGTCCCCCGCCCCCCCCCAGGACAGCCCAGAGCAAAGCACATGGGCCACCACGCCGAGGGTGGGTCACTGCACCCAAGGCTTAGAACCAAACAAATCCCTGGGCTCCCAGCTCCCCGGGATGAGGTTGGGCATCGCCCCTGCACCCCTTAGGAGTCTATTTAATTTCCTCTCCTTTTCTGCAATTACCAGAGCCAGCCTAGCGTTTCCTCCCCATCACCTGACCCCCTGCCTGAGGCGGGAGGGCTGGGCCTCGGCCATGTGGGGCCACCCGACACCCCTGAGTCAGAGAGAGACGGACAGAAAGACTCCAGAACTCACATGAGTGAGGAGGAGTGACCGGAACCAATTCTCTGGGCGCCTTTGACCTCCACACAGCAAGTGCCAAGAAAGAAAATGGGCTCCCACCGGAGCCCTCCCTGCGTAGGGTTGGAGCTTGATTTCCCACTCCCTGATGACTGTGGCCTGTGCCGGCACCTCCCTGTCCCCCCCCCCCCACACACACACTCCTGTCAGGGGCAAGGACCAGCCAGGGGGCGTGGGGAGAGGGGAGAGGAGGGGCTGTGGTTCTCAGGCTCGCCCCAGACCCTCTGCTCCCAATTGGATACTGCCCGACCAACTCAAAGCACAGGCAGGAACCCACGCGGCCCTGGGCCAGACCCACTCCCCGCCACCAGCCCGCGAGCACCGGGCATCGGCTCACACGCCCCAAGGGGCTTCCTCTCCCCTCCAGTCTCCTCTCGCTGAGCTCCCTCAGGGAACCTGGCCACCTGTCACTGCCCCCACAGTCGGGCACATGAGCACCCAGAGATCAAAGCCCCTTGTCCAGGGCACCTACGCTGCCCTGGGCAGGCAGCCGCTGGCCTGGTCCTTCATCTCCCCAGGCGGTCCTTCAGTGGGAGTCAGGAGTCCCCTTTTTGCCTCTGCTCAGTCTCCAGCACCGCCTCGTGCCCAGGCAGACACCACAAGCAAGTAACACAGGCAAGCTCCGGGCCTCGCCAAGCAGATGGCACAGGCCACAAGCCCACAGGACGCACTGGGGCCCATGGTACCACACGGGGCAGGGGGCATGCAGTGGCAGTCCCCACTGCTGAACAGAGCTGTCTCCAGGGAGTGGCGTGACCCCGGACCCCCGCTTGTCCTGTGGCTCCAACTTGGGGTTGCTTCCACCGAGTGCTAGAGGAGGACTTGGTAAATCTTTTCACACTCTCACCAATTTGCATACTATTACCCAAGAAGCCTTGCGCACGCCTGGCTTTCGCTTTTGCAAATTCCCACCCGTTTCGTGTCATAAATAAGATGGGAGACAGAAAACTAATACAGCCCAGAGATGCATTATTCATGGCGAGTCACGAGGCCCAGATGGATTTACGATGGCTAATACATGCAAACTAAGTTTGGGCACTAAACGTGAAAATTAAGGGTGGGTAAGCCGGGTGCACGTGGAGGTGGGCAGGGGGGTAAGGGGGGCTGGGAGTGTCCAGGAAGGCAGAGAAGTTTCTCCTCTGCCGTGCTGAGTGACAACAAGCAAGACTGGACTCCAGGTCCAGCGGGGACCAAGCTCCGGCCCTGGGAGCCGCTCTGCTCTCTCGTTAAAGCTAGTGGAAGTCAAGTGCTGGGTCAGCGGATGTGCACGCGGGTCGGACGATCCAGGCAGGTGGCTCTCAGGCTGGGCAGTGGAGGCAACCTCCCAGGGGAAGGGCTGGCTCAGTGAATCCCCCCTTACAGCCCCATCTGTGGGAGCTAAGCCCGTGTCCGAGCCCACCCGCCCTGGGCTCCAGGGAGTTCCAGGCAGGGTCAGGAGCCAGGGTGGCAGAGCCGGGCTCTGCAGCCTGCAGGACAGCTCCAGCTGTGCCAGGCCTGGCTCTGGGGGCAACAGGAAACAGGACATGTCCGGGGACCCCAGCTCCTGAGTGGCACAGACATCCTCCCCACGGCCATCCCAGGGCCTGAACATTCTAGAGCAGCACCGGGCACTGCAGAGGCAGGATCTAACTCTCCCTCCCCGCCCCTCGGTTCCCCACAGACCCCCACCTCCCCCGGGGACGCTTCAGCCAGCCCAGGCACCCCAAACCTCCATTGGCCCAGGCTCAGCTTTCTATCCCGGAGGACAGCCGGGGCCTGTCCCACAGAGACAGACCTACAGGGAGGGAAGAAGGCAGGCTGGAGGCTGCGCCCTGCCTGGCCCTGGCCACCGGGGACGAGGAAGCAGAGGTGCAGAAAACAGCCATCGAGGAAACGGCTTCTAAAAGGAACTGACGGCCAGCATGGCTGTAAACCCCGGGGACACTCTAAGCCAGGACCAGGGCGGGGATGGAGGTGACTCGGGAGCTGCGGCTCAGGATGGCCTCCTTGGGCAGGTGGCAGCTTAGCTGTGACCTGAGGGAGGGGCAGGCAAAGGCCTGGCAGGGAGACGCTGGGCATGGGCGAGAGTCACCAGCAGGGCCAGCAGCTGCGGGCTAGGAGACAGGCCTGGCCCCGGTCCACTGTCCATCTGTGAGCTGGGCCTGGCTGGTCCCTCTGCAGCATTGCAGGGATCTAGGAGCAGGGTGATGCCCACAGCCCCGGCCCCAGCCCCAGCTCCCTCTCTGCCTCAGGCCATTGGTGTCAGGAAGAGGCTCTGCCCAACCCCCTGGACACTCCAGCTCAGGGGAGCTCACCCAACACTGCAGGCCTACTGTCAGTCTGTCCTCAATAGGTTTGCCCGTGAGTGTGTGTGTGTGTGTGCGTGTGTGTTAATTAACATGCAACCATCATCCCGCAGCCAGCTTCCCCTCCAGCGATCGTGGGAAATGAACTCCAGACGGATGGATTACACTTTGAAGGTGGCCATCTCGATAACGGGCGCGGAGGGCGCAATGTTGACACAGGCCCCATGGAGCTACCTTATTATTTAACAGGCCCCATCCGGCCTCTGCTGCGATCAAGGAGTCAAACAAGCTGTTGGTAGGCAAGTGTCAATGTGCATGCGTGCATACATGCGTGTGTGTGTGCATGCGTGCGTGTGCGTGCGTGCATGTGTGTGTGTGTGTGTGCGCTTGTGTGACATCTCTGCAGGACACAGGATACCAAAGGCAGGGACAGCCGGGCAAGGCGCGCACAGGCAGGGCTGGGCAGGGACAGCCAGGCAAGGCACGCACAGGCAGGGCTGGGCAGGGACAGCCAGGCAAGGCACGCACAGGCAGGGCTGGGCAGGGACAGCCGGGCAAGGCACGCACAGGCAGGGCTGGGCAGGGACAGCCGGGCAAGGCGCGCACAGGCAGGGCTGGGCAGGGACAGCCGGGCAAGGCGCGCACAGGCAGGGCCGGGCAGGGACAGCCAGGCAAGGCACGCACAGGCAGGGCTGGGCAGGGACAGCCGGGCAAGGCGCGCACAGGCAGGGCCGGGCAGGGACAGCCGGGCAAGGCGCGCACAGGCAGGGCCGGGCAGGGACAGCCGGGCAAGGCGCGCACAGGCAGGGCTGGGCAGGGACAGCCGGGCAAGGCGTGCACAGGCAGGGCTGGGTGAGCCGAGGGGGACAGTCCCCAGCTCAGAACCCTTCCCTCCCCCCCTCAGGAAGCTGTCCCTGGCCTGGACTTGAGGACAGTGCTTTCCTCTGCCCAGCCACGGTGTCCACGCTCTCCCGTGCCCCTCCGCTACCAGCTCAGGATCCTGCCCCTGCCTTCCGGGTCCTGCAGGCCTGGGCCCCATGACCCAGCTGAGGCTTACAGACAGTCCAAGTCTTTCTCTGCACGCGGGATTTGGGGCCCCCAAAGAGCAGGGGCTGTGACTTACTCATGCAGTCCCTAGGTGCTTTATCTGGGGGGGAGGGGGGAGGCAACTCACCCCACATCTGCCCCCCACAACTGCTGCAGACAAGCACCCACTCCTGCCATCCCAGCCAGACACAGGGAGACAAATGCGAAGGAGGGGTGACTGGTAGCCTGACTCCCACGGGAATTCCCCACAGGGACTCTGATGGGGACCACAAATGGAGTGCCAGCAGTGTGGACGGAGGACGGGGCCTCCCTCCTACCCAGACTGCCACCACCACCACCACCCCAACCCTGCTTCTGCAGCTGTGTGGCTTTGGGCAAGTGACTTAACCTCTCTGTGCTTACTCATCTGTACAGTGCAACTAGTACCTGTTGCGGAGTTACCTTGAGGACTTTGTGAGCTCGGTGCCTGACCCTTACACACTAGCAATGGTGGCTTCCCCCGGTGGAAGATGTCCGCGAAAGCTCTCGAGTGACCAAGATTCCTAGTTTACCACTGCCATCACCTTTGAGCCACTGAGCCCTCCTGGGTTTCCTGGAGACGCCCCAGTCCCCCTCCCACAGCCACCCAGGACCAGGGAGCATGGGCTGTCACAGGCATCAGCCATGATGGCCTGTCACGGGTGCCTAGCCCAGGCCAGCTCAGGGAAAGAGGCAGCCAGGGCCCCGGGAGGGCCAGGCCAGGCTGGGACCATGGAGGCCAGCGTGGGACCAGCCAGCCTCGGGGCTGGCAGGTGGTTGTGGGCAATGGGCAGGCAGAGCACAGGCAGCACTGAGGCTGGCGGGCCGGGAGCCCAGAAGAGCCTGGACTCTGAGCGGGACAGTGAGCACAGGATGGGGTCCTACAGGCAGAGGGGGCTGTGTGGGGGCAGGCTCAGCCCCACCTGCTGCCCACCTCAGACCCCTCAGCCACCAACCACCATTCTGCACCCCAGAGACCCCCCTGGACTCCCTCCCCACTGCCACGCCCCCAACCTCCTCGGCCACGCCCCCAGCTCCTCGGCCACGCCCCCAGCCTCCTTGGCTGCCTCCCCACACTCCTGGCTCTGAGAATGTTCTCCCTTTCCAGGAGCCCTCAGGGCCTGAGCCTTCCACCCCCCCATCCCCCCCTCCGCCCCTCGCTGCTCCCACCCCCTCCCCCACAGAGGGCAACGAGCTCGAGCTGGGCCCCAGCCTCTCCCACAGCATCATCCTCTCCCTGCTAAGGAGCAGGCGGAGATCAGGCCAGCCCCCGACCTGACACCCAGGAGGGTCACCTCCAACGCGACCCCGGGCATGAACATTTTCAGACGGGATGAACATTTAGACAGGAGCTACGGGGGTGCGGACGCTCCCCGGGTGAGTGGGCCTCGCCCAGTGTGGCAAAAGTCTGAGGAGAACGCAGAGACCAAGAAGAGAGGATCTCCCTGCCGACCCCTCTGGGCTGGGACAGCGGCTCCCCTCTGCCCTGGGGGTCAGGCCCCGGGTCGTGGGCCGGCCAGCTCTGGGTTCGCACGCCTGGCTGTCAGGTCTCTGTGATAACTGAGCAAGGACAGGTCTGCTCTTCTGAGCCTCGGCTGTAAGGGGGACTCAACCTTCATAAGCGTGTGAGTTCATTTACCCCACACAGCACATAAACTCACATATCTGAGAGCCCTGGCCAGGGGCTCCCAGGACAGGGACCCTGTCCCTTCTTCCCAGCTCGAAGGTGCTCAGGCAGCAAGCAGCAGGACTGGAGAAAGATCGGGGGGGGTGGAGCCCCCAGCTCTCCCCTGGATATTGGCCGTTTGCCATGGTCCTAAGACACAACCCCTAGAGTCAGATCCTCCGTTTGGCAAGTGAGGATTGTGACCTGCCTGGCGCTCTTGCTTGGCTGGCCAGTGTCACCTTAAAGCTGTCCAGGAGATGACCACCCCCCAAAAGGAGGCCTACTACCTGCCTAGAAGCCACCCCCAGCCCTAGGACCGGGCCTTCATCCGGGCATGAGGCCCAGGCTCCGCCACACTTGCAACAAGGCAAAGGGCGGGAGGAACCCCAGGTTCCCCACCCACCCACCACAGCACTTAGAGCACCGCCCCCAACATGGCTGAGCCCACGCACGGGCCCTGAGCCCTAGTCCCAGATGCCACCCCACGGGGACCGCTCCACCCGGGGCCCACGGGACTCTCCCTCCCGGGGGCCCCTGAGGTTGTGTACTGGAGACAGCCCAGCCATCCCCGGGGTCCATGGTCAGCAGGGTGAGCGGGGCAGGCGGCCCCCGGGGTCGCAGGGCAGGAGCGTACCTGAGTCTGCAGGGTGGCACAATCCAGGACAGTGACCCTCTGTCCACAGCTGGCCCACACCGCATCCTCTAGGCTGAGCAGCGTGCGGATGGGCCCCGGCCCTATGGTCAGACACATCGGGGGGCTCTCCAGGTCCCAGGGGACTCCTCCTGGTGGGAGAGGAGGACACAGGTCAGCGGCGGCCCCACGTGGCCCTCCCTCACCAGGCTGTAGGTCCCCATTCCAGCCAGTGGGAGCTTTCCCAGCCCCTCTGCCTCCCACCATTTAAGACCCACAGCCAGGGGACCCATGAACCCTTCCCTCCCTTCCCCCACTCCCTTCCAAGCCCCTCTTGCCCTCCCTCACTACCTCTCACCCTGCTAAGTGATACACACGGGGTGCTTGTACCAGGGGCTGGGAAGACAGCACTGAATGGGCAAAGGCCTGCTCTCTAGGAGAGCCTGTGGGACAGAGCCAGCTTGAGCCGGGCCAGCTGCCGTCCAGGGTGCCACGCACACCCTCAGCTGGCAGGGAGAGGTGCAGCTGTCCACAGAGCTGGACGGCACCGGGGTTACGGGGAAGCTGTGAACGGGGTCCATCTGGTCTGTCTTCCTTCCCCCTCTCCCTGGAACCTTCCAGCTTCCCTGGTGCCCTGCGGCAGAACCCCAGCTCAGCGAACACGCCAGGTTATGGGGAGACCCTCAAATCCACAGACCACTGGCCCCGAGCCTGGGAATGCACGGGGCTGGGCCAGAGTGGTCTGCGGACCTGAATCTCCACTGAGAATACGACCGCGGATGCCTGGTTCCCGACACAAGACATGGCGAGCCTACCGCCCCCCCGCCCCCACCACCTCAGCCTCGGACCCCCATGACTGTCCCTGCTCACTGGCTTCCCATGCTTCCTCTGAAGCAGATCCTGGCTCCCCAGAAACCCACAGCTGAGAAGGGATGGTGGGCCATGAAGCATTAGAACTCAGCTCTGACTCTAGTCTAGCCACTGCCACCTCCTGCTCCTCCTCCTCTTCTCCCTCCACTTCCTCCTCCTCCTCCTCTTTGCCCTCCCTCCTGCCCGCTCTGTGGCCAGAACCCAAGTTGTAGGGGGGTGTGGAGATGAGTGACCCCAACGTATCTGACCTCGCTCATGGAGGTGAAACACGGGGCTTTGAGCGCCCCCCAGTGGCTGAGGAAATGCAGTGGTGCTTGTGGCCAGAAGCTGTAGCTTCAGCAGTACCAATGTGGGAAGGAGTGGCTAGGCATGCTGGGACAATGTCCGGGGGATGTGGGGTGTACTCCACTGTCACCCCTACAACCTGTCACCCTGGGCAGGGCCACAGCCACCAAACCTGAGCGTCACGCATATACTGGCTGGCTACTCTGCCCTTCACACGCTGTCCCAGAAATTGTCTAAGCGGACCCAACTCAGGACCCAAGGAGAAACTGGTCACACTTTGTGAATTTGTATCCAAAAGGATGCTGGACAGGAGGCCCTCATGGAGGCCCCCGTGTCGCCCTGCACAAGAGGCTGAGCCGGCTAGGCCCTGGCTTGCTTGTGGCATCACAGGGGATGGATCTTTATCCTCCAAAGCCTTACCCACCAGGCTAAGATTCCAGCCTCACCCTACCTTCCTGGCCCTGGAAGGGGGGAGGGAAGGAGGTGGGCTGTGGGCAAGCACACACATGTTCCAGAACACGAGCTCACAGGTGTACATCCGCCCCCTGCATGACAGCCCATCCATCTGGGCGGGAGCTGGCCTCACAGCCAGCGAGGAGAGACGGAAGTCCTCCCTCAGCAAAGGCACCTTCACAACGCCGTGCCCTTCCTCCCCAGCCACAGGGGACACAGCTCTGGAGGTCCCGGGGGGCAGGACACAGAGACGTGGAAGCTGAGAGGCCAGAGGGGGACAAACGACTTCCATTCCCGGAGGATGAGTGACAGGTGAGGCTCTGAGCCCCTGACCTTCACAGGCTTCACTCCAGGAGATGGGGTGAGCTGCTCCCAGGGAGGGGCCCGGTCCCTACTGCCTGTTCTTCCTTTCTGTTGTCTGAAACTCCAGAGAGTGAATCCATCCACCCAGGACCCCAGTGGTGCCTGTGCTAGCTCAGAGGTGGGGAATCCATGGGAGGGAGAGGGATCCCAGGTGACTGAGTTCAAGCACTGGCCCAGGACAGCACACCCTGCTCAGTACCCAGCACCTCATGGGCAGCACACACTTGAGCGCATAATGAATGAAGGAATGATCAGAGGTAAGCAGAGGCTCCCCCAGGCTGCCGTGCCATACTTCTCTGGGCCTCAGTCTCCCTGCCGGTCAGGTAGAAGAGGCCCCCCCCTCAGTCTTCCAGTCATCTGTGATCTGCTTTTCCTCGGGATCTCTGAGATGAATCTAAGTGCCCGGTTTGGTGTCTGGCTGTTCTGCTTAATGTGGGCCCCGCCCTCCCTTAGCTAGGGTCAGGAGGCCAGTTTGCCCTGGACAAAACCTGTGACCACACACATCTGCAAAGGCCCCATCCAGCACTGGTACTGGCTCCCCTGGGGCTGCAGGTGCCAGGCCTGGACGAGTCCCAGCCCCAGACCCTGTGACCGCCAGGGGGTACCCAAAACGAGTTCTGGGGGGAGGTGAGGCCCCACAGGGCACAGGTGGAGGAACTTGACATCTGCGGCTGGGATGGATGGGCCGACCTGAGGGGGTCTCAGAGGCCTAAGTGATTAACTATCTAGTCGGCTAGGGCTGACCTCACAGGTCAGGGGTCAGGCCCATGAGTCCAGCCCCAGACATGTGCACAGCCAACGTGGAGGTCATAAGAAAGAATTCTGCCCACCCCACAGAGTGTAGCAGATCCTCAGAGACCCCCCCACCCCCATCCTGCCCAGGCCCCCTCTGAAGGATGCTACTGGTGGGGATGCCAGGTAAGGCAAGACCTCTCTCCAAGGCTGCAGCCCATGACAGCCATGCTTACCCGGTCCCCAGCCAGCAAGGGGCAGTGCCCAGCCATCTGCAATGCTCTGCTCTACTCACAGCACAGAGACAACCCCATGACCAGCCATCTGTCCCCAGACCCTGGCTAGTGCCACCTTCCCCCCCCCGGCACCCGCCTAACACGGCAGCCTCCTCTCTGGTTTCCCTCCACCCACAGCGCACTGTTCGCCTGCTGTCTTCTTCAGTTCTCGGCATCAGGGACAGCCTCCTTGGAGGGCCTTGGCCACAGCTTCTCCCCCCCCCCCATTAGACTCTCATGGTGGGCGGGGAGAGCTGGGGGCCTGATCTGCCCCTTACACACTGCCTCAACTGTCTGTCTCCCTCCATAAAACCTCCTGGAAGGCAAGAGGAGAGGACGGCCGGGAGGAAGGTGCAGATCACACCTCAGTCACGAGGTGCCATAGTGTCTTTCCAGCTGGAAAATAAGATTTGGGGTCCAAGGGTCCATAGCAGCTCTCTGGTTCTGATAAACTGCCAGGCTCCAGTTCCAGGCTAGAAGTCACGGAGGGATGTGTGTCCCCCCAAATCTGTTATGTGGACGCCCTAGCCCCCCAGCAGCACAGACGTGCTGGGGGTGGAGGGACAGCCCACCGACACTTCCACCTTGGATGCCACTCCAGGGCGGGGGAAGGATGCAACTAGGGAAGCCAAGTCCCTCCCCACTCCCCACCCAGCACCCAAACCAAGGAGCCAAGAGGCAAAGGGCCAAAGGTGACCCAAACTGCAGTCCGGAGGCCAACAGGAAGAAGGCAAGGCTTGCGGTCCGCACGCAGTGGGCGCCAGAGGGTGGGTGGCCCCCTTAGAGCTCCGTCTAAACCTCGACACATCTGAGCCTGTATTTACATTCGCACGCACGCTCCAACGGCAAGAGGGATTTTTCCCTCCTTCTTCCCCCTTTAATTAAAAACTATAAATGCCTTATCAAAAGCTAATTAAAAATACCAACACAGTGCCAAGTAGCAAAAAAAAAAACCCTGTGCAAACATTCGCTTAAAACGCTGCAACAGGATCAGAGTGGTGTCGGAGGGGACCAAGGGGAGGAGACGCAGCTGGGTGCAGCAGATCTCAGGGTCACCCCCTCTTTGGGGTCACCTGGGGACAGCCTCACCTGCCACTGCACAGGGCACAGAGCACGGGCCCCCACAGGACTGTGACAAGTGTATCACCCAGGTACGTGCACACACACACACACACACAGCCTTGGCATCCTGATCTACCAAGCAGAGCCAGTGAGACTCAGGACAGTGTTCCAGCCGTGAATGGGCCCTGCACCGCTAGCTCGACCCCCCACACTCAATGTCATGGCAGTGATGGCTCCATACAACGCAGACCGGACACCCCTTTCCTGGGCACCATGACCCTGGCCTGGGCTTTGCCTCCCTGAGACCAGGACCGTGACCACAGGTCCCTCTGTACCCACCAGTCCTGCCCATGGGCTGGCCAGCCTGCCTGGCAGTGAGCGCCCCATTTCTGTGGGATTCACATCTAAGGGACCAGGCATGAGGCTTCCGTCGGCCTTCAGGGTCTTCAAACCCTTCCGCCCATGACTCCCCTCCTGCCTTCCCCCAATTCTGTGCCAGCTCCTTTGCCTGCCTCCTGCAGCCCCCGGCTGATACCCAGGCCGGCCCCGGCCCCACCCACCGCCCTCACCACTGCTCCGAGGGTAGGCGGCGAGGGTCCCGTCCTGCAGGCCGGCCAGCAGGAAGGAGGGGCTGTACCGCAGGCAGAGCACTGGCTGTGGGCCGGGGCTCCTGCAGGCCGCCAGGCACTGGGTGCCCGTGTCCACGCTGCTGTAGAGCAGGATGCTGTGGGGAGAAGGGACGCACTGTGACTCACAGACACCCACCAGCCTGGTGTTCCCCCCAAGCCGACTGACCCCTTCCCCACCCCCCACCCCCGTCTAGACTCCATGGATGGCGTGTTAGGGGCAGGGCTCTCCCTGGCTCCTCACAGCGGTCCCTAAGGGCTCCATAGGGTCCACAAAGGTGCTGAGATGTCATTTGTAGGGCATTCCAGAGACGGTCATGGGACTTCTTTGAGGAGTAATGAGAATGTGCTAGAACTAGCAGTACTTCCTGGAAGCCTCTGAATGGTACGCTTTTAAAAGTTTAAATGATGACTTTGGGGTTATGTGAATTTTATCTTGGTTAAAAAAATAATAATGTGTTGACTGAGCCAGGCGCCTGAGGCTGGTGCGTCTAATCCCAGCTACTGGGAGGCTGTGGTCAGAGGACAACAGTGTAAAGTCAGCCCAGACAGGCCAATCTAGGAGAGTCCATGTCACTTAACCAGCACAAAGTTGGAACCAGAGGCATGGCTCAAGTTGTAGAGCACCAGCCTTGATTGAAAAAGCCAAAAGAGAGCTTGAGGGCCTGCATTCAAGCCCCAGCACTGGCACACACAGACCAAAAAAAAAAAAAAAAACCTTACCTCATGGTAAGGAACCCCTCACCCCATCACCCCAGCTGCCCAGAACTTCAAGATCACCCTGCCCACCCAGCAGGGAGCAGCAGGCAGACCACAAATGGGTGAAGGCTCAGAGACAGCTAGGGGAACCAAAAGCCCATGTGTCCCTTCTCAGTGGCCTCCCCGTGGCCCTGCCTAGAGAGAATCTGGAAGCCAAGGGTCCCAGGGCTCGCATGGCGCCTGAGGATACACAGACATGTATATAGGACCCCAACTTGTTGAATTCAATTCTTGGGACACCAAAGCCGTGTGGCCTGAACGCTGTCACGCTGCCTGACAGGGCCAGCTGGCTGGGACAGAGCTGCTCCCCGCATGAGGGCCACACGGCGGTCCCACGCCCTTCCTCTCCACCCTCACCTGCCATCCTGGAGCCCGAGGCAGATGGTGGGGTGCATAGCCGCTGAGGGGTCTGTGGTGGCCCGGCTCTCCTCCGAGCCCTCCGCCTCCTCCTCCGGTTCCGGAATGTACTCCATGCAGAGCACCGGGGCCGCCAGGGGGAAGGACTTGACGGTGCGTGGGGAGGGTCTGTTCAGAGAGAAGATCTCCACCTGGCCCCCGGCACCCTCCTTCCCACCTCCAACCTGGGGACGGAGACCGAGGGGCCAGTCAGGAGGACGCCATGCAGTCAACAGTGGGCCCCAGCCCCTCCTTCCCTGGGCCCACCTTCCCAAGCCTCTCCTCACCACGGGGGATGCATATGGTGAGAACATTCATCTCCTACCAGCACACACCCTGTGCACACAAATGCACATAACGTTGTGTGGCAAAAAGTTAGGGACAAAAGGAAACCAAGTAGGAGCTAATGTCGATAAATACCGTCAGCTTTCTATCTCCTCTTCTGTAGGAGCATGTCAATTGATCATGCTCACCCTCTGTCCAACATGTGACACACACTGGATGGATGGATGGATGGATGGATGGATGGATGGATGGATGGATGGATGGATGGATGGTGAGTGGGTATATAGATGAGTGCATGCATGTATTCGTGGGTGGATGGATAATTGGACAGATGGAGGGCAGGGTGGTGGATACATGCCTACAACAATGGGCAGATGCACTATGTGCTGGATAATGGAGAAAGAGGGAGGAATAAATCAACCTCCCAAGGAGCACGTGGCTGTGGAAGGTAAGCCACAGTTGTGCTGTGCAGGTGTCTGGAAACAGGAATGAGCAGGAGGAGTTGGGTGGTTGGGAATGGCAAGGCTGGAGCCTCGGGCACCGAGGGGAGCCCTCAGCATCCCGAGGGGGCATGGGGGAGGAGGCTCATTTGAATCAGCTGCTGTGCCAGATATGGGGAGACAGAAAAGCTGCATGAAGTGGGGTGCCCAGCCTGCCTCCTGGTCCAGGCCTCTGCACAGCTCTGATTGCTTTCCCAGGAAGTCTTCTGTGGATGGTGCTATGTCTACAGCCCCTCCCTTGCCCCCCTCTACTCACCCAGAGGTAGCCCTGTGGAAGGGAGGTGCTGACGGCGGAGAAGCCCAGCAAGGGACAGTTGACAGGACTGTGGACCAGGGCCCCAAGCTGCAGAGACAAGAGACAGCAGAGGCGGCGTCAGTCAGTAAGGGCTGAAGGGCTATCCAACCCCCCAGTGAGAATCTTTGAGGCTGGAGACTGGAAAATGACATACGTCACAGGGTCGACATACTGACAACTCTCTCTTCTAGAACCTTCTGGCCAGAAGAGACTTGCATGATCCCCTGCATTTGCCCAGTCTTGAAAACTGGACAGCTTCCAAGGTTTGTCGAAAACCACTAAGGCTCACCCCTCTCTTTTGAAGAGGAAAAACAAGGTTCGCAGAAAGGAGCCGCCAGCTACCTGTGCCTCCTTCCTGGGTCTGCTGCCCCAAGCTCCATTCTTCATGGTCTCTCAGGGGCCAGCTTCCTGACCCCACTCAGCCAGCAGCCTCTGGCCAAGTCTGGGCTGCAGGGAAGGGGTGAGGGGGGCTGGATGGGGTGCCTTTTCTAGACAAGTGCTGCCCTCTGCTGGTATGGAAGGCCCCAGCCAGTCCATGCTCTGCCAGAATATTCTAATATTCTAACAATTCTAATGGCCTCATCCAACCTCTTCACAGGCCAACTGGAGACTAAAGCTGGGGGGGGGGGAGGGGATAGAGGGGAAAGGGGGAGGATGTGACTAGCTCAAAGTTACCAAACAAATCAGGAGCAGAGACAGCGTCAGGGCTTAAAGTTCCAATCCCTTCAGCTTGAGTTCTACCCAGAAGGACAGGTGCCAGACCAGAAGTGGCAGCACTCTGAGGGCCCACTTCTGCCCAGCTGGGAACACAGAGCCCCCTCAATTCTGAGCAGAAAGCCTCCTGAACCCCAGCCTCCTGGAGTCCCTGCCTGCTCCGCTTCCTAACGGCTCCCAGCAGCCAGGGGCCTGTACTGCCCGCCTACAGCTCCTCCCCTCCCAGAGGAGGCAAGGGTGCTCCTGCCCAGGGCTCAGACATCTCCATGGCAACTCTAGGGACTGATGTCAGCTGACCGACAGAGCCGGGTCCAAGATGACAGCAGCTCAAATGGCGCCTTAGCGGGCCAGGGCCTGGGCTTCTTCCCACCCATTCCAGGAAGCAGACTTCCCCCAAAGTCAGGGTGTGCGGAGAACAGAGGAGGAGACAGGCTAGGGAAGGGAAGCAAGCTTCAGGTGCAGCCAACCTGGGCTCCAACCTCAACTTGGTGGCTCCACCTAGGGGTCCTCACATGTAAGAGGGGATCCCACTTCTCATTGGGGGAGCGGGGAGGGGGTCTATGGGGCCGGGGAAGGCCAGGCTGCAGCAGTGCACCCCCGGTGGGCAACTATATAATGAGCCAGCAGGGTACTAAATTCAGGAAGGGCTTGGGTCTCCCCACAGAGTATCACGCATAACAGCTCAGCTGGATCCCCAGGACAGAAGTGTGGATGGACGGAGGTGGGCTCTTTAGGGGGTGGAGCCTGGTGGAAGGCGATGAGGTCCCTGGGGATTAACGTCATTCTTAGGGGACCACGCCATTCATTCCCTCAAGAGTGGGTTGTTATAAAAAGACCCCTTCTGGCCTCTGCGCCCTCCCGGCATCCCAGCCTCTCCATGCGATGCACACTGTGACCATTCAGATGATGTCATGCTAAGCCTGTTAGGATGACATCATAATAAGACTATTAAAATGATGTCATGCTAAGACCCCACCAGAGGCGGAACATCACTAAAACCTTGAGCTTTGTAAATAACCCTCTCTTCCTTATAAAGGACCCAGCATCAAGTACTTCCTTAGAGCAACGGAAAATGACCAGTTACAAAGCAGTTCTACCTAGCAGAGGCCAGGAAGATCCAGCTGAGAGCCAAGCCTAGCAGCCTGGCCCCGGACTCTATCCAGGGCAGGGTTCCAGCTCCCTGAGTCCACCCAGGGCTTGAGCACCTCAGAGTGGACAGTAACCCCTCCCTGTCTCCCTCTGGTTCCCAGGTATCCTTCGGGGTGACTTCAGCCTACTGCAGGATAAGCTCCCCAAGAATGAACCCCCTGTAGACGGAGGCAGGAGACTCCTCTAGCACCCCAAAGTCAGGCCTTGGAAACTCCCAAGACACCTCAGGGGCCTCTTCCTCCCGGCTCCACCAGTGACCATAATGCACTGCGACCCAGTCAAGGAGAACAGAAGGTGACCCCAATGTCACGTGCAATGTCACGTAGTGGTGACATCATGGCTGGAACAAGTCCCTGGTGTCCCAGAGCTAGGACAGCTGGGCAGGACTCAACTAGAACAGGGCAGCTCCAGACACCGCCAACACGCAGGTCCCCTGTGGGGCCCAGCGAGGCCCAGCACGAGCGTGGCGGGGTCAGCACAGAGGAGCGACCTGCACCCCATTCCCTAGAGAACAGAGCCAGCACACACCTCGTCCTGCTGGGACACAGGCCGGGTCTTGCCCGAGCCTTCCCAGGGGGACACAGGCCGGGTCTTGCCCGAGCCTTCCCAGGGGGACCAGGCCGGGTCTCTGGCTCTCATTAGCCGGCCTGCAAGCCGGCAGTAGGCAGGGAAGGGGGCATGTGCTCACAGCTGTTCCTGCAGTAATTGGACAGGCCCTGGCACTCCAAACCCCTAATTCATCCGGCTGGCGGCACAGAGCTGATGGGGCACAGCTGTCTGGTCTGGGTGGGAGGCGGGCGCAGCGGAGCGGGATGGGCATCTCAGGGCCCAGCAAATGGGGCCGTGCAGGCTCTGCCGGGTCCCCCGGGGACCCTCACAGCTTCATTACCCACGGAGAGGCGTGAATGGCTCCCTCCGTCAGCAGGATTGCGGGAAAACATTGAGCAGGGGGCCGGTGGGGTGCTCTGCATAGGGAGATGGGACTGGGGGAGAAGGGGGCCTCATCCCCCAGACTCAGCTTTCTTCCCAAGAGGCCCTGGAGGAGGAAGAGGCCTCATCCCACCTGTCAGGGTGCAGGTATGGTCTGCAAATCCTAGAGGAGATGGAAGACTCCAATCCCCTCCACCGAAGTCAGGGGAGACCCTAAGGTCCCCCCCACCCTGTGGGCACAGGCCTCCACCCAATGCCCACAGGGAACCCCATCTCTGCCCAACACACCCCAGCTCACTCCATACCTCTCCCTGCTCCAGCCAGGGCAGCGTGAGGGCACAGGTGCAAAACTTAGGGGGATCCTCCAAAGGTGATTTCAAGGTGATTTTTTTTTTGTACATGCAGTACGTAAGGTGGAGGAGGTCCGGAAGGACACACACACACACACACACACACACACACACACACACACACACGGAGGCACACACACACACACACACACGGAGGCGCTCCTTTCCTGCCCTCTTAGTATCCTGGCCTTGTATCACGAAATCAACAACTATCACAGACCAGGGATGTGCCCAGAGAATCTTTTTCTTTTTAAAGTGTCACATTAAGTTATTATTTACTTTTATTGTTGAGATTTTTTTTGGTGCCATTCTTTTTTTTGGGGGGGCGGGTCCAGTCATGGGGCCTGGGCGCTGTCCCTCAGCTCTTCAGCTCAAGGCTAGCGCTCTACCACTTGAGCCACAGTGCCACTTCTGGCTTTTTTCTTTTTGCTTACGTGGTGCTGAGGAATCGAACCCAGGACTTCATGCATGCAAGGCAAGCGCTCTACCACTGAGCCACCTTCCCAACCTGGTACCATTCTTTTTTGTCTTTTATTGTTGATGGTGGTCTTGGAGCTTGAACTCTGGGCCTAGGCACCGTCCCTGAGCTCTTCAGCCCAAGGTGAGTGCTCTACCACTGAGCCACAGAAAACTCTCAGTTTTCTGGTGGTTAACTGGAGATGAGAGTCTCACGGATGTTCCTGCCTGGGCTGGCTTTGAACCGCGATCCTCAGATCTCAGCCTCCTGAGTAGCTAGGATGACAGGCGTGAGCCACCGGGGCCTGGCTGGTGCCTGTTTCAAACTGCAGAAGCAGAAGCCAGAGCTCACCTCTCCCCTTTTCCCCTTTCCCCAGCCCCAGCCTCAGCTCCCTGACTCGGCTTCTCCCCGCCCCCACCTCCACACTAAACATGTCCCTGGCCCCTCTCATTAGCCTCCCACGCCCTCTCATCCTTCTCACACACAAACAGGAGGACTCAAAAGGGTTCAAAAAGATGAATGAGAATGCCATCCTGTGGGGCTGGGAGACCCAGCACACCCAGCCACTGCCTGCTGCTGCTGCCTCCATGTTCCCTCCAGTGCACACCTCCTAATTGTGATTGTAAGAGGATTAAGAGATGGGAGCCATTAAAAGAAAACTAGGCTACCAAGCTTCTGCCCTGGTAAATGGATGGATGCTATGACCCTGGCCATGGGTTCCTGAAAAATCCTGGATCTGCCTGTGTCCTCTGGGATTCACACAGACACGCACACACCCCTGCCCTTCCACCCTCGAGCAGGGTGGGCCCTCCCCAGATGTTGACACCAGCCTCCCCCAACGTGAGCCGAATACACGGCTGCTGTTTGTTAAGTCACCCCGCCTCAGGGAAGCTGCTACAACAGCAGGACACAGACCGAGACATCTCCAGCTCACCCTAACAGGCAGCCGAACCTGCTCACTGGCTGAAGCCACTGGGGCCTTCTGTGTTGATCTGTCTAGAAAACTTTCCCCTGAGTCCTTCTGGCCATGTGAGTCTCAGTTAGAAAGTCACCTCCTCCAGGGCTGGCTGCCAGGAGCCACAGCTCTACCTCCAACTCTCTGGTGGTTCACTGAAGAGAAGAGTCTCATGGTGTTTCCTGCTCAGCTGGCTTTAAATTTCCATCCTCGGATCTCAGTCTCTGGACTAGCTCAGATTATAGGCGTGAGCCTCTGGTACCCAGCTGGTATTGATAGTCTTTGTAACACACATTACTCTCTTCTGTTCCCTTCTGTTACCTGTCTATCTCAATTAGAGTGAACGCTACATGCATTCTCAGGAGCTAGCACACAGTCGGTGCTCAAGAGTTCTCTGTGTGTGGACCCATGAACACAGTGACAAACGGTGAGCTTACATCTCAAGGGCATCCTCTGGGCTGCTTAGAACCTCAGTCCCCACCCCGCCAGCCAGCCTCCGGGGACCGGATAATATGTGTGCCGGGTCCATGCTCGCTCTCCTGTCCCCAGAGCTGAGATGTCCTCATCGCGTGGGGGAGGACAGAGGCTCTGTGCGGAGGCGTGGGAGCTGGCAGGACACAGGGGACAGAGGACGGTGGGGGCTGAGCTTGTGAAGAGCAAAGACCACAGGGGACCGGAATCAGGAGGAACAAGATTTGAGCTGCTAAATGACATCACCCATCTTAGACCTCATCTCTCCTAATCCATGAAACCCACAGAGCTTCTGTGCACCATTCAGTGGTTTGTGATCCCCATGAAGAGAAGAGATGATGACAAGGCACTGGGTCAGCATGCCGCCCTGCGCCCAGCAGGCGGGGTGATGCCTGCAGCGTAGCTGTGTGCCCGCTCTCGCCCAGTTGGCATTAACCAAGACTCTCACACCACAAACTCAGGCACAGCCCCCTGGGTACATGACAGAGTCCTGCCCTCAACTCATGAGATCACTGCTACTTGTTATCTCAAGATAATGGCATTTCCCCTTCTCCTGACCCAAGCTGGTCCTGTGAGCCAGGCAGGTCACCTGCCCCCCTTAGAGGCTGTGTGTATGAGTAAGGCATTGAAGAGCTAGAACAGGAGCCCAGGCCTCTCTGGCAGCGCTCAGCACTGCCTAATTACTGGTCTCCCCCCCCCCATGGGGCCACAGGCCTGGGGCATAGGAGGTCCACTCACCTGCAGGCTGAGGGCCTGGGAGGAGAAAGCAGGAACACAGCAGGCCAGGATGGGACACCAGAAAGGGGCTTTGCTCTTCCTGTCCTCGTCCGGACACAGCCAGCCTGGCTGGTTCTCCTCACCTGCGACGAGGAGGAGGTAAGGGATGCTGATCGGAAGGGAGAGGCCAAGCAGGCAGGGAGGGGGAGCGGCAGCGGCTGCAGGCCCCGCAGGCCAGACCCTAGCACGACAAAGAAGTACCCTGCGCTGCTGCCAGCCTGACTTGCACACGTGTGTGTGTCTCTGTGTGTCTCTGTGTGTGTGTCTATGTCTGTGTCTGTTTGGTCCTAGGGCTTGAACTCAGGGCCTGGGTGCTGTCTCTGAGCTTTTATACTCAAGGCTAGCCCTCAACCACGGCTCCACTTCTAACTTCTTTGTGGTTTATTGGGGACAGGAGTCTCGTGGACTTTCCTGCCCCATCTGGCTTCTAATTTGTGATCCTTAGATCTCTGCCTCTTGAGTAGCTAGGATTATAGGCATGAGCTACGGGCACCAGGCTATGAACTTTTGGGGGGGGCTGGTTCTGGGGCTTGAACTCAGGTCCTGGGCATTGTCCTTGAGCTTTTGTGCTCAAGGCTAGTGCTCTACCACTTTGAGACACAGTTCTACTTCTAGTTTTATGATGGTTAGTAGGAGGTACAAGTCTTATGGGCTTTCCTGCCGGGGCTGGCTTTGAACTGTGATCCTCAGATCTCAGCCTCCTGAGTTGCTAGGATTACAGGCGTGAGCCACCGGGGCCTGGCTATGACTTCCCTTTATTGGAGGCTGGCACTGGGCTAGACAGATGTGGGGAGGGGTCACTTTGCAGGCAGCCTGCATCAGGCTCGTGATGATCACCTGAGAGAGGCCGCTGCCACCAGACAAAGATGGTGTCTGGGCCACCTGCGTCTTGGCCAGTGGGGCTGGAGTGAGAGGTGGGGATGGACATCCACAGTGGTCAGTTCCAACAGGTCCCAACTCCTGGCTGAGCCGCTGACCACCGGAAACAATCTCCAACATGGCCCACGATTACCTCCACCCGCCAGACCCCAGAAACTGTCCCGTAAACCATGGCCCCCGCCACGCAAAGGGGAAAGACTTCCATGACAGGCGGAGACCCCCACGGCAGACAGTTGACATGTCACCTCTTTCCATCCCGGACCCCACAGGAACCAGGGGCCTCCTCCCCCACCCTCATCACCATGGGGGGGGGGGGAAGCAGAGACTGAGGGAGGCCTGACGCCATGGAAGGCTTTGCCCAGTGCTCTTCCCTGGGATCCGGCCTTCCTCTGGGTGTGAGAGCTGTGCACACCCCGGGGACCCAGCCCCAGGCAGAGCCTCCCGGCACACACATGAGCCCAGCGGCGCCCACACGGCCCATGGAGCCCTGGCATTTTATTATCATACACACTTTTTTAATCATCTGACCTGCTCCTTCCAGGTGGCCCCTCCCCTGCCTGTGACTGGGAATGTAAAAAGTAAAAGAACAGAGCTCTTGCTACAGCGGTGGCCACCATTATTCCTGACGCAAAACCACAGCACCAGGCCCAGGCCGAGCCGGGAAGCTGTTCTGAGGGGCACTGAAGGGGGAACGTGGTGTCACAATTCCCGCTTGAGTTCAGCTGGGACTCCAAGGGGCCATCGGTGCGGCTCAGTGCCAGCTGAGCACAGCACACCATTTCTCTCACCCCCAGGAGCAGAGGAGCAACCCCAGGGTACAGCCCCACCCACCCAGCCCCAGAGCCATTCCCCTCTGCCTTCCTAGAAGGGTTCTAGGCTCATCCTCACCCAGCCTCCAGCCTGCTGTGTGACACCAAAGTCAGTGCTTAACCTCTCTAAACCTGATGCTTTTGTAGAAAAAAAAAGGTAACTGTTATGAACACATGCCTATGAGGCCTAGGCTATCGCAGGCCGGCGAAACAGAGAGACAGAGGCTGTGAATATTTTGCTGATAGAAAGCCTGTGATCACGCCTGTGATTCTAGCTACTTGGGGAGCTGAGATCTGAAGACCGTGGTTCGAAGCCAGCCCAGGTCTACAAATCCAGGAGACTCATCTCCAGTCAACCAGCAAAACGCTGGCGGTAGAGCTGCGGCTCAAGTGGTGGAATGCAAGCCTCGAGCAACAAAAAGCTCAGGGACAGCACCCAGGCATTGAGTTCGAGCCTCAGTACTCCCACACGTGCAAATGCTATTCTGCTATATTGATACACCCAGCTGCGTTCCTCAGGCACGGCCCTGCTCCCGCGGCCTTGACTGGCCGTGTCCCAAACCCTGACTCCGTTCCAGTGCGGGGCCTTCACCGTCACAGCTACCAGACGACACAGCCTGGGTGGCCTTTCTCAAAATCCCCAAACCCAAGGAGGCCCCTCCCCACATCCCAAACCGCCACAGAGAGGCTCCGTTGACAGCCCTGGAGGCCCAGCAGGGCGGGGCCTCTCCCTCCTTTCTCCGTCCCATCCTGAGGGTGACAGTGCTGCTGGGGGCCTGGCCTCCCCACCGGGGTAAAGTCAGAGCCAGGCTCTGCCACCCCAGAGAACAAGAGCTACCTGCCTCAGGCCCCCGCACGATCCCCACTTCCCAATGCACAGTCCCAGCCCCCCACCAACACCACCACTAATGCCTCCTGTGGGCCCATGACCCCACCATAATGAGGAACATGAGATCGTTTGAGATCTCGTCCAACCCCACGAGCACCCGCCCACCCTGAATGTGCGCAGACTCCCCAATGCCCCTGGCAAATCCCCTCCCGGCCCTCTCCTCCCGCCGTCTTCAACGGATTACGCTATAGTCAGGAAGAAAGGTACCAATAATAATAATAATAAAACACAATAAAGGAGTACCATCCTTGGTGAATAAATGTTCTTAACATATTCTATCTCTAACAGGCTCATATTATTCTCCCCCTCCCACAGGCACTGCAGATTTAAAATGCACACGTGCGTGCATGCACACACACACACACACACACACAAAGTAACAAAATAAAAAGAACAAATTATTCAAGCCCCAGGGGGACCCAGGCATTCAAATAAGATTTCAAATGACTCCTCTTCCCATTAAAACTTCTGCTGCAGTGAAACTGTGTGCAGAGATTAGGCTGCCGAAAGTGGTTTGGCCGCCACAAACAACTCCTGGCCCCCGAGGCCTGGCCCGGCTCAGCAGAGCATCTGATCCGGGAGATTTATGGGCCTGGAGAGCAGGTGCACGGGACCTGGGGCCCTGCCCACCGCAGAGCTTGCGCAGCGGTGAACACTGCAGGTGACCCCCCCAGCCCTGTGGGGCGCCACCTGAGCCTTTCTGAGGGCCAAAATTCCAAGGCCTCTGCCAGGACAGGGCAGCTGTTGTGCTCAGAGACCTTCCTCCCCTCTCCAGAGGGTTCCTGGTCACCCAGAGAGCCCAGAACAACCTCGGCTCCAGATCCCAGGGGTCCGGCTGAGTAGAAACTCCGTGGCCCCCATTCCTCCAGAACCCCCGGCTCCTCCTCCATGCCCCCTCTGCCACCCACCACCCACTCCTCCAACGCCTCCCTTGCTCTCTTGCTGCAATAAATAGCTTTCCCAGTAGGCTCACCACAAATTCTGCCACCTCTGATCCACCCACCTGCTTCTTCTCCTTCTTGTTCCCCAGCTCTGGCAGCTCTGATCGCCCCGCTAGTCCTGGCCTCAGGACCTTTGCACTTGCAGTTTGCATGCCTGGATCACCCTCTCCAAGGCCCCCTGTGAACGGCCCTCCTCCACCTTCCCCCTCCACCCCCCACCATGTTCAGTGACAGTCACGTGACCCAGTTCCACTCACCACCCAGTTAATATCCAGCTGCCCCCCCTTGTAAAGTTCTCAAGTTCCTTAGGAACAAAAACCCTTCTGGCTTTTTTAGCTTTGCTCTTCTCCATGCCTAAAATTACTGCACAGATACAATCAATGGGTTTGTCTTCATTTTTGTTTTTACAGTATGGTTGTTGTTTTTTTTTTTAAACTCAGGGCCTCATTTGTGCTTAGCTGGCACTCGACCACTTGAGCCATGCCGCCAGTCTTGGTTTTTGTCCAATGAATTGAAGATGGAGTCTCAAGGACTTTTTTCTGCCTGAGCTAGCTTAGTGCTACTACAGTCCTCCTGCTCTCAGCCTCCTGAGTAGCTAGGATTACAGGGAGCCAACGATGCCCAGGCAATCAATAAGGCTTTTAATTAACAAAGGCCAGTGACCACCGGTCCTGAATTCATTCCAGAAAGGTTTTAAAACCTATTAGAGATAATTATTTATCTAAAATAAAAAGATCAGCCTCAAACCAAAACCATAAAGGAAAGCCAAACTGTCTCCGTATTGGCTAGGATCACTGAACAGGAGCTCACTGCCCCCTGCGGCACTGACGGAATTCAGAAATTGGCCAAGGAAGTTATCACAACATCAGGAGTGTGGGGGGCCGGTTCCCCCACCCCACTCCTCCCAGCCCGCGGGAGCAAGCCTGGACTGAGGGGTCAGACTGCCCAAGCTCCTGCTGTGTGATTACACACAAGTCACTGCCCCTCTCTGGGCCTCACAGTTGTCAGTGGTGAAAATTGAGGTTCAAAACCAACGTATCTCCTTGTAAATACAAAATGTGAAATGTGTCGGGCACCAGTGGCTCACGCCTATAATCCCAGCTACTCAGGAGGCTGAGATCTAAGGATCACAGTTCCAAGCCAGCCTAGGCAGGAGAGTCCGTGAGACTCTAATCTCCAATTAACCACCAGAAAACTGGAAATGGAGCTGTGGCTCAAGTGGTAGAGCACTAGCCTTGAGCAAAAAAACAAAAAACTCAGGGACAGCACCCAGGCCCAGAGTTCAAGCCTTAAGACCATCCCACCCCCCACCCCCCAAAAAAGTGAAACATTTAGGAAAGGGCTTGATACACCAGAATCCCTGGTAAATAAATATCAGATATGTACCTGAGTTGGTATTCATGAGTGCATAGCAAAAACATAAAGAAAAAGAAGTCTTTGTCTGAGAATCATCTGTGTTCAGCCTATATCATTTTGGGGAGTAACAGTTCTATTGAGATAGAATGAGGGTGACCATAAATGTGTACACCCCACTGCTTTATTTGGGGGTGGCAGCCATCACCACTAGTTTTAGAACATTCTTATCACCCACCAGGAAACCCCCAGCGGCCCCCCCACACACACACACCCTCTGCCTGGCCCTAGAATCCTATTTCACTTCCATTGAGTCTAACCGTGGTTCAGGCAGAAAAACTGAGGCTTAAAAAGAGCAAATGACCCCACCAATAGCACAGGCAGAGCCTGGGGACCCAGCACTTGGCCCCAGCTGCTTCTCCCCAGCTCAGAAGCCCCCTCCTGCCTGCTCACTGACCCCTGTGGGCTGGACACTCCCTGAACTCCACCCCTGAGCCTCACCCCCCCACCCCCTCTCCAGGTTTCTGGGTTGTACTCACGGAGTCCGATCTTGGCCAGATGCAACCGATTGACCCAGGAAATCTTGCTCAGGGGGTTGGGGGTGATGAAGACGACCATGAAGCTGATGGGGCGGCCAGATCTGTGGGGAGAGGGGTGAGGGCGGCAGGCATGAGGGCCCTGTACCTCCGCTCCCTGCCTTGCACAGTCCCTGCCGGCTGCTGGCCCGGGCGGCCTCCCATCAGAAGGGAGAGACCCCGGGTGTCCGTGCCCAGCATGCAGGCCAGAGCGGCTCTGCAGGGGTGTCTGCCTTAGGACAGCAGGGGTCCCTTTGAAGTCCTTAGGACCTCTTCTGGGAGGCAGGACAGCATCCAGAGCCCTGTAGGATGCTGAGCAGGATAGGGTGGAAAGCGGGGTTGGGGGTGGGGCAAGGCAACCCCGTGGGGAAGCGGCCCAAGCTGGTTAGAGTTTGAGACCACAGAGCTGCGTGCAAGCCCCACGCCGGGTCCAGACCTGGAGGCTCCCCTCTCCTCTCCCCTTCCTCCCCCTCCCCACCCCCTTGTTCTCACTGTACTGCTGGGCTCCAGAATCAACCCCATCCTTGCACTATGAGCCCCAGGCCATTTGTCTAACTCTCGGCCTCGTCTTCCTCATCCGTTGGGGCCGGGGGGGGGGGGGGACAGTGGGACTGCCCACAGAACCACAGGAGGACCAGACTGATGTCTTTCCCCACGGCCCAGGTGGTCAGCTGGATCCGGCATCAATTCTGCACAGAGTGGGGTCCTGCTATGTGTGGGCATTCTGGGAACAAGGCAGTGCTGAGGGTGAGGCCTGGTCCTTGGGGAGCATCTGGGAGCACCAAAGCTGAGGTGAGCAGAAAGGGCACTACACAAATGGAACAGCAGATGGCAGTGTCCACGGAGCCTAACCGAGGCCCAGGCGGACCCAGGAAATCACAGGCCACTCAACTATCCTTCCTCCTTCCCTCTTTTCTTTCCTTCTTTCCTTCCTTCCATTCACCCATGCAATCATTCATCCATCTATCCAGTCATTCATTCGTCCATCTATTCATTCATTCATCCATTCACCCATACTTCTGTTCATCCATTCACACCTCCACTTGACTACGTGTTCATGACCATCCGCTGTGGACCCGTGCTGCCCCAGGCAGGGCCCGTCAGGAGCCAGCACCCTCTCCTGTCACAGGCAGGACGCTCCGGGCGCCCTCCCCGGGCACCTCCACGCATGCGCGCGCCCTCCCCTCCGACGCCAGCTCACTTGTCAGGCTTTCCGGGAAGCAGCAGCCGAAGGCGGCACTTGTTGGCCGAGTGGATCTCCTCTTCCTTCACCCGCATCAGCCTCTGCAGGGCCAGGCACCAGTCCTGAGCTACGGTCATGTTCAGGTTCTAGGGTTGGAAAGGCCCAGGAGGTCACCACAAGCCATAGCAGACCCCTGGAAGGACCCGCCGGCGGCCCTCCTCTCCTCCAAGGAGCCAGCTTCCTTCCCCGCCTCTCCCGCCACGCGGGCCACAGGCTGTGCAGAGTCTGCGGCCTCGGAGCCAGGTCCCCCAGCGCAGCCCTGCCCCCCTGCCGCCTACCTGGTAGGTGCCGTGCAGCGTGCTGATAAGCAGCGTGATCTGCTCCACCACAGCCAGGTCCTTCTGCAGGTCCTGAAGCTCCTGGAAAAGGCGCGGGGGCCCCAGGTACACCTTGTCTGGCAGAGAAGAGACCCAGCTCGGCTTCCAGGCTGGGGAAGGCGCCCACAAGAGGCCGAGCAATTGCTGAGCACTGGTGGCTCACACCTGTCATCCTAGCTACTCAGGAGGCTGAGATCGAAGGATCGTGGTTCAAAGCCAGCCTAGGCAGGAAAGTCCATGAGACTGATCTCCAGTTAACCACCAGAAAACCAGAAGTGGCGCTGTGGCTCAAGAAGTAAAGTGCTAGCCCTGAGCTGAAAAGTTCAGGGACAGCACCCAAGCCCAGAGTTCAAGCCCCACAACTGACAAAAAAAAAAAAAAAGAAGCCACGCAACCTACTCACGGGGAATACTACCAACTGTGGACCTAGAGAAGCAGCACTGGAGACTCAAAAGAGAACAGAACCAGGTTTGGGAGACGTGTGTGCCTGGGTAACATGGGAGTGTGTCACAGTGGGTCTGTAGAGGGTCTTGGAGATCATAAGACAGAGAACTAGGTATGCCTAGAAGAGCTGAGGAGCCTGCATGGGGCCAGGAAGTGGCAGGCACAGGCAACATGGAGAAGAGCATGTGCAAAGATACTGTGGCTCAAGGAAGCTCACAAACAGCAAGCTGTTCAACAGACACACTGAAGAGGGGTGTCAGTAGTTCATGCCTGTAAATCTGCTCCTACAGGAGGCTGAGATGGGAGGACTGAGGCTTGAAGGCAGCCTGGGTAGAGAAGTCTCTCGAGGGCTGGGAAGGTGGCTCGGTGGTAGAGCACTTGCCTTGCATGCCTGAGGCCCTGGGTTCGATTCCTCAGCACCACATAAGCAAAAAGAAAAAAGCCGGAAGTGGCGCTGTGGCTCAAGTGGTAGAGCGCGAGCCTTGAGCTGAAGAGCTGAGGGACAGCACCCAGGCCCAGAGTTCAGGCCCCATGACTGGACCCCCCCCCAAAAAAAAAGAAGTCTCTGGAGACTCTTGTCTCCAATAAACGAGCAAAAGCTAGAAGTAGAGCTGTGGCTTAAGTGGTAAAGCACCAGCCGCAAGTGAAAAAAGAAAACAAAAAACGAAGAAACAGCATCCAGGCCCTGACTTCAAACTCTAGTTCTAGAGTGCACGCACACACTCGTGCGTAAACCATCTAGGTGGGATCTCTGCTCTTATGGAGTTTACAGCCTAGGGGGAAGGGGGGGGAGGTGGAGGCACAAACACAGCCAATAACAACCAGGTGCTGGGAGAAAGATACTGGGTGATGAGCCAGTGGGGCAGGGTGAGTGGCCTCAGATCTCTGATGACCATGCCAGGGAGAATGGCAGCATGATGATGATGGCCAGTAAGAGACAGACACACACCACGCCAGAAATCCGGGCTGTTAGATGGGCGGCCATGGCTCACGCCTGTCATCCTAGCTACGCAGGAGGCTGAGATCTACGGATGGTGGATCGAAGCCAGCCCGAGCAGAAAAGTCTGGGACACTCTTAACTTTCATAAACTACTCAGGAAACGCTGGAAACAGTGCTGTGGCTCAAGTGGTAGAATGCCAGCCCTGAACACCAAGAGGCTCAGACAGCACCCAGGACTGGAGAAACAAACAACAAAACAGAAAATAAGAAGTCTGGGCTGCTTTCTTGTTGGGCAGTGGTGGCCAGGGGGCATTTCACCGCCAGCTGATGTCTAGCAAGCCCCATCACGGTGTCTTTGGACCTGCGTGGGGACTACCTGGACAGGACACACCTGCACTGTCACAGATCACAGACACCAAAGGGAGGGTGAGGAGGGGCTCCACAGTGACCTGGGGGGACCACGTGGGTGCAGCCGCCCCAGTGTACCCCTCCCCTTGGACAGACGGGGGGACAATGGGGACCCCGCACCGTGACAGAGCCGCGCCCGTGGCGTGAGCCATTTACAATCGGCAACACGCCATCCGCCAGCGCATTAAATTAATGCCGTTGATGGGAATTTTACTGTCCCGTCACTTGGTGTCTAATTTGTGGTTTTGTTTGGGTTTTATTGTTGTTTAAGGGTTCTAAACATATGGAGCTGATTACCCTAAGCCTTCTATGTGTATGTATTTGAATAATGGTATAATAAAAACCCATCCGAAACCTACCGGGGTTCAATAAGAAGGTGTTTCTACTTTGGGGGGGGGGCCGGCAGTACACCAGGGGCTCTAGCTACAGAAAGTCTGAGTCAGAGCAAGGGGCCGAGGGGGGGGGGGACACCGCTCTCTCCACCTCCCAGGTCTGCCAGTGGGTGCCACAGTCAGAGCAGGTGGCCGGCCATGCGCTCCCTCCAAGCCCACAGGACCTCCCGGCACACCAGTCAGACAGCAAGTGGGCAGGGCAGAAGATAGATGCAAGCACCTATGGAGGTGTGTCTGGGCACGGCACTCCGCCAGCCCTGCCAGCCCTGTGGCTCAGCTCGCTGGTACCCCAGGCTCCAAGCAAGGTTAGAATCACAGCCAATCATGAGAAAAACACAGCCTAGAGCCTGAAGCCATCAGGAAAGCCGCCCTGAGTAGGACACAGGCAGACGTGTGAGGACAGGAGGGTGTTCTGGGAAAAGGCAAGGTTACGACCTTGTTTCCACGGGAGCAGGGGGCCCCCAGAGGCCCCAGCAGGGGGAGAGTGGTTGGGAAGGGAGGAGAGGGAAGGGAGGGGAAGGGAGGGACATTCAAAGTGGGCATGGGACCTCTATTCCAAGAGCAAGGGGAGGCACCGGGGGCGCGGGGGAGGCACACAGATTTGATGCCACGTGGTGGAGTGAAGAGGAGAGGAGAGGGGGACAGGAGCCAGGCGGCCACTGCAGCCTCCTGGGATCACAACAGGGCAGCCATGCGGAGGCAGAGAGCAGAGGGTCAGGCGCTGCCCGGCAGGGGTCTCAGGGAAACGGGAGCCAGGCGGAGCCAGACAGCAGGGTCCCCGGGAGCTCAAGGAGGACAGTGTGCAGGCGATGCCCTGGGCGCAGCTAGGAGCCCCCTGCCTGAGGCGCCTGGGGGGGGGGAGCTCTCTGCAGGCCGCTGGCGAGCCACGGGCGGGGCGGGGAGAGCTGGCAGGGCGTGGGGCGCTGGTCAGCCTGTGCCCACAGGTGGGCCCTGGGGTCCCATGGCGGGGGAGGGGCTGCACTCACTCTGGGGCTGGCCGGCAGGCGAGGCCTTCTTGGCACCCGCGTGCTGGATGAGGACGTTGTCCTTGTCGTAGGAGCCACCGTCCTGGCCCACCTCCACCACCTGCACCTGTGGCAGCGCCGTGTTCCACTTCACCACGTACTTGGGCCCCAGGGGCACCAGGCTGCTGATCTCCAGCTGGCCTCTGCCAGGACAGAAGAGAGAAGTTCTGAGCGCCTGCCATGCCCCGGGCCCAGAGGCAACACAGCGCCGTACCCCAGCACCCCAGCTCAACCAGGCTCCACACAGCCCAAGCACAAGACCTCAGGCCAGAACCAAGCCACAGCAGCCCAGGGACCCTCGCTGGGGCCGAGCACTTCAGCCCCAGAGCCAGAACCACATGCTCCAAGCACCTGAGCCCCAAATCACCTACCTGTGGTTGGCCGGCCTGGGGAAAAGACAATAAGGAATGTGGTTACTGGGGTGGAGCCATTTCTGAGGACGGTAGGGGTGGCCCTGGGCTGCACATCCGGAGGGGTAGATATTGGGAGGAGCAGATGAGGCCCACAGGACCAGGTATGGACAGACAGAGCAACTGTGGGGGGAGGACCTGTCCCCCTGGACTGGGCCTGCTTTTCTCTCTCTCCAGACAGCCCTGCTCAGCGAGATTAAGTGACTTAGCCCTTATCCCACTAACCAGTATCCCAGGACTAGGCCCCTAGGACCCCACTTCACATACCACACCTAACCCTGGCCAGCATGAGGGCCAAGGACATACAGGGGACCTGAGATGCGTGGTCCTGGGGTGGGAGAAACATCCACCCTACCTGCTCGCTCCCCTGCCAGGACCTGTGACCTGGCGCCAGGTGGCCCCTAAACCTGCTCTGTGGTGCTACATGGAATACACAAGCCCCAGCCCCACCCCCTGCCCTCTGCCCTGCACCCAGCAGCAACCTCAGCTACTGCTGCCGTCATGCCCTTTCCAGAATGTTCTAAAGCGCTCAAGAGCCCACTGGGGGGAGGGGGTGTCACAACTGGAGATCTGGGGTGCATCCTGATACCTAAAGGCACACATGCAAGTGAATTGGCCGGGTGGACCCAGGCCCACACTGCTCCAGGCTACCCTAGGCCGCGCCCGAGCCCAGGCCCAGGCCCAGGCCGGCACTTCCCTAGCCCGGGCCAGCCCTTACTTGAAGTTGATGTTGGCGCAGACCAGCATGTCATTGAGCAGGAAGACCCTGCGCTCCTTGGACTTGAGCAGCTGCCCTCGGTCTCCGTACACCGTCTCCGTCAGCGTCTCACATAGGAGCAGCTGCCGCTGGCCAGACGTTAACAGCTGGAGGAGGGGCAGGGAGGAGCCACATCAGTTTAGGGCCTAGACGGCTATGCAAACCTCACAGAAGGTTCCAGAGACTTGGAACCTTCTGCCTTAGAAAGGAGGAGAGTGAGGCTGAGAAGCAGAGAAGCTAAAGCGACCTCCAGTTTTGGGGTGACCGTACATTCTGTACAGTGAGGCCATGGGGCACCTGCCAGGTTCTCTGCTTGGGGGAGGCCCTGGGAATCCCAAATACCCAACCGGCTGGGTCCCCTTAGCAGCACCCTTTGCCTGCCTGAGCCTCAGTTTCCCCAGCCGCCAAGGCAGAGCCTGCCCTCTGCAGCTGAGGCCACTGGAGTGACTGTGTTAAGTAACTGGGCTTTATTAAGTAAAGGCCCATGGGCCCCTAAACCTAAGAAAGAACCCCCTTGTCCCAGCCTAGGCTCCGGCTGGCTCTGGGCATTTCTACCACCCCAGAGCCCTCGGGCAGAAGCCACGGGGCTGGGGAGGCACTGGGCATCACTGAAGTCTGGGACTTAGTTACTCAATAAAGCACAGGCCTAGGCTCAAAAGCAGTTAGGAATTTCAAGATGCCACCAGCAACACATTAAGCCTAGAACAGGGGCAATCTGAGCGCAGCCCAGGAGGGCAAAGGAGTCCTGCATAGCCAGCCCTGCACTCAGCACACCGCAGACTCCCCGGGCCTCTGCCTGGGGGTGTCCCCGGGCATCTGCCTGGGGGCGCTGTTGGTGATGGTTTCACTGCGTCATGCTGCATCCTGACCTACAGAGACAGGCTCTGAGCCCCAGCTCCACCCTCACCTGCTCACACCAGCCCCGCCAACCCGCTAGGGCTGGGAAACACAGGGATGGTGAGAGAGGTCCAGAAAAATGTATTGCCAAAAGCTGTGCCTCTAACAGACGTCGTTTCTCCTCCCTCCCTCCTTCCCTTCCTTCTTTTCTTCTTTCCCTATCAGATGGGAAAGGCCACCTAAAGCCTACCCAAAAGAGGATGCTCTGCCCTCCTGGAGATACACAAGGATCAACCGAGGAGATATCATAGGTAAAGTGACAGGCTGCAGGTGCTGCCCCCTGCAGGGTGGACAGGGCATTGCATGACAGGAACGGGGATGGCCCAGATCGCTCACAGCTGCTAGCGCGGCGCTCACCCCGATTGCACAATTGAGCCAGATGCAGAGGCTCAGGAAAACCTGACTAGGGTCCTGAGGGCAGAGGGTTTCCGCCAGACGCTGCCAGGGGCGCCCTCCCCTCCTGGCTCACAGGGATTTCTTTGAAAAGACAAGAATAGGAGAGGGAAAAAAACGGATATTGCCCAAACGGTCCCTCCACGGGCTCCTGAATCAGCTCTTTTGAAATAGGGGCACGATTCCGGCTCGGGCTACGCCCAGTTTCATTTCTGCTTGTCTGGGTGACGAAGGGAGAATGACTCACTGGTCAGGACTGTCCCGGGAGAGCTCCGAGGGGGATACCACATGTGACCACCACCTCAGCATCTCACCGCTGTCCAGCTCAGCCCTCCTTGCTAGAGGTGAAAACAGGCTCAAGGCCTGCAGGGCCTGCCTTCCTCAGTGTCAATCCGGTGGCCCTGACTTCCAGCCAGCCGCCACCACGTACCAACAACAGGTCTCCAGGGGACAGAGCCAGGGATGTATCTCTCCATCTCCTTTGCATGTGCTCAGCTCACAGGTGTGTGAACCAAAGAGGAAAAGACCCCCAAGTACCCCACACGGGGAGCTGGGGGCGAATGAAAGGAAAACCTCCCAGGCATGAAGAATGGCATCGGTAGCCATCCTGGGCTGGATTCTGCCCTCCAGAGACATTGCAAACCTGCGGGCTTTCAGGACAGGATGGTGAAGTGGGCAACACCGTGAACAGTCCTGAATGGACAGGGACATGCACATGCGTGCGCACACACACACACACACACACACACACACACACACAAGTCTTCATCCCCAGCTCTGGGCCCCTGAACAGAGGGGAGCAAACCCAGAGGGCTTCCAGCCAGCAGGTGGCGCTAGTGGGGAGAGGAATCCGAGGGATGTGGGCAGCCGCTCTCACGTGAGCCCCACGCATCTGCCAGTCAGGATCTTGTGGAAAATCTCTCAGTTTTTAAAGGTTGCCAATGACTTCCCTCATCTTAGAAATACTGTGTAGAGACCACAGTCCATCTGCAGCCTGACAGGGACCTAAGAAGAAGGGACACCTGCCCCGCGGGCCTGTGGGCCTAGTGGTGCCAGCCGCAGAGCTCTTTGCACTGGCAACTGTGGTGCATAAGAGCGGGGCTGCCAGCCGTCCTCCCGGACACTGCAGAACTCTTCCCTGCTCCTCTCTGCAACAGCCAGCCACAGCCTCAGGACCCTACAGAGAGGCAAGGGGCACCTGAGGCTCACACCTGTAATCCCAGCAGCTCAGGAGGCTGAGATCTGAGGGTCATGGTTGAAAGCCAGCTGGGGGGGCAGAAAACCTGAGAGATTCCATCTCCTCTCCAGTTAACCAGCATAAAAGCCAGGCTGAAGGTGTGGCTTCCACAGTAGAGTGCCAGCCTTAAGCAAAAAAGCCGAGGGAGAACAGGAAGTCCTGTGTTCGAGGCCTCGTACCTGAGGAGAGGGCTCCTCGATTTCCCCCTCGGAAGACATGAAAACCTCCCACAGGCTGACACAAAGACAGCCTTCCCACAGGCTGAGGCAGGTCCCCTCCCCCTCCAACGGCCAGCGGATGCGCAGAGGGAGGGAGAGGGGTCCAGAACTGCAGGCCGGGATGGGGTGGGAGGCAAACAGGAGCTGTGGTGAGGTGGCCTGTGCTCTAAAACTAGGGCTCTCTGAATATTCATCTGCGCATTTTAAGGGCTTTTGTTTTGCTTTTATTAAGCTGTACCAATGTAGGCCAATACCACAGCAGACCATGGCCTCCGTTCTCTTCTTCCTCTACTAAGGGCTCTTGGAAGGGGCTGGTCCTCCTCCTCATGTATCTTCAAGCTACCTTGGCTGTCTGATGCTACTGAATTCTCCTCCTACCAGAGGATGCAAGTGAGGTTCAGAGAGGTTGAGGCTGTCCCCCGATGCCAGACAGCAAGCACCCGTGGCACAAAAAATAGCTGAATTTTAAACCCTGAGCCTCTTGTTTAACTAAGATCTGCCTGTACCCTAAAATAGCATGTGCAGCGATAAATGTGGGCTCCAGGTGAGAATCTGAACCGGGAGACCAGAGCAGTGGGCTTGGAGAAACAAAGATTGCCCCTCTCTCTGAGAACATCGGAACCTCGCAGGTGGGGAAGGCAGAGGGGGCGGGGGGAGGGGAGGCTGCTTTCACCTTGTTGAGGCTGCTGCGGTCGCTGACGCTCTTGGTCAGCTGCTGGATCTCAGCCACCTGGTCAGCCAGTCGCTTCTGCTCATTCAGCTTCTCAGCCAGGGTCTCCAGCTCCGTGAGGGCCAGCTGCAGAGACAGCCTGTCCGGGTGGCCCCTGGGGGTGTTCTTCAGCATGTCCTACCAGACAGAGATGAGCCAAGACTGGGACACGGAAACACAAACACACACACACACACACACAGAGGCCTTCTCTGGCCTGGGGCAAAGCTATGCCCCCACACCACCCCCACAGACCAGGTCTGAAGGGTGCAGCTTGGTACTGGGCATAGAATAGCCCAGAGGGGCTCCTAATGAATGAAGAGAATAAGATCATTGTGTGCCTCGCAGAGTATAACCTCAACAGCACTGAAATCACAAGGGCTCTTAGAGACATCCATCCACCGTGCCCACAGCAGTGCGACTCACAACGGCCAAAATAAGATGGCCACTGAGTGATAGCTGGGGGGTGGGGGTAAAACGTGGCTGCTCTATACACTCAAACACACACAGGCCTCAACAAGGGAAAGAAATCACCAGGTACAGATGGCCTGTCATCCTAGCTACTCAGGAGGCTGGGATCTGAGGATCAGGGATCAAAGCCAGGCAGGGCAGGAAAGTGTGTGAGACTCTTACCTCCAATAAACCAGAAAGGAAAAAAAAAAAAAAAAGCCAGAAGTGGTTTAAGTGGGAGATCAACAGCCTTGAGCCAAAAAAAAAAAAAGCCAAGAGAGAACAAGGCTCTGAGTTCACGTCTCAGGACCAGCACAAAATTTTTAAAGAACAATAAATAAGTAAATTAAAAGGAAGGAAATTCTGACATCATGCCAAGGCGAATAAACCTGAGGATACAACATCCTCACGAAAAGACAAACACTGCGAGATTCCGCAGGCAGGAGGCTCCTAGAGTGGCAGGATCCCTGGGCTCAGTGGGCAGGACAGGGCTGCTGGACAGGGAGGGCGGGGTGGCTGGGGGGCATCGGGACGGGGCTTAATGGACACAGTCTCCTTGGCACAGAAGGAGAGCTGGCGGAGGGGGAGGTGGGGACTGCGGCATGAAGGGGACGCCCCAGGTCCCCCGCTCAGCACTGGTCCACTGGTGGCAAATACGGAAAAGCACTCATCGGCGCTGATGCACTGATGACCACTCACTGGTGAGTAAACAGAGGCCAAGATGCCACCGTCCCTCCACTGGCAGCTAAGGCCCTCGGGTCCCAGGGCCCTGTGGCTGTCACCGACTGCTGCCTGCTCTGGGCAGAAGGACCCAACATGCCATGGAACCTGCAGTGCAGGAGGAAGGTGAGGCCAGAGCCTCACCGTGGGGGTTGGGAGGACTCTGACTGCCCCCAGGCAAGCCCTGATCATCCGTGCCCACCCACACCCACCCCCAGGCCAGGCAGAAGCCGAACCCCTGGCAGTACCTGAAGCAGGAGGATGAACTGTGGAAACCTCTGGATGGGCTTCACCATCAGCCCATAGAGGGTGACGCGGTCTGGGCTGCACACTTGTCGGCGCTGGGGAGGACAAGGGCAAGTCAGTCCCCGAGGCTCCTGCTGAGCCCCCAATACCCAAAGCAACTCAGTCTCTAAGCTTCCCACTGAGCCCCCAGTACCCAGAGCAACTCAGCCCCAAGCTTCCCACTGAGCCTCCAGTACCTGGAGTAACTCAGTCCCCAAGCTTTCCACTGAGCCCCCAGTACCCCGAGTAACTCAGTCCCCAAGCTTCCCACTGAGCCCCCAGTACCCGGAGAAACTCAGTCCCCAAGCTTCCCACTAATCCCTCAGTACCCAGGGCAAGTCAGTCCTTGAGGCTCCCACTGACTGAGTCCCAGTACCTGGGGCAAATCTCTCCCTGAGGCTCCCACTGAGACCCCGTACCCAGGGCAAGTTAGTCCCCGAGCTCCCCGCTGAGCCTCCAGTACCCAATGGAAGTCAGACCCGGAGGCTCCCACCGAGTCTCTAGTATCCACCCATCCGTGTCCTCCACGGATGCCAGTTCCCAGCAGCCAGGGCTCTGTTGACCTCACCTGCTCCTCTTCCAGCATCTGGGGAATCTGACTATAGCCCCTCACAGACCCCAAAGCTAACCATAGCCCTGAGCCTCCATCCTCCCAAGTGACTGACACCCAGGACCTGGGGAGACACCCTCCTCATTTTCAAACAGGGAACCTCAGGCCCTAGCCATAGCCCCAGCCTGCCAGGAGCATAGGCCCCAGAGCTGCAAGCCGGAGCCCGCACACCCCCTACGGGGCTTCGCAGGCCTGCCCTCCCGGCTGCACGGCTCGGGGACCCTTGCCTCCCACAGAGCCTTTAGCTCATCCTTGCCCCCTCCAGGGATCAGGAAGTAGTTTCTCCCCCACAGAACTGAGGCATCCCCAAAGGGGCCGGACAGGGGTGCAGGTCACAGCTGTGACATCAAGTTCCGGGCTGACGTGTACCTCCCATGTGCTCAGCCTCCCCCAGCCCAGCCCTGGTCAGCGGCCTGGACAGCCCGGGGCCACCTTGAGGAACTCGAGGAAAGCTGGCTTGGTGAGGCAGGCTTTCTTGATGATGCACATGGCGTTGGTGAAATTGTTCACGTAGTCGCTGTACACGTCCAGCACCATGGACTTGGAAAACTGTAAAGAAGTGGGGGGGGGGGGGGGGGAAGGTGTCATTACTGTGGGGCAGGCAGCAAACCTGTGAGGCAGCTGACCTGCCGCTCTGTTTGGGGAGGGAATCTGGGCTTGAAGAAGCAGAAATCACCCCAAGATCACAGAGGGAGGGGATATTATTTGCTTTATATGTGTTTTCTTGGACAGGGCCCCCAGCTCTCACCATAGTGGTGCCTCTAGAGCTGAGCTGTAGAAGGCAGGGCAGTAGGCATGGAACCCACCCACCCTCCTTGCCACAGCCCCTCAGACACACCAGCCAAGGATGCTGTCCATTCAGAGGATCTACCAAACCCTGAGGTTTTCAAGACTATACGTATATATGTGTGTGTGTGTGTGTGTGTGTGTGTGTGTGTGTGTGTGTATATATATATATATATATATATATATATATATATATGCCATCTTGAGGCTTGAACTCAGGGCCTGGGCACTGTCCTGTAACGTTTCTTCTTTTCCTTTTTTTTGTGCTCAAGACTAGCACTCTACCACTTAAGCCACGGCTCCACTTCCAGCTTTTTGGTGGTCCATTGGAGATAAGAGTCTCATGGAGTTTCCTGCCCGGGCTGGCTTTGAACTGTGATCCTCAGATCTCAACCTCCTGCGTGGCTAGGATTACAGGTGTGAGCCACCGGCGCCCGGCTGATCTTTTTTTCTTTTAGCTGGCTTGGCCTTCCCTACACCCTGCACCCCTCTCAGGCCCTAGAGACCGGAGGGGCCGCTAGACCTGTCTGAGATCCCAAACCCGGGCCAGGACCTCGGGAGACCAGACCTGACCTCCTAGGCCACCATCCAGCCTCCTTCTCCAGCGCCCCCGGGACCCTGAGCATTGCCTGAGCCAGCTTGTCCGCCAGCAGCCCATCGCTCTTTGAGTGCTGGGTGAGGGTAGTCTAGGTGGCTGGAGGCCACTGGTATCCCAGGGGGTTCCCCATCTGGGCAAGCCAGGTGGTGGCTGCGCTCGGCCTGGAGGTCCTCCCCAAGGCCATCTCTGCACTCCGAGGGGCCGCGTCCACCCTCAGCATAGCCCATGTAGACTTGGGGGCCCTGCTGCCCTCCGGCCCCCCTGGCTCAGGCAAGTGGCCCCAGCAGAGGAGGGAGACTGGATCACATGACCTCTGAGGTCAGGCTGGCTGTGGTTCTACCCAGGGCGGGAGGCCATGAAAAGTGTTTGGGGACACCTACAGAGGCCACAAAGAGGTCCCCGATCTTCTCCGTGGAGTCCCACTCGGCCACGCGGGAGGACAGGGCGATCTGGAACATGGAGTGCAGGTGCAGGATCTCCCTCACCCGGAGGAACACCACCTGGCACTTGCGGATGCTCAGCGCCTTGGGCTCCATCTCCATCAGAGGGTTGCGGTAATCCTGCAGGGAGCCGGGGGCCGTCAGGGCTGAGGGAACGCGACAGACACCCCCCACACACACACACACCTTCCTGCAGGGTGGAGAGACACCCTCCCTCCTCACGCATCCTTCTGGAAGGTTCTCCGTGAATGCAATGCCCCTCTCCTCTCTCTCAGCCCACCACGGCCCCTGGGACTTCTGTGCTAAGCTGGGTCTCGGGGAGCAGGAGGGTTTTTTCTGTGTTCTGTGCTAGGGAGGCAGCCCCGAGGGAGGGGCTGGCCAGCTGGGGACACCCAGAGGTGTCTGTGCAAGGGAGTGCCACCCTCCTAGCAGGCCCAGCTCAGAGAGGTGGCCTCACACTGGCAGCGGGAAGAGTCATGGAGTCAGGGGTTCAAACCCCAGGCCAGGGCAGCACACCCAGGACACATGGCACTCATGTGGGCTTAGTGATCCCCGTGAGAAACCAGGAGCTTCTCACCCCCCATCCCCGCCTTGCAGAGCCCCGGGGGGGGGGTCCCAGCGTGGCCAGGAAGACACAGCACCTTTCTGGGCATGAAAGAGGCCCGCCCTGCCTCCACGCTCTCATTTGGGGGAATCCCAATTTCATTACTAGCCATGAGCATGAACACGGGGGCCCGGGGAAGCCTTACCTGAACCCTCCCATTTGGAGCTCCTGCCGACCCCCCCCAAACAAGGCCAGCGTGGGGTCCCCTTCCCAAATGCTCCTTAGGAAGTGTCCCCCTTCCCTCCTTCCTCCCCTGCCCCCAGAGACCCTGCGAGACCCAAGGAGGCACCTGGAGTATCCGCTTCAGCGACTCTACATAGCTGCCCTCGCTCTGCACAATGGAGCCCAGGATGTGTCTCCGGACCACCTGCCAGGCAGAGCTACAGTCACACAGGGGGCCAGCGGACACGCTGCATGGGGGGGGGGGCACAGTGGCTACTGAGTGGGGGGGGAACTGCAGGGGGGACAGGAAGGGACACTGCAGCCACAGGACACAGGGGCTCCACAGCCACTCATGGACCCCAGGGAGAAACACCATGCTGCCCAGGCTGAGGCCCCGGGGAAGGAAGGAGAGCAGATCCTGCTGGCTTCCGCTCACATACACCCAGGGAGGGGAAGTCACCACCTCTCCTCCACCTCCATCTTAGGCGGATATGAAGTCTCAGCCTCACCTACAGTGTGGCAGGGGGGAATGCAGCGGTACCACCTCTCCGACAGGCCGGCCGGTGGGTACCATCCCTCCCTGACCATCTCATCTCCCTTCCCTTTTTCCGCCCATGTTCCTCACCGCCCCCTCCCCCAGCCTGCATCAGGCCAGCCCAGAGGGCACCAAGCCCCTCAGTGCTGCCGACCAGCACCGGCTCAGGTACAGGGTAACCCTCTCCCTCGCTCCCCCGGGCGTGGCACGGTCATAGGTCACAAACTTTGCTGCATGGTGGAATCACGTGGGACCTTTAAAACATCCTGCCACCTGCCTGCCCCCCCCCACCGGACATTGTGAGTCCTTTGGTCCTGAGGTGACCTGGGCATCCGCCTTTAAAACGTCCCTCAGGAGCCGGGTTCACGCCTGTCATCCTAACTACTCAGACAGCTGAGATCTGAGGGTCGCTGTTCCAAGCTAGCCCAGGTAGTAAAAGGCATGAGACTCCTATCTCCAATTAACCAGCAAAAAGCCAGAAGTGGAGCTGTGCTTCAAATGGTAGAGTGTGGGGCTGGGAAGGTGGCTCAGTGGTAGAGCGCTTGCCTTGCATGCCTGAGGCCCTGGGTTCCATTTCTCAGCACCACGTAAGCAAAAAGAAAAGAAAAAAGCCAGAAGTGGTGCTGTGGCTCAAGTGGTAGAGCGCTAGCCTTGAGCTGAAGACCTGAGGGACAGAGCCCAGGCCCAGAGTTCAGGCCCCACAACAGTACCAAAAAAAAACACAAAACAGTAGAGTGTGATCCTTAGGCAAGAAAAGCTCAGGGGCAGAGCCCAGGCCCTGAGTGCTAGGACTGGCTCGCGCGTGCTCTCTCTCTTTCTCTGCCCCCCTCTCCCCCCTCTATCTCTCTCTTTCTCTCTTTCTCCTCTCTCCCTCCCCTCTCTCTCCTTCCTTTCCCTCCCCTCTCCCCCCCTCTTCCCCCCTCCTTCTCAGTGCTGGGTTGGGCCAGGCTGAGTGCTCCCACAAAGATGTCTTATGTGAGTGCAGTCTGTCCATCTGCACCAAGGGCTGGGCGGCCACCTCTCCTCTCCTCTCCTCTCCCTTCCCTGTCCTGGCTGTCCTGAGAATGTCAGTCCTGGCCCCGCGGCCACAGCCCAGCTCCCTCCGCCAACTCTAGCCACCCATCCTCTCCTCCCACCGCTCCCACAAATGCCCCCCCCCACATCGCACAAGCTGGGGCTGTGGCACCAACCACTCCACTCCGGGCAGTGCCCATGTGGAGCTGAATCCTGAGCCTCAGTGCCTGGACTTGGGCTGAGTAACTCCGGGGGGCTGTCCATGGCACCCCAGGGCATTCAGCGCTCCCCTGGCCTCTGCCCAACACATGCTGGTTGAACCCTGAGCCTCCATAACCAAAGCTGTCAACTGTCCCCTAGCAGATATGAAACTGTCCTCTGCCAAGAGCCAAGGGTCTGGGGTCACTAGAACATCTGATCCAGGAAGGGGCCCCCAGGGGTAAGAGAGAGACAGAGACAGAGACACAGAGACAGAGAGAAAGAGAGAGAGAGACTCTGAAAGTGGGGAGTCCAGGCTCAGCCTGGCTCTCTGAAAACCATGAGCAACACCCAGAGCCTCTCAGAGCCACATACTTGTGGACCTCAACCCTGAGGCCAGGGGAGGAAGCATGCTGCATGCCACCACCAGCAAGCATCCACGGAGGGGCACGCTCCCTGCCACCCCAGCTGAAGGCTGTGGGCAGGGATGAGGCCGGTGTGGCCCTGTCATCCTGAGGCCAGACATCAGGATTTTCTGTCCCCACAGCCCTGGCCGTGCTCTTGCGGACAGACACCTCTCCCATCCAGACCGAGAGGGTCAATCGTGACCTGGCCAGGGTCTCCAGCCGGCCACGGCTGCCTGGTCTTGCTCTGTGAAATGCAGCTGGCGTCCACCACAGCTCCCAGCAGACGCCCGTAATGGACTCAGGAGCCCCTGGCCTGCACATGTGGACGCCTGGCAGTCCTTCCCAAGCTGGACAGGTCAGCACGCTTCAGGCTTTACTTGTCCCATTCCCTTCTTCAAAGGACACCTCACCAACAACCTGCTCTGCTTGTCCTGGGGCCCAGAGACAAACTCACCAGATGCCGGGACCTCGCCCTCCCCCAAAACAACAATGTGGAACGGAACCGCACTTGTCACTGCCCCTTCAAGACCCAGACACCCCCTGCCCTCCCCCTCCCCCACCCACAGGCCCCCACGCTCTGCTCCCCACACACCTGCTGCGGGCTCAGGCCATCGGGCATGGGGCCCAGCTCCGGGGCTGGGGGCTTGATGTCTGTCACGCCGACCTCCAGGAGGCCCATGTCCTCCTCCTCCGAGTCACCTGGGAAGTCGGACGGGCCGGGGGCAGCAGCTCAGGTGAGGATAGCAGAGCCTGCTCAGGCCCCAGGGAACTGAGAGCCACCCAGACCAGTCCTGGGCCCTGAGGAGCTGAAGCCAGTCTCCCAGCTGCCCCAGGAGCCTGGAATCACCCAGGAGCACTCACATGCCGTGGGATTCAGGGATGGCGGAAGAGAGAATGAGCCACCCGGCAGGAACAGAACCCGGCCTCAATCTCGGGACCAGCCCTGCCTGAATTCCCTGTTCGGACCTGCCTGCACCGGCCCGGCCAAGGCCAGCCACCGTATCCCTGTCCCCAGCACTAAAAATAGGGAGGGACACAAGTCCCGAGAAGAACAGATCTGTGCTACACCCTCTTTTTATTTTATTTTTTCCTTTAATGCAGAGGTCCCAAGGACAACGCTTGCCTAGAATCTGATTGAGAGTCCTGGGCCTGAGTCGGTGGGGGGCGTGGGAGGGGTCCCCACACTGGGACAGATGGCAGCCTCTCTCAGAGGAGAGTCCAGGCCTGTCCTTGTAGGATCCAAGTCCCCTGTCCCCCCCCCAACCACACACACACACACACACACACACACACACACACAGAGGCTCAGGAACCAGGAGATGGGACCTGGCACATGGCCTCTGCAGGGAGCAGGAAGTGGGGAGGTGGGGTGGGGGAGGGCGGAGAAAAGAAGAAGTGCCAGCCGCCCAGGCGGTGGCTGGGGGAGCAGGCATCCGTGGTGGACCCTTACCTGAGCAGGAGATGGAGGAGGAGGAGGGGTAGCGGATGACGGGGTGGGGGTAGGAGTGGAGGAGGGAGTGGCGGGGGCCCTCCTGCCTGGCCCCCATGATGCCCAGGGCATCTCTGTGCACCCACCCCAGCCGCTGGCTCCGAGGCTTCCTCTTCCCCCACACACTGCTGGGTAACATTCTTGGCCTGGGATCTGAGCCCTGCCCGGCTATTAATAACACCATGTGGGAGGGTCACTTTAGGAAAGGCCAGAGTCAGTGGGTGGGGGAGGAGGTCCCAGAAGCTGTCCCTGGCCGCCAGGCCTGTTCATTTCTTTGGAGGCTCCCCCAAAGGCGGCCCCAGACAGCGGGCATGCCCACTCCGTCCCCAGGTGGGGGTTCTGACCACCCCTCCAGAGGAGGGACTGGGCCAGGTCACAGCCAGGAGGCCAGGGCCCAGAGGAGACTCGGATCAGTATGATGGCCTAGCCACAAGCTCTGCACTTAGGGCTGACTGTGCCCCACCTCAGCCCCAAGAGTAACACCTGCCACACAGCCTCTTCCCACACACCACCGAGTCAGCCAGCCTCGCTGTGTCCTGGGAGACAGTGCCACTGAGAGTCATGAGACTGAGGTAGCCGGGCACCAGTGGCCCACGGCTGTCATCCCAGCTACTCAGGAGGCTGAGATCTGAGGATCACAGTGTGAAGCCAGCCCAGCCCAGAAGTCCATGAAACTCTTATCTCCCACTTAAACAGAAAAAGCCAGTAGTAAAGCTGTAGTTCAGGGATAGTGCCCGGGCCCAGAGTTCAAGCCTCAGGCCCGGAAAAAAAACAAAACGGGGGGTGGGGGTGGGGGTAGGAATGGGGGGGGTGTACTGAATGAATGGTAACAAGTAGTAATTAATCAAATCTGTCTAAAACCTAAACGACCTTCCTATGTCCAACAAGGCCCATAGAGTCCTGCCAACCTGCCTTGACCTCCTCCTCCCCTTCCAGGCCTGTGTGTGTGTGTGTGTGTGTGGTGTGTGTGTGTGTGTGTGT